>NC_135371.1:103720681-104023712 GCF_049243985.1 Paroedura picta | reverse complement strand
AAACGTGAAATTGAAAGGTTAAGTATCCCCCACCCCCCACTTCCTTGCATGGTCTTGAGGTAAACTGAGGTTCCACAAACCTGAAATCTGTGTTTTACGGAAAGAACAAGACACGATCATTTGTTTGGGGGTCAAAAGCAGGAAACTAACTTGGGTGAAGATTACATGGAGAGGGGTTTAAGCCTCTTGCTACCTGTAAATTTAGTACAAAGGTGCAAATAGTGGCTCCTTCCAACCATTTCAGGTAACAGCATGGGTGAGAAGGCTTAGGAGCCAACCCTCACCCTGTATTCTGTGGCCCTGATCCAAATCAAATCTGCACATATCTGAAAATTAAATTTTGAAAACCACTGGGAGCTATAGAAACATAACTCCTACCATCTTAGTTGGGCCTCAAGTAGCCACAGTGTTTTGCTTCTAGATAAGGGTATTTTCTCAAAAGACTGGGATCATGTTTAAAGCTGTGTTTATTGGCACTTAAGGAAAGAGATCTTGTGGATGTTTAAAATGACTTATATGGAGTCTATATATTCCCTTGGAGTTCAGGTTCAATAGAAGGAAGGATCATATGCAAATATAAGTTCCTATGCAAATTTAATAATCACTGCTACCAGACAACATTCTTGCATTTCTTAATGAGAGGATGGATGTAACTTGCAGCAGTAGCCAAGACGAAGCATCAATGCAAAACTAATTTAACATCAGATTATAATGCCAGCAACCTAGTTTCTCGGCCACTTTGGGGAAAATGACTGGAACCTTCTCCAATTGCTAAATGTGGCCATAATGAATTGTCAATTGCTATGTCTTTAGTACCCCTCAAGAAATCTGTTTCTCATGATTTAAGGATTTTATTCTCACAATTGTTTGCTTTGCTTCAGTTACACCCTTAATACTGTTTAGCTTTGTCATTTTTAAATATTATGTCAATCTGTAAGCCGCTCCGCGGGAGCGGTAAAAATAAAAGGGTGACTATGTGGGAGGAGAAAGGGGTGGGGCGAGTCTGGGATAAAAACTCCTTGGGTCGCGTCGAGGCCGGGGACTCGGGGGGGAGGGCGGGCGGGGGGAACTTCGGAGCGGCCCAAGGAGCAGGCCTGCTCCTTGTGCCGCACCGAGGCCATAGAGTCAGGGGTTGAAGGGGGCTGGGGGGGAAGCTTTGCCGGAGGCCGAGCCTGGCAGCATCATGCCCACAAGGGCCCTGTCTGGGGCGAGGGGGGAGCCTGGAGCAGCGTCCTGAGCCCAGACGACAACTGGACGGGACGGCAAACCGGCAACTCACAAGGTTAGTGTGCGCTCGGGCCGGGGAAGCCATCTATAAATTGTTATTAACTCATTTATATTCCATTATTGTTGTTATTTATTAGAATTATTTGCAAATTGTGTACCTTATATTTATTTAATTTAAAATCTGCCTTTCTTATTGAGGTTCAAGATAGATTACAGAATGAGAAAACAATACAGTGTATTAATATATACAACAAACACAAAAGCATCCTTATCCATGGTTCCCTGAAATATCTGTGAAATGAGCCTGTGGGTGGAGCATGTCTGGCCCTATGAAAACTGTCCGGATTCAATTCTGGCTCAATCAAGGTGCAGCCAGCTGGCCGCACCTTGATTGGGCCGGCTCCTGAAGCTCACGCCCTCCCTGCCCACATGCTCACCTGCCCGACAGCCAGCACGCAGATGAGCCTGGCTGCCCAGGGCGACGCTTCTCTGCCAGGTCGCCACTCCCCTCAGCCAGCGGTGCCACAAGACAGAGCAGCTGCAGGTCACCACGCTGCAACAAGGGCCACCATCCAACGCCCCTTCACACCCAGTTTGGTGTAGTAGTTAGGAGTGCGGAGTTCTAATCTGGCAAGACAGGTTTGAATCCACGCTCCCCACATGCAACCAGCTGGGTGACATTGGGCTCAACGTGGCACTGATAAAGCTGTCCTGACCGAGCAGTAATAACCGGGCTCTCTCAGTCTCACCTCCGTCACAGGGTGTCTGTTGTGGGGAGAGGAGAGGGAAGGTGATTGAGCCTGCTTCGGGTAGAGAAAAGCAGCATATAAGAACCAACTCTTCTTCTTCTATTGGAGCCCCCCCCCCCAACACAGAGCAAGCTCTAGTAGTTTCTGCTTGCTCTTGTTAACACTAGAGACAAACAGTAGAGAGGAACTCATCAGCATCTTGTGAGATCAGGTTTGAACCTTCAAAGGGTATCTAAGAGTGTCGTCTTAGCATAATGGCTGACACCATCAAGCTTGCTAATTAGCTTGTGGCATGTTTACATTTATCTCCTTTTTGGAGAGCTTTATGACTTTTGCCTGGATAAGCTTGATTAATGACTGGGACTCATCCAAAAGCTCGTTGAGATGTTGGGATAAGTTCTACTGCAATAATAAATTATAGCCCCCCATGATCGGTAACTTGAGATTTGAAAATTTAAGAATGTTGATAAATATAGCTTCTAGACATCTGCTCTCCTTGACTTATGGAGATGAGTGATGCCCCTGCCTCTGACATGTCTGCATCTCCATGGTGACGAAGGAGGAAGGTGAAGAATGGAAGACTAGAAACTCACAAGAGTCATGCTTAATCTTGTAGAGTGTTTCAACCCTTTGCAAGGCCTCCAGGATGGATGCAGGCTTCTGCCATACCTGAGGTGTAAAATCTAATAGACCTTTTAAGACAGGAAAGCCCATGATGTCCAGAGAATCTGGATAGAGATGGCTCAAGATTCTATCTTTCAGCCAGTTGTCAGGCATGGCAACACCGTGGCAATTCTTAGCACTATTCAACTTACAGACGTAGATCCTCATTAGGAGAAAAAGGACAGAGTTCCCCCACCTTATTGTCTGGTGAGGTTTCTGCTTTACTCACTGAACTAAAGTATGAAACAACAGCCCTTTCTTCTTCAGGTTCAGACTCAGAAGATGCTGAGAGCATCATGTGGCATTGAAACACACTCTCAACCAAAATTCTCTTTGGGGCCAACCATAATTTGATGGACCTGGGATGAAGATTCTGAGAATAACAATCAGGCCATGTCATAAATAGGCTAGAGACTTATAGTATGGATGCCGCTGTGGAGGGCATGACCCCATTTTCGGAGTGGGTCTCACCCATTTCAACCTGATAGATAGTGTATTCTCATGTGAAAGACTGGCTCTTTCCTCTTCACTTTCTGACATCTGCATGTCTGGGAAAGACAAATCCAGCAATGGGGAGTGATAAAGGATCAAACTGACATCAGTTCCCAAATGAGATCTATGTGGAGATGATGGATTTCTATGATGCTTGGGTGAAGAGGATCTTCTCCTTATGCTTACTTTTTCTCGCCTTCTTTAAAGGGGGTTCTGATTAGATGGGAGCTGGACTTCCGTGGAGAAAAATGAGCAGGAAGCATGGACTGATTGCTAAAATAAACTGTCTGTGCAGCACCAGAAAAGAAACTGGGGGCAAGGGGGCACTCTCCATTGGAGCACATGACAGTTTGGGTGCAGAGGACCGTTGTGTTGGCTTAAAAAAAAAACCTATCCAGGGCAGGCCTGCACAAGACAGCAGATCAAAATCTATTCCCATGTCACGCATTTGTTTTATTTATAATCTGATTTTCTCACAAAAGTCTCAGTAGGGTCTTTTGAAGCTCCCTTTCTATGACCTTATATCACTTCTTCCTTCGGTCCTTTTCTTGCTTATGAAAGACGTGAGAGAGAGGCAGCAGTTAATTTGGTCCCATCAAGTTGGAATTCTCTGGTTAAGTTGCATCCCTTTCTCTGTTTTGATTGTATGAATGAACCTGAAACCTCTCCATATTTGCAGAAAAGCATATCTCTCTGATGTTATTCTTGCTATTAGATATGAAAGATGCCATACAAATGTAAATGATTACACTGTACTCTGTTTCCACTGTTGGAAACATTCAGGGAGGGAGATGGCAACTAATTTATAGTAAGCATAGAAAAGAAGAATAGTATCTGAGAAATATGCCAGGAGGAGCACAATTAAGCACAGGAACAAACACACATTGAAATGATGATACTCCATACAATATAATGGGAAACACTCCTTCTCAGTTGGAATGCTCAAAGAATGAAGCTATTTCTTTTGTGCCTTCTCTAGCTGGTAATAGCTGTTTCCAAACAGAATGTCCTTAGCCCTTCCTCTGCCCATTCACTGACACCCTCTGAAAGAAACATTGGTTTAAGCATCACAGGACTAGCAAAGAGCAAATTCTTCCTTGCTCAGATATATATTGGTGTTCCCTTATCCTGTGATCTCATTGCCTCAAAGCCAATAAAGCAGTGAACATCATTACTAATTATGCCTGTCATGGTGGAGCAAATCGATCAATTCTCATAATGGACATTCAGGAGCTGTTTGAGCAAGAACTGAGGACATGATGTACAGAAATCTAGCCTAAACAGAACTAACATGCCACTCACACAGTCTAAGCAATTGTTTTCCTTCCCCTACTCTCAGCACAAGCACAGGATGCTCAAGGTCTTAGTAGGTCATTCAAAGAAACAATTTTTTAAATATTTTTTTTCTTTAGGTCAGGGGAAGTAGGGAATTTCCTTGCAGTCAACGGAAAACCTTCCTCCTTTAGAGAGCATCTTGAATTGTACTTGGCTGCAGAACAACAGAAGGTGTTTCCTGTCTGGAGTCTCTATAAAGCTTGCAGGAGAGTTACATTATGGCCATGTTTGTTTATCAAATGGGTGTGGCACAGGAGTTGCCATCCTCAAATTGCATTTTGCAAAATAAGTAATACTGAAAACCCAGTTAACTGCTCCAAATGGTTTCAAGACTAGAAGATAGCACCCAGTGACTTCCCTTGTCTTAACAGGATTTGTTCTGGAACTAAAGCCAAGAACATGGCTGCCATCACAATCCTAAATCATGGGAGGTAGTTATCCTAATATAACATTTTCTTGTCCTTATGGCTAGGTTCCATAGTTTCCCAACCAGGGGTCCATTCTGTAACGCGTCCACAGCTTTTCCCCTCCTGTCTTAAAGGACTTGGCCACAAGCTGGGAAACCACCCACATCCATTGCTTTCCTACCCAAGCATAAGTGAGCTCTCTTCTGGTTTGTGTGACTGGAATGGGATGGAGCATGCATGCCTACTCCCACCTTAAAACACCTCATGTCTCAGCTTGGTATAGAGAGAGCCAACTTGGTGTAGTGGTTAGGAATGCAGACTCTTAACATGGTGAGCCGGATTTGGTTCCGCACTCCCCCACACGCAACCAGCTGGGTGACCTTGGGCTTGCCACAGCACTGATAAAGCTGTTCTGACCGAGCACTAATATCAGGGCTCTCTCAGCCTCACCTACCTCACAGGGTGTCTGTTGTGGGGAGAGGAAAGGAAAGGTGACTATAAGCCACTTGGAGACTCCTTCAGGTAGAGAAAAGCGGCATATAAGAATCAACTCCTCCTCCTCTTCTTCCCTGCCTGTTAACACAGGTGGTGATGACACTTCTGATGTCACTTCTGCGGGTGTAGCCAGATGACATAACTTCCAGGGCTCTGGAAGACTGAAAATTAGTGAAGACTAAATGTCTGAAAAATTATTTCAGAGGCTCCTCCATGGTCAAAAAGTTGAAAAAGGCCTGTCTAAGCTAAGATTCATGCCCAATGTTTCAAAGATTCTAATGCAATTTAATTAAACAATATGAAGAACATTCCAGAATTTTTAAAAAATGTTGAAATGGTTAATTAACAAGTAGCATAAGTTAAGAGTCCTACAGAAGAGGAGAGTCCTAATCATGACCCATGCTACAAGTTACAGCTCAGTCACTTCAGCTGTGTCTCATCTGTTGTTTCAATAACCAGCAGTCTCCCACCACCAGTATAGTTGGCTCCCACACACATAGGCTCCAAAGTCTTGCAATTAAAGAGTACAGTTTTCAGTATTCCTTTTGTCTTCTTCATTTTCATTTAGTTAACACAGTCCACCCATTAAAATAACTCTCTGGAAGAATTAAGACATATCTAAACATCTGTTGTCTGCTAGTTTGGTCTCGCCCAGAGCCTCTTTACCACTGCAGTCCTACATTCAAACTGCATTCTGCATAAGATGTAACATTGAAAATCCAGCTAACTGCTCCATATGGTTTCAGGACTACAAGATGGCTCACAATAACTTCCCTTGTCTCAACAGATAATTTCTTCCAGAACTATCTAATTACAAAAAGCTAAGAATAAGACTGCCAAATTCACAGGGCAATTCTGCACCCAATAAATATAGTGTAATGCTTACCTTAGGTAGTCATTATATTCGGGATGCTCCACATGACGTTGCCAACATCCAGCATCCAAGCAGAAAACTGCTCATTACATCCATTTTAAAGCGGTAGTTGGGGAATTGCATCAAGTGAATTCCCCAACCTATGTAGTGTGAGTCTCAGGAGAACAAGCAGCAGGCCACCAGCCAAAGAAATGTATGGAGGCGAAGAAGTGCTATCTCCACCTCCAATATCCTACCCTCGTATCCGCCTTCCTTTCCCTTCTCACAGGGATGGGAGGTTTTTTTAAGTGAACTGCCTGGTGCAATGAATAGGTGTACAAGCATTCAGGCAAAGCCAAAAATAAATTTTTCTCAAAGTTGTCACACAAAGCATGCCTCTCTAAATTCCCCTCCACCCAAACTCAGGAACAAGATTATTTTTATTAAGTCTCAAGACTTGTGATTCCATAATGGGTGGCATTCAAAAAGCACTATGCATCTATGATTAGATGATTAGATGCATAGGCGTTTCAACAAAGAAGGTTTGAATTTAAAAAATATTAGCGGGCATCGCGGGCCCTTTAAAACGATGAGAAAGGGGATTGGTTGTCAAGCATGTTGCTCTCTTCTGCCATTTCAAACAGGCATGTGGAGTGTAAGAAGTGCGAAAAGGCAGCAGACGAAAGCGAGAAAGGAAAAAGGTGAGGAATGGCCAGAGGTGCAATTATTTTTAGCGACACTGGTGTAACACTATTTTTTTAGATGTACATAAATGCCCACAGTCTTGGGATGTAGTTAGCCAAGTGTTTGATAAATGTCTTCAGGGAGGCTGTAAAATTGAGGCTTGCAGCTTATATCCTATATTCATAGCTGTTATATCTCAGGCAAGTGATAGGTCATAGGCAAATCATGAACTTGATGAATTAGACCTACAAAACTGAATATTGACAACAAGCAACAATGGTCATTTTATGAAGTCTTTCCCACTGTGAACTGGAGGGTTGCACTTCATTTGGCTATTTATGGACATGCACTATATTAAAGATATGGAGTGGCTATTAGACAGTGACTAGTGGGCATGGAGCAGTTCTATGTTCTGTGATATCCTCTGTTTATAACACTTAATTTCCAGAGTGAGTGAGTGTCTGTCTGTCTGTGTGTGTGTGTGAGAGAGAGAGAAAGAGAGAGAGAGAGAAATTTTCCCTAAAGACAAGTGAATTCAGCACCACAGGTTTTGTTCAACCACAAAAGCCTCAAATATTAAAATGCATGTTAGAATTTTTCCCATCAAGATTCTGCTGCTTCATGGCGGGGGAGCAATTAAGCTTTATGTTGTCCAGGCAACATCGCAAATGAGATCTGAATGCTGCATGTCCCCCAGGGGAGACCTACACTTAAAAATACAGTTTCACATGTAAATCTTACAGAATAATTTCTATAGTTGTTTTTCCCTGTCATCAATCTGGCAACACATCAGTCATGGAGAACAACGAGGGTGGTCAACAGGCCTGGAGAAAAATGTTCTGTTCCTTTAACAGATGCTTAATGGGCTGTTATTTACCATATTAGCATGTATGAAACACTTCAGCTGCTTTTAGACTTTAAGGGGCAGGGTATTTTTCTCCTGTCCTGTTGAGAATGCTAAGGACAGTGCATACCAGTCCTATAGAGCAGCTGTCCCCAATCCCCAGTCCGAAGACCAGTACCAGTTCATGGATCAGTCAGTATCGGGTCGCAGCTCCTCCTCATCCTCCTCCCCGGCTTCTGCCTTGGGGGCTGCCCTGACACTCTGCCGCCGGCTCACCTTTGGTGCTCTCCAGCGGCCGCAATGGCTGGGGCTCCTTCTCGGCGTGGCACTGCGCAGCTGCTGCTGGCAGCGCCCCCCACTGGGTGACGGGAAGTCAGGGGCGCTGGCGGGAAAGCAATTGGAGCAGGGGCTCAGGCGGCGACATCGACCCTCGGCAAAAGACTACCCCCCCCCCCCGGGCCTTAGTAAAATTGTCAAGCGTTGACTGGTCCCCGGTGATAAAAAGGTTGGGGACCACTGCTATAGAGTGCAACCACAGGAATGGGATGTGAAATCATTGCCCATACTCTTTATCTAAACTATAATTTCTGCTCAGGCTGACAGCAAAGCAGACCAAGTAGTCAGCTTTGATCTTTACCATTTCCCGGTCTCAGCTTGACTCCCTGGCATCTCTTGTTATACCCAGAAGAAGAAGAGTTGGTTCTTATATGCCTCTTTTCTCTATTCGAAGGAGTCTCAAAGTGGCTTACAGTCACCTTCCCTTTCCTCTCCCCACAACAGACACCCTGTGAGGTGGGTGAGGCTGAGAGAGCCCTGATATCACTGCTTGGTCATAACAGTTTTATCAGTGCTGTGGCGAGCCCAAGGTCACCTGCATGTGCGGGAGTGCAGAATTGAACCCAGCTCGCCAGATTAGAAGTCTGCACTCCTAACCACTCAGTGGTAGAGTATGAACAAAGCCTGCCCACAAGACAACGACGAACAACAGTTACAGGTAACTAACTTTGTTTTCACAAGCCATCTTGTGCAGTCCCACATTCGGACCTTAATGGGCTAAAATATCTAGGAGGTGGGTGATTACCTCACAGAAACAGAGAATGCAGCAGAGCTGAACCAAGCTTCAGATCTTGCTGACAAGTCCACAACATAGTGCTTGATAAATGTGTTTTCCCTTAACCAGGTTGCAGCTCCACAGATATCATGCAGTAGTATATTCCTCAGCTGAAGATTGTGCTTGCAGACTCAGCACCAATTACCAGGGTCCACATCTAATGCTTATCCCCTCCCCCTCATAAAGAGCTTACTGAGTCACTTGGGCATGGGGAGAATTTTCCCGAAATTGGATCTAAGGGAGGCTTATTATCGGGTGCACATGAAGAAGGGACATGAGCACCTGACAGCTTTTAACACCCCTGTGGGACAATTTGAATATTTTGTGATGCTGTTTGGTTTATCAGGTGTGCCTGGCGTGCTAATGAACCTGATCAATGTAATCCTCCATGATTTGCTGTATAAAGGAGTCTTGGTTTATTTATATGACATTTTATTATATTCTGAAATGCTGGAGGAGCATGTGACTCTGGTTTGGGAGCTGTTGAGGAGGCTACAGGAGAATCATTTGTACAACAAATTATCTAAGTGTGAATTCAATAAAGAGAGCCTGGACTTTTTGGAGTACCGGATATCACCCCAAGGATTAAGTATGGACCCCAGTAAAGTGAAAGATTTGTTAAACTGGGAGCCTCCCCACACTCGAAAGCAAATACAAAGTTTTCTAGTATTCACAAACTGCTACATAATCTTCATAACTTTGCCAGAGTGGCACTTCTCCTCACGGACTTGTTAAAAACCAAAGGGAAGGGGGGGATAAAGATAAAAAAACTGGGTGCCCAGTTACAATGGACAGGGGAATGTCAACATACTTTTAATGAGCTGAAGAGGCTCTTTACCCCCAAACTCATACTACAACATTATTTGAGGATTAAAAAAGAGTAATTTAGGAAATGGAAGGAAGGCCTTATTACCAAGGCTGAGTATAAACGAACAACCAATGTCTCAGAATCTCCCTCTGGGTCTTCTGCCATGATTAATTGTTGCCTGCCATGTGATGCTACATGCTTCTGGCACCTCAAGGTTATTCTGAGTTATTTGGTTTATAGCCACTAATTTCCCATCACTGTTTCCTGCCTCCCTCTTTCCCTCCCCCCATCTCAAGCCCCCTCCACTTAGCCTTTTGGTTTTCCTTTGTAGTAGATAGCTGCTGTGTTACGTCTGCCTTTGAAATGCATTCCCAAGGGGAGGGGAATGTACTGTTGAATATATCTGACTCCATCCTGCAGTTCGGTCAATGTATGGAACCAGATGTCTTCTTTCCTGATTAAAGAAACTTTCTTACACAAAAGTTTGGCTTATTGGGAAACAGAGCACTCTGAAACAATGACTGCACTGTGTGTGTTAGAAAACCTGACGCTCAATAACAGCTTAGGCTAGCAAGAAGTACTAAATACAGCAAAAAAAGGGTTCTTTAGTTATATTTCAAGTAAGAGTAGGGACACTGTAGGACCACTAAGAGGAAAAGAAAATGAAATTATAACATATGATGAAGATAGGGCTGAACTGCTCAATGCCGGGTAACTACTGGCCCATCAGCTTGACATCTGTAAATAACAAAATTTTGGAACAAATCAAAAAGTCGGCCCTTGAGCAGCTGGAACAGAGAGCTGTGATTTCTAGAAGAAAAAGAAGACTGGTATGCACTTCTTCTTCTAGAATAAGTTCTTATATGCTGCTTTTCTCTACCCGAAGGAGGCTCAAAGCAGATTACAGTCACCTTCCCTTTCCTTTCCCCACAACAGACATCCTGTGAGGTAGGTGAGGCTGAGAGAGACCTGATATCACTGCTCGGTCAGAACAGTTTTATCAGTGCCGTGGTGAGCCCAAGGTCACCCAGCTGGCTGCATGTGGGGGACTGCAGAATCGAACCCGGCATGCCAGATTAAAAGTCTGCACTCCTAACCACTATGCAAATCTGGCGAAGACTCAGCACAAGTTACACAAGAACAAGTCATGTCAGACCAATCTCATCTGTTTTTTTTTTTTTTAACTGACGACCTTGCTGGATCAGGGGAATCCTTTGGACAAAGTTTATCTGGATTTCAGTAAAGCTTTTGATAAGGTACCACAAGATATTCTTGTTGACAAGTTGGTAAAATGCTGACGACCTTGCTGGATCAGGGGAATCCTCTGGACAAAGTTTATCTGGATTTCAGTAAAGCTTTTGATAAGGTACCACAAGATATTCTTGTTGACAAGTTGGTAAAATGCTGACGACCTTGCTGGATCAGGGGAATCCTCTGGACAAAGTTTATCTGGATTTCAGTAAAGCTTTTGATAAGGTACCACAAGATATTCTTGTTGACAAGTTGGTAAAATGCGGTATGGATCCTGATTCTGTCAGGTGGATCAATAACTGGTTGACAGATCGCACCCAAAGGGTGCTTAATTGTTCAGCATCCTCTTGGAGAAAAGTGACAAGTGGGGTGCACTACAGATCTATCTTGGGGCCTTTGTTATTCAACATATTTATAAATGATTTGGATAACGGAATAAAGGGGTTACTTATTAAATTTACAAACAAACTGGGAGAGGTAGTAAACACAACAGAAGACAGAATCAGGATACAGGATGATCTTGATAGGCTCAAGAACTGGGCTAATCTGAATAAAATGAAATTCAATAGGGTCAAATGTAAAGTTCTGCATTTAGGTAGGAAAAACCATATATACCAATATAGGATGGGGGAGACTTGTCTTAGCAGTAATATATGCAAAAAGGATCTAGGAGTCTTAGTAGACCATACATTGAACATGAGTCAGCAGTGTGACTTGGTGGCTCAGAAGGCAAATTGGATTTGGCAGAGTATCGTGTCCAGATCACCGGAGGTGATGTTACTGCTTTACTCTGCTCTGGTTCAGCCTCACTTGGAATACTGTGTTCAATTTTAGGCACCACATTTGAAGAAGGATCTGGACGACCTGGAGCACCTACAGAGGAGGGTGACAAAGATGGTGAGGGGTTTAAAGACCAAGGCATATGAGGAAAGGTTGGGAAATGTACGTTTGGTATGTTTATCCTGGAGAGTAGATAACTGAGAGGGGATCTGATAAACATCTTCATGTATTTAAAACGTTGCCATATAGAAAATAGAGCAGAGTTGTTCTCTCTTGCCCCTAAGCAACGGACCAGAACCAATGGGAGGAAATTAATTCAAGAGAATTTCTATCTAAACATCTGGAAGAAGTTCCTGACAGAGTGGTTTCTCAATGGAACAGGCTTCCTTGGGAGGTGGTGGGTTCTCCATCTTTGGACATTTTTAGCAGAGGCTGGATAGCCATATGAAAGAGAGGCTGATTCTGTAAAGGTTCAAGGGGGTGGCAGGTTAGGGTGGATGTGTGATAGGGGTGTGAGTGTCCTGCATGGTATGGGGAATTGGGCAAGATGACCCAGGTGGTCTCTTCCACCTCTAAGAGAAGCAGAAAATGTTCATCTATAATAAAATCATGTGTGTGATCATAGAATCATAGAATGATAGAGTTGGAAGGGACCTCATTGGTCATGTAGCCCAGCCCCCTGCACTATGCAGGACACTCACATCCCAATCTCTCATCTACTGTAATCTGCCACCCCTTTGCCTTCACAGAATCAGCCTCTCCATCAGATGGCTATCTAGCCTGTTTAACAATTTCCAAAGATGGAGAACCCACCACCTCCCGAGGAAGCTTGTTCCACTGAGAAACCGCTCTGTCAGGATCTTCTTCCAGATGTTTAGATGGAATTTCTGTTGAATTAATTCCATCCTATTGGTTCTGGTCTGTCCCTTTGGATCAAGAGGGAACAATTCTGCTCCATCCTCCATATGGCACCCTTTTAAATACTTGAAGATGGTTATCATATACCCTCTCAGTCATCTCCTCTCTAGGATAAACAGACCAAGCTCCCCCAACCTTTCTTCATATGTCTTGGTCTCCAAACCCCTCACCATCTTTGTTGCCCTTCTCTGGACACGTTCCAGTTTGTCAACATCCATCTTCAATTCGGGTGCCCAAAACTGAACACAGTACTTCCAAGTGAAGCAAACCAGAGCAGGGTAAAATGGTACCATCATCTCCCGTGATCTGGACATGATACTCCATTTGATACAGCTCAAAATCCCATTTGCCTTTTTAGCCACCAAGTCACACTGCTGACTCATGTTCAATGTACGGTCTACTAAGACTCCTAGATCCTTTTTGCACATGCTACTGCAAAGACAAGTCTCCCCCATCTTATATTGGTGTATTTGGTTTTTCCTACCTAAATGCAGAACTTTACATTTGTCCCTATTGAACTTCATTTTATTCAGTTTAGCCCACTTCTCGAGCCATCAAGATCGTCCTGTATTCTGTTGCTGTCTTCAGTTGTGTTTGCTATCCCTCCCAGTTTAGTATCGTCTGCAAATTTAATAAGTATCCCCTCTAATCCCTCATCCAAATAATTTATAAATATGTTGAACAACACAGGCCCCAGGACAGATCCTTGGGGTTCTCCACTTGTCAGTTTTTTCGAAGAAGATGCTGAACCATTAGCAAGTACCCTCTGGGTACGATTTGTCAACCAGTTATTGATCCACGTGACAGAATTAGGATCCATAACGCATTTTACCAACTCATCAACAAAAATATCATATTGAACCTTATCAAAAGCTTTACTGAAATCCAGATAAACTATGTCCACGGTATTTCCCTGATCCAGCAAGGTAGTCACTTTCTCAAAAAAAGAGATAAGGTTGGTCTAACATGACTTGTCCTTGCAAAACCCATGCTGAGTCTTCAAAATCACAGCTCTCAGTTCCAGCTGCTCAAGGACCGAGTGTTTGATTATTTGTTCCAAAATTTTGCCAGCTACAGATGTCAAGCTGACAGGTCGATAATTGCCCAGATCCTCCTTTTTCCCTTTCTTGAAGATGGGGACATTTGCCCACCTCCAATCGTCTGCCACCTCACCTGTTCTCCAAGAAGTGTCAAAAATAATGCACAGAGGTTCAGAGATGACATCTGCAAGTTGTTTTAGTACCCTTGGATGCAGTTCATCTGGCCCAGAAGACTTTGTTTCATTTAAAGAAACTAGGTTTTTGTGGACCGTTCCAACAGTGATCCTAGGCCTCCATTCCCGTCTCCCATGTTGTGTTACATTTTTGCCACATTGATCGCTATTTCTCTCTCAAGAGAAGACCGAGGAGAAATAGGAGTTAAGCAGTTAAGCCCTCTCCTCATCATCTGTAATAATTTCACTTTCTTGTCTTCGCAGTGGTCTTATGGTGTCCCTATTCTTTTTCTTGCTTGAAATATAACTAAAGAAACCTTTTTTGTTATGTTTAGCATTTCTTGCTAATGTTTAGCATTTCTAGCATTTCTTGCTCTAGGCAGAGGACAAGGGCCAATAAAGAAATGAAAAATTAGCCACGTTTACTTTGCTAAATGAGCCAAAATCTATCATAGCGAACTCCAGATGACTGCACACAGATTTCTCTAATGGAAAGTAGACCATAAGAATCTATTGTAAACCAGCTGTTATGATGGAAGACTTTTGTAAACTAGTTTAGGACTAAAAGCAACAGTATTGAACTATCCTTATATATTTGTGAAACAGCCTGGGGGGTGGAACGTGTCCGGCTGTCCAAGTTGGAATAGGGCCAATCAGGGTGCAGCCAGCAACGCTGGCTGTACCCTAATTGGCCCTACCTCTACAGCTCCCTCCCTCCCTCACTGGTCACTGGCCATGTTCCTCTCAGCAATGCCAGAGACAGAGAGAGACACACAGAGCCCTGCCAGACCAAACATGAGCCCTCATTCCCTCCTATCGCTTTTGCTGCGAGGGAGGCAAAGAGAGATACAGAGAGAGCTATCCCAAGTTGCTTATAGAGACACAGATAAGGCCACACCTGTTGCGATGGAGGGAGAGACAGACAGAGCTGCCCAAAACTGTATACAAGCCGTTTTGGTGGCCGTTCCCTCTGGGCGCAGCCAGTGCTGCGCCGCGGAGGGGGGAGGGCAGTGCGGGCGGCAGCTTGACAGCGGGTGCAACCACGCAGGCGCAGAACTCTGTGCCTGCGTGGTTGTGCCCGCAGTTGTGCCGCCGCCCACGCCGCCCTCCCCCCCTGTGGCGCTGCTCTGGCTGCGCCCGGAGGGAATGGCCGCCGAAGCGGCCAAATCACACAAGCCTACTGTGCACTGTTCATACTATCCGTTGCTGTAAGTACGTTCCTACTATGTAATTTTGGCATTCATTTAAACATATCAAGCTAATGCCTTGCTTCACCTCTGGTCTAATTCTATTGTATTGCCAATAGGATGCCCCACCCTTGCTGGATCTTCACTTGGCTTCTTATCCCCAGTGACCCCAAATTTTAAAAAGCTCATCTACACCTTATTTAATTTCCATTCTGATATTTAGGGCTTTAAATTTTCCCTCTGCAATGTCTATGATTGATCTACAGTGCCACTACCTTTCTCCCGCGATATCCAGTAGTGGATATAACTCGCTACATTAAATTCAGCCGCTCCAAAAGGCTCAGTAATAAGTGTAGATCTCTGCATTTTGCTGGATTAACTTGTTCTCCCTCTTCCAGTGACGTACTGCAGTAGTCTGTTGCTTATTGATCAGGGTGTTAGTTCAGAGACTGCCTGGTTCCCGGTTGCTATTCCCTCATAATATTTATTTTTGCCCACATTTCTAAAGTGACTGTGCTCCAAGCCCACATTTCTATGTGTCGAGATTTGCCTTTTGGATTACCCTCCCCCCTCCCTCCCCCCCTCACTTGTTCAGGAAAAGAAAAATAAATAAGCCTTGGGCTCACCCCCCCCCCCCTTGCTTTGGCCATAGGAGAGACAAATGACGGCAAATAAACCCCTCTCCAGCCTTGTGCTCCTTCAACGCCAGCTGGAGCTTTGCGGCCACTGCTCCCCTCCCACTTCTTAGCTTCCCCAATCAAGTGGGAAGAAGAGAGCAGCCAGGCAATTATGTGTAGAATGGAACGTCTGTTTCAATTCGGGAAAAACATAGGTGGAAGATCCGAGTTCAGATGGATCTGAATTCAGTAGGACTGACAACAGAAAAAAAAAAGTGCAGAACCAGCCCCTGTTGGTTAGACTGTAATCCACTTTGAGTCCCGGCAAGAAAGGCGGACTATAAATAGCATAAACACATAAATAAAAATTTTAAAAATGTATCCTTAGCCAATGCAAAGTTCCACACCTGTAAGCTGTAAGCTACCATCTGATAGTTTGCTGTCAGCACTTACAGCCTCCACAGCAGAGGTGACCAAACTGTGGCTCTCCAGAGGTCCATGGACTACAATTCCCATAAGACCCTGGCAGCATGTACCAGCACATGCTGGCAGCAGTTTATGAGATTTGTAGTCCATGGACATCTGAAAAGCCAGTTTGGCCACTCCGTGCTCTACAACTTGGTTCTGCTTGCAGTTTTGATTGCAATGAATGTGCTGCTGTTACAACCGCTCAGGAGCCACATGGGCATACAGGGAGAGAAACGCAAGAGGCAGGCTCTAGGTGAGTAATTCTAGTTGCTTAAGGTACCCCCACTGAGCATAAAATAGGGTCAGAGGAAATTAAAAAGCAAGTGCTCTATGTGCTGGCACAAGGGGTTTCTTCCACCTTCTTTCAATGACAAGGATTGCCTCTCAAGAAAAATCTGCTGGAACTGAGATACCTAATTGATCACCCCTGGACCTGACTAATAACCAGCTGTCTCCTGACTGCCAGCAAGGATAGAGTGAGAGCGGTCATGTAGCATGTATACAGGCAACAAGTTGAAGCAGGTTATTGCGTTATGTTCTTGGAACAAAATTAGAGCGTGAGACAACGAAATAGCAGGTCGGGAGATTCTTCCTCTTATTTCAAAAGATCTGCTTCCAGGTATAACATGCTGTTAAAGTAAAAGCAATATAATAGGACTAGAGGCAAAGCCCACTGTATCCAGGAATACAATGGGCACTAGAACTTGGTGGTGGGAAGAGGAAGGGGAGGAGTTGTCCAGTCTGTAAAGGCATGGGGTTGAATGTGTGTGTTGTGTGGGAGGTTGTGGTGGCATGGAGACAAATGAGGGCATGGGTGTGGAGATATGGGTGTCAGGAACCTGTGGTTTGGAATGTTCGTTGAATATGGGAAAGGACTGACCTTTGGGAATTGTGGCATAGTGGTTACAGATGAGCTTTCCAGAGCCATGTCTTCAGATATGTGAAGGGAAAATGAGACTGGAAACTCTTCTTAGGGGGAGATTACATGACAACTAATTCCTCCCAGTTCTGCATTCAACATAATTTCCCTTCTTGTACCCCTGCCCTAATACACATGGGGTAGTCCCAGTACACAGGTGTCCACCCTGCTTCTTCTGTCTCCAGCATTCTGTGCCCAAATGCTTCTTTCACAGTTGCTCCTTAGAAGAAGAAGAGCTGGATTTTTGTACCCTGCTGTTTACTACCCAAAGGAGTATCAAAGTAGTTTACAAACACATTTTCCCTTTGTTTCCCCACAACAGACAATCTGTGAGAGATGTGGGGCTGTGAGAGGTCTGAGAGAACTGGGAATGGGCCGCAGTCACCCAGCAGACACCAGGTGTCTCAAAGCAGTTTCCAATCACCTTCCCTTCCTCTCCCCATAGCAGACTCTCCGTGAGGGCCTCACATGGAAGATGGCAACCCTAAGAGGAGGTCCCTCTGTGCACAGCAGTCTTGACCTTAGTCAGGTTTGTGCACACCTAGGTAGTGTGGAATTCCAGAAGATGAATCTACACCGATCTGGCAACCTTACCTCCTCTCTGCAATGTTTTCTTGACCTGAAATAGGTCAGGGGGTGCTAGGTAGCTACAGGGGCATTACACACTTTTGAGGCCCCACTTTCAGACTTCAAGGAATATGTTCAGACCAGGGACAGCCATCCTCCAGGTGGGGCCTGGAACTGCTGCTCATCTCCAGACTATACAGACCAGCTCCGCAGGCAAAAATAGCTACTTTGGAAGGGTGACTGTGTAGCATTGTATCCCCCTGAGGTTTAGGGATGCCAGCCTCCAGGTGGGGTCTGAGAATCCCCTGGAAGTACAGCTCATCTCTAAGCAGTTAGGCTGAAGGGAAAGCTCTCTCCCCTCACATGCATCCCTTCAAAAGGAATGCACATGGCCCCAGAATCCACTTGGTTGCTTAGCTGCTATGCCCTTCTGAAGCCTCAGACCTACTGCTGGCAACTGCAGTTACTGTTGTTGTCTGCAAGGCCAAGTCATTGCGTAATAAAGGTGGATCACCTAGTTCCTTCCAAAGTCTCACTGTCTACTTTCCAGTAAAGCTAACTACACTTGAACTTCTGGGCTACTTATGCCTTTGATTTCATAGGAGTTTTTATTTACCAGGCCAAGCTTGAAAAAAGTCACTTCAGTTCCCATGTCTCTCCAGCCATTAACTTGTTCACTATTTACAGTTTCAGTCTGTAAATATTCTTTATTTAGATCTTCCTGAACTTTCCAGGACTGATATTGGTCTGTCTGTCTGTCTTGTCTGTCTCTCTCTCTGCACCCCAAAATTCAAACAGTTGCTGGTAAGGGCTGGCCAAAGCCCATAGCCCTGGAAGGACACTCCTGCAACCACTCCAGCCCAACCACAGTCTGTGAACCTCTACCTTCCTCTCTAGATTGCTGCTCATCTCTAGATTATAATGATCAACTCTGCAGGCAAAAATGGCTACTTTGGAGGCCAGACTCTAAGGTATTGTACGATTTTAAGGCCCTGCTCCAAATCTCCAGGAATATCTCCAACCCAAAGGTAGCCAACCTCCAGGTGGGACCTGGAGAGCTCCTGGAATTACAGCTAATCTGCAAAGTATAAAGCTCAGCTCCCCAGGCAGAAAGGTCTGCTATGGAGTTTGGACAGGGTTGAGGAGAAGAAACATTTAAGGCCTCCCACGCAGGTTGTTGTGGAGTTGAAACAGTTGAGGCCTACTGTACAGGGTTGTTGTGCAGATGAAACAGGAGGCAAAAGAACCTCTGCAACAGCTTCCAGTCCCACCTGCACAACAACCCTGTGTAGTAGGTCTCAAATCTGCAGAGAGTTGCTTGGCTGTTTTTCCCTCCACCAGCATCGCCGGCCACAGCAGTATTTTAAGTGAGAAGAGGCTTTTCTGTGGCCTCCCTGTCAGCTAACTGTTTGGCAGAAGGGGAAAGCTCCCCCCCCCCAAGGAAGGCCCTCACCCATGCCCTCAGACTCCCCTGCATTGCGCTCAAAAATGCCTCCCTCCCCTCAGTCAGGGGCTGTCAGAGGCTCCTTTGCAGCAGGCCTGAAGGGAGGGGAAGGGAGAGCACGCACCGGCCTCATGCCAGCTCTGTCAGGGTTCTGAGACAAAAAAGGGGGGAAGTTACAGTAGGATGTGACAGTTAGGGCAGCCTTGGGGCGAAAAGGGCTGTCCAAGCCTCTGTTCTCATCCCCCTTGGCAGGCTTCCTGACCTCCTCTCCCTGCGGTGGTCAGGGGCAGACTGGTAGCGATGTCTCCAGATTGCCCCTGGCTGGGCTGGGTGAGTGGACCCTGTCAGAACTTTGGCCCAATGATTGGGCCAAAGTCCTGAGTGGGCGTGACCTGCCTGAGGCTTTGTGCGTCCCAACTGGGGAGAGCTCTTGCCTGTCATGGTGAGGCGCCTTCCGATTGGGCCCTCACCTGACTGGCTAGAACTCTGGTCTGTGCAGGTGAGGGCCCTCACCTGGACTGGCCCCGCCCACTCTCCGCCCACTTAGCCCTTAACCAGTTATGTATACCACTCCCTAAGCAGTTTAAAGATGGGTTTGCATGCAGGCCATTAACATTTGGTTCCCCTCTTCCAATTTAGCAAGCACCATGCTAAATTCTGAATGTGATCCTTAGACAAGCTGGATTCCATTGTAAATCAAATAGGAAGCATTTATTCCCTGCTTGGATTAAATATTCAGAACTGGCAGATATAAGTGAGGGAGTGACCTATGCAGGAGATTGGATGGGAGATACTCAGTGTGTCTCTGTGGTAGCAGTTGGTCCATGCAGTACTTCAGTAAGTAACAACTACTGGCTGCTTACTGATAATATGAAATTAGTTGTTTGGTCTTGCTCTATTTGCCCAGCAGATAATACTTCTAATCACACATATACCTTTGATTCTGGGTGCATTTTAAGATTTCAGGTAGCTGTGTTGCTCCATTGAGAAACTTCAAATGCAGCAGCAGCTTGCATCACACATATTATTGAGAACAAGTTTGGGCTTCTCTAAATTCTTTATCAAATTACATATCCAACAAATATTTCCCCTCCACTTCAAAAAAAAAAAAAAAAAAGGTTGCAGGAGAGAAAGAGAAAAGGATGTTTTGGGGTATGTCAGCGATCTCTTTAAAATGTAGTTTGTAGAGTTTTAAATGGAATATCAATGATTTATTACAAATTTAATTGGATTAAAACAGCCTTTCTCAACTTTTTACCATTTAGAAACCCCTGAAACATTCTTCTGGCTTTGAGAAACCCTGGAAGTGATGTCAGCAGGCCACACTTCCCTGCCACACACTCAGAAGTTACATCATCAGAAGGGACATCACCTAGACACTCCCTCCAGATGTGACATCATGCTCTATCCCCCTCCGTCCAACTCCATAAACAGCCCAGTAGCTTACTCCACTGGGCTGGGAAGAAAGTTGGGGTAGGCATCTGCTGCTCCATTGCCCCCTACCATCTCCCCCCTCCAACACAGTTGAGTTAGTGAGACTACTTACCACTCTGGACTCTAGTTGCTACCATGTGCAATGAGCCTCGGCCAACAAGGATTTTTGTTACCGGGGCCCCTCCCCGTTTCACCCTTCCAGGCCCATCATTGGCCATTTTGGGAGGAAGTCATATCGCCCAATAATTTTTTAAATTTTAAAAATATATACAAATTTAATTAACTCCCATCCAATCAGCAAATCCTTCCAGGGCCATCAAGAAACCCCAGGGACTCATGGAACCTCTGTTAAGAAAGCTGGGATTAAACCATGCTAAATACAAAACAGATTTCAAGATGACCAAATAATAATAATGATAGACACTCTCCCTTTTGAGAGAAAAAGGCAGCAGTTAATCAGATGTCTCACAAATACTAATCAGGCACCTTATAAGGCAATGAATGGAAGAAATGTAGTAGCTCTATTAACAAAGCTGGAGTTTAATTTTAGTTAACGCACTACACTAGAAGTCAAATTTCAAATCGGCATTTCAAGTGTTGTTCCTCTTTCCCCATCAACATTTCTTGACTGACTTAATGAGGTTAACCGTGTGCAATCACAATAACACTTAAAAAATATCACATTGATGTTCTCAAAACACAAATTCTAAATCAAAGCAGTCTGTATATGTAAAAGAACCAGATGTCTCCGTGTTCCTCTGTTGATCCTTGCAAATGTATCTTCAGTACTGTGGCCTCTTGAGAGTAAGGATTTTAAGAATGAAGTCATTTGGGTAGTAAGGTGATTTGAAGAATGAAATTACATTGTTGCATGCTTTGCCAAGCACTTTGCACCCACTTTGGTGCTCGATATAATTAAACTTAAATCTGTATCTTTCCAAGCCTGTTCTTCTAGCAGTTCAGCAGCCAGCATTCAGCATCCTTGGGTGCGTCTGACATGCTGCCCCTCTTATCCTCAGACAAGTGACAAAGGATCCAATCTGCAATGTCCTTCTCAGGAGCACATTTTGCAAGAGATTTATAGGCACATGTATGGCATGATGTAATCTCTTGTCGCAAACAGCCAGTGATAACCTAACTCCAGCAGAACTTCTACACCATGCAGTTCTCTGATCTGACAATCATCCACTCCTAAGTGAGAGCCAACAAAGAAAGACATCATGTTATAGGAATGTTGCAGAAGCTGCTGCAAATACTGCTTCCTTTGTTGATTTGTTTTTCTTCTTTCCTGCCCCTTTTAATTTCATGAAGGAAGGCCCAGTTCCAAGAAGCAAGAAAAACATAGTGAGATCTTGCTTCTGTTTTCCCTGAAGGCCAAGAAATCAGATTTCAAAAATGTGCTCAGTGGGTGTTTTGGTGGGAAATGCTCTGTAATAGCTCAGTTTTAGTCCTTAGTAGTAAAAAGAAGGAAGGAATATGATCCCTGTTGCATTTTTTCCATTCTCTCCTCCCCCATCCACAACTCTCCGAAGCAGGTATGCTATGTATTTCTACATATGGGTGTAGAAAAGGGCCAACTAGTTATCAGTTGAATATCATCTTGAAAGCAACATGTCCTTTTTCACAAAACCTGAAACAATATTGTTGTTGTTATTAAATTTCTAGACTGTTTCTCCCTACAAGTGGACTTGGGGTGGTTCACAACAATGGACTGCACATTTGAAATCATAAGTTAATTAAACATTTTAAAATACAGTGAAAATCCTAACGTTTATAAAATGCTCTGCTGTGCTACCTATTAATCAATTGCCATTATCTTGTTGGCGATTTTGCAGTTTTTCAGTGGTAGTGGGTAGGAAGGAGTCTAAGGTGGTGAGAATAGGAGAGGGGAAAGGCGGAAAGCCATGTGTTTCTGGACCACCCTGGCCTCTACCGTAGGCCCAGTGTAAGAACACTGTTTTATGGGCCTTGTGGAATTTGATAGCTCCATCAGGGCCCCGATCTCCATTACACCAAACAGGAGCAAAGGCCAAAAAGGCCTTCCCTCTGGTTGAAGCCAGCTGGATGTCTGTGGGGCCAGGGATCACCAGCAAATTGGTATTTGCTGACTGTAATATTCTTTGGGGAACATATTGGGAGAGGTGGTCCCCCAGATATGCAGGGCTTGGACTGCATATGGCTTTGAAGGTTAATACCAACACCTTGAACCTGATCCAGAACTCTATCTGCAATCTATGCAGGTCAAATATGCGTCCTCCATGAGGTCCTTGTAAGGACCTGAGCAGCTGCATTTTGTACCAAGTGTAATTTTGGGGCAAAGGTGAAAAAATTAGTTGAATAGTTAGTGAATGCTGAATATTAATGATACAACATGAACCAGTAGAGAATTGAAAATGTTATGAGTTATAATAGAATCGAAGAGGCAATTTGCTGCATATTTACTGTGTGCCTCCTGATGAACCCCCACATCATTTGAAAAGAAACATATGTCTATAAATACAGAATGGAAATTAATTTGTTTGTATAAAGAAACATGTTTTCTTTCAAATATCACACTTTTGTATCAGGGGCAAGCAGCAAACCTAACTTCAGTGTAGAATGTGAGTTGGCTAAAATCTTAGATTAGGATACTCCTCAATTCCAGGGTCTTTCAGACTGCTATTGCAACTGTCCAAGAAACATAAAAGATTTCAGCAAACTGGAGCAAATTTAAAAGGTCACTGCGGGATTTCCAAGAGGGAAGTTACCCTAGGTTTACACACAGAAATAACAGGTAAGATGGTGGATCTATGTATGAACCTTTCCACTGTCAGAACCAGTTTGGTTCTGTAAAATTGTTGTTTCCAGTTTGAGTCTTTTAAGAGTAACTAACTGTTGTGCTAATTGCCCTCCTCGGAGAACTGCTTTCATGTTGTAAATCTTGTTGGGAGAGCTCATTTAGAAGCTTGCCATGAATGGAAGGGACTCTAAAGCATTGGACTGTAAGAGCTTTAAAGTCTCCAGTTTTCACCTGAAGATTTCTTTTTGTCTAGCTTTCAAGAAGCAAAGTTCCCCTTGTCAGATACCTCTGACACTTGGAAAATTATACCCTGAAAATCTTGTTGGTTTCTAAGGTACCAGTAGACCAATATCTCACTCTTTTATAGCAGACCAACATGGCTACCTTCTGAAACTAAACAGAGAAAAGTAACACATCAGTGAGAAGTCTATGATGGAGCCCCTCCCTCCCTAATTTTCAATGTGCATATAGTACAGTATTCAGTCTGGAGATTTCTCCATCTGCAAACTGAAGTGATATATCAACAGTTTTAACCACCTTGTCTGCTATTCATATTAATAAAACCTCTGTTGTCTTTCAAGAAGCATGGTATAAGGATGAGATTTGGAAGCACAGATGATACATATTAGTTGACCTAAAAGGATTTATAAACAGCTCTTAGTTATGAATTACAGCGGCTTTTCTGCTGACTTTTCAATACACAACTGGTTTTAGAGTCATGATTTTTTTTGCAGAAAACTGGCTCATCCTTGCCATCAAACCATATTTCATATTAGCTTTGTTGGTGTTTCATCAGAGATAAATGTTTTGTTTTATTTAAAACCAAACATTGCCTTTCAAAGGAAATAAGCAAAGGGCAGTCATGCAGGCTACTCTCTTTTGGGTAAGTGGCTCTATGCAAACCCTCTGAGACTAAAAAGGCTGGCAAATGTGGGGAGGTGGTAGGTGATTTATATTTTGCCTATTCCTACACCCATTTGTCAAAATAATTTTTCAATCAAATTCAGACAGTAGACAAGATAAGAAAAAATGGGCAGCAATGCTTTCATGCAAGGGACCTCTTAGAGAAGTCTGAATGTTGTGTGGTGACAATCCCTGCTACATTGGCAAAAGCTTGCAGAGGGCCATTAAAAAAAAACCCTCTAAAACTCAGGTGTTTTTCATGGCTGCTAGTGTTAAAATCTTCCCCGAGGGCACATAGGCCTAACCTGCTATCTCAGCTGTTAAATGAAGACATAATATTAAAAGAAACCACAACAAATCCTCAGAATCAGCGCTTAGGGATGAAGCCTTGCAGCTGTGGAATGAGGTCTTTATTTGGAGCAACTCATTTACAAATGGGAAAAGAGCAAGTAGAAATTATATGGCTCAGACACCAAAGTCTTTGCAAATATTCTCATGCAGTACTTAAGACTAGCCAACTTCTAAAGGTCTCTCCCTCATAGTGCATCTATACCCTTCCCACCATGGTAAACAATGTTCCAATCATGACAATACTTGGAACAAAAACACGATAGATCTAATGATAAGCAGTGGGGAAATCACTTGTAATAATCTTTCCCATATGGTAAGATTCTCCCCCCCCCCACACACACACAGAGCAGTATAAACTGAGCCACAGTTAATTTTCTGCTTTTAAAACTATAATAGCTTCTCTAGAATTTAGGATCAACTTTACCAATCTTGTCATGACAATGAATTATCTTTGGAGACATTTGGCAGCTTTTCATTATATGTAATCTTCCTCTGAGGTGTGACTTTCCCAGTTTTATGTTTAGTACCTGAATGGACTCATATATTTTAAGTATAGCGTGAAAGTGCCTTAGCCAGCAAGCATCCCATATTAGTGGGCTTTGACTTCTAAAACTAGTATCAAAACAAAACCTCTTTGCTGTCCCATTCAAGGCTTCTGGCACATGTAGTTCTGTTCCTCAGTATACTTTAACGATTGTTCTCTAATGCAGGTGAAAACAAAATATTCATTCTCTCATCTTGCAGCCACTGAATTGTCGTAAGAAAAGTCTCCAGTTGATTTATTCATGTAATTTTAGTTTACACAGAAGGCCTGACTCTCAAGGCCATTGGTAGAATAGCTGCTGCCACCCCTTTTGAGAGATGATGGCCTTTGGGGGACCATCAGTATGTACTGTCTTGCAAACAGGCCAAGCAAGACTCTCAGGAATATTCTAAAATCAATTGTTGCGTTCCTTACATCACAGCATTCCAAGTTTTTAAAAACTATGAATAATGATTTGGCAAGGGTTGTCAACAGTATGGACAGATTGGAAGTGAACTTCCAGTAACTACAAGCGGATAATTTATATGGATCGCTAGAGATCTTGAAGGAACACCCACACACACATTGCAAATATCAAAGCTGGTACATGCAAATTCAGACATTCTTAACTCTAAATGAGCAAAATGGACCTTGAATAACATCAAGAAACTTTACTCAGCCATATTCCATTCTAATGACTATCTATCACCGATTAATTTTATGAATAGTCTGGTCAGAAATGAAGTCTGACCTAAATGCTATTTTTTAAATTTGCATGTGAGTCTGTCACTGAAAGAATTCTTAGATTAGTATAATCTCTTCTGCTTCACCCTCTCCCAGTGAAATGCAATTTTCAGCACCTTTATACTTTTCTTGACCTGTATAAAAGTCTGTTAGGATTTCTCTTCTGAGCCATAACATCTGCTTCGTTTCAAGTTCTTGGCATCATTGAAGAAATGTGCAAAATAGGACAACTCACTTATAGGCAAAGAGTAGCTGAAGAAACAGATTCTCACCTGCCATCATCAGACTTTGAAAGTCCTCATAAACACATCCAAACACCCCCATGGGTCAGGTGAAGGCTTCAGCATTAATAGTCTTTAATAAATATCAGAAATAGTTTGTTAGCATGCTAAGTTCAAAAACAAGATCAGTTTTGGCACAAGCTCTTAGAAGTATTGGTTATGGTGCAGAAAGGGGGGGGGGGGGCTCTCATGGAACTTTCCTGTGTATTTCCCTGCATCATCTCCCCACCCTCCATGCTGAGCTGCCCTAGAGGAGTAGACTAGGTGGGAGGGAAGAGCTACAATCAAGTGCTTTAGACTCTCCTGTATGCCTATTGAAGAGAAGGGCTAGACCTGGGAATTGAAGAAACAGATAATTGGCTTTTCTGAAGAATCCTTCTTTTCAGTGGGGTGAAGTCCTCCAGGAATGGTTGGGTCATGCCTCCACTTGCTCCAGGCAGAGCTATGCAACTTAGTATGCCTTTACTGGACTGACCATCTCCAATCATACAATAGCCCAAAAGCTCCACAATAAACGTAGTCAGATGTAAATCTTAGAATCATAGAATCTTTAAATAGGACAGGGTCCTATTAAATAAAAGAGTAAGGCCACCTGGGGAGGAGTTAGGGCGGGCCCTGTCCAGGATAAAAACTCAGAGGGCCCAATCAGGAGCCGCTTCGCGGCTCCTGATTGGGCCCTCCGAGTGTCCATCCAGGGCCAAGCAGCCAATGGGGAGGCGCGCAAAGTGCCTTCCTATTGCCCCTCACCAGGACAGACCAAACTTCCATTCACCCAGCCCAGTCTGGCTGCCAGTCTGCTCCTGACCACCAAAGGGAGAGGAGGTCAGCAGGCCTGCCAAGGGGGATGAGAACAGAGGCTGGGCCAGCCCTTTTTGCCCCAAGGCTGTCCTAACTGCCATGTCCAACTGCAAATGGCCTCAGAACCCTGACAGAGCTGGCAGGAGGCTGCAGAGTGCTCTCCCTCCCCCCTCCCTTCAGGCCTGCTGAGAAGGAGCCTCTGACAGGCCCTGACTGAGGGAAGGAGGCCTTTCCAAGAGCAACGCAGGGGAGCCTTAGGGGGCTTCCTTTTGAGGAGGGGGGACTTTCCCCTTCTGCCAAACAGTTGGCTGACAGGGAGGCCACAGAAAAGCCCCTTCTCATTTAAAATACTGCTCTGGCCGGGGGTTAGACACAGCCAAGCCATGTGTCTTTCTTCTTTGCAACTCTCTGCAGATTTGAGGCCACTGCACAGCGTTATTCTGCAGAGGAAGCTGGCTCTTTTGTCTCCTGTTTCATCTGCACAACAACCCTGTGCAGTAGGCCTCAAGTCTTTCAATTCAACAACAACCTGTGTGGGAAGCCTTAAATGTTTCTTCTCTACCACAACCCTGTCCAAAGTAGCCCTTTCTGCCTGGGGAGCTGATCTTTATACTCTGCTGTAATTCCAGGAGCTCTCCAGGCCACACCTGTAGGTTGGCTACCCCTGGGTTGGAAATATTCCTGGAGGTTTGGAGGTGGGACTTCAAAATCGTACAATGCCTCAGAGTCCAGCCTTCAAATGAGCCATTTTTGCCTGCAGTTGGGAGGGAGTGGTGCAGGAGTGTCCCTCCTGGCCTATGGGTTATGGCCAGCCCTTATCAGCAACTGTTTGTATTCTGGGAAATGACGCAGAACTGGGGGGAATTGGTTGCCATGTAATCTTCCCCTAAGAAGAGTCTCCAGTCTGATTTTCCCTTCACATATCTGAGGACATGGCTCCGGAAAGCTCACCTGTAACCACTATGCCACAATTCCCAAAGGTTAGTCCTCTCCCACACTCAACGAACTTTCCACACCACAGGTTCTTGACACCCATATCTCCACACCCATACCCTCATTTGCCACCATGCCACCACAACCTCCCACACAACACACACATTCAACCCCATGCCCTTACAGACTGGACAACTCCTCCCCTTCCTCTTCCCACTGCCAAGCTCTAGCGCCCGTTGTATTCTTGGAGACAACGGGCTTTGCCCCTAGTCATAGAATAATGCGTTAGAAGGGCTGTAACCTGTCACCCTCTTGAACCTTCACGTAATTGTTAAACCTTGTTTAAGATAAATTCACAACAATATTAGAACTTTTATTCCTTCATACAACTCTGCAACGTAACATGCAAATATACAAGTTTTAACAGTGCCGGGAAAATATGCTGGAGGACTTCACCCCACTGAAGACAAGCATTCTTCAGGTAAGTCAGTTTTCTATTCTCCTTCAGTGGAGAAAGTCCTCCAGGAACTATTATGTAGAACTGCTTAATCTCGGGTGGATAACACTACTTTGGCTTTGGATGAAGCTGCTTTAGACCGTTAAAAGCCCATCTGAAGCAGCTGCTTTGCCTTCAGAAATGATTTGGCCATTAAAGTCAATGGCGCCATTGACTTTAATGTGGAATCTAAGGTTTAAGAGGTCTCCGTGGCCATAGTGCATCCCAGTTGGCCCAGCCCCACTGGTACCCGCCCCCAACAACCTGATTACAGCCAGTCTGCCCCTGACTACCATCAGCAGAGGAGGTAAGTGTTCCCACCCTCCCCCCTTGACCGCAAAGGCCTGGCGCGGACTACCCAAGACACAGTACTCTGTTAAAATGGCTGCTAAGGCTTCGGCAGGCCGCGCCTGTCCTTTGCCGACCTGGGGAGAGGGTGGACGAGGGGCTTCTGGCAGGTGGTGGGGAGGGAGAGGGGCATCCATAGCTCTCAGCGAGGCTCTTGGGGGTGGCAGGGTGGGAGAGGGCAGCCCCACTGACTTTGGCAGGGCTCTTGGGTGTGGTGGGGAGGGAGAGGGGACAGGTGGCCACCTCCCCCCGGCTCCTAAAGCCGTCCTGTAGCTTGCACAGCCCTCGGTGGGGCTTCCACTACAGATCACCTTTCCCTCAAGCTAGCGCCCGTTGTATTAACAGCTACAATGGGCTTTAATTCTAGTACTATATATTCTCATAAGATCTTTCAAAACCTTGTCTTCATTTAACTTTTGTTTCCCAGATGTCAATGGGAATCACATTTCTTTGTTTTTGCCATACATTTATGGCTGAATTTTTAGCAACCTGGTAAGATTTTGAAGGCATTAAAGGTTTAAAGATGGTTAGCCACTCTGTTTAGCTTTTGCAATTTGATGATATCGGGTTAGCCTGGCCTGTCTAGGTCAGGGTGCCTCACAGTCTTCTCAAGTTGTTCAGCGAGGGAAACGAGAAACCTTGGATAGTCTTTAAAAATCCTGCATCGATTAAATATGCTGATCTCATTACCCTTGTCCATAATGAATTCAGCAACAGAATTAGGCTACAAATTCAGGCTTGCTGTGACCTCCATTAACAGCCTCAGGAATTGTCCTGTCTGAAGTCTGGTAGAGACTTCCTTGTGCCAGATATCATCTCAGATTGCTCTCCTTCCTCACCACTGAAGCACAGGCAAGGAAGAAGCTACCCTATCAGCATCAGACGCTGTAGGATGTCAGTACAAAATCTGTCTTTCTAGCCAAGGGTTATGAAATAGGAGCCCTGTTTCTTTCCCCTGAAGCTAAATCCCCGCCTCCTTTATGACTTCGTTCTTCTCTTGGTGAAACTGAACCTGAGTCTTCACTGGGAATAGAAAGTAGATACCTTTCCTGTTATTAACTGTAAATCCATAAAGGCTAAGTAAGTAGAAGGGCTTAGAGATGTTAGCTATTGCCTGTCTCTACATCATGGTCCTTGTATTCCTTGGAGGTATCCCATGTAATACCAGCCAGGGCCACCCCTGCTCAGCCTCCCAGCTCTGAGCAATTTATTCTAGCCCTGGCTATCCAAGTCAGGGCTCTTGGAGTCATTAGGACTGGAGACCTGTCTGCTGCAGGCTGTGTGATCCAACCAGTTGCCACTGCCAGTCCACCACAGAGGATGCTAATAAGGCAGGGGAAAATTGGCACACTAGGATTACTGGTTGTCGCCATGTTGTTTAGCCTGGACAAGTGCTTTAATTATAAGATTACTCATCGTGCTTCCTTACCCACTCTGCACTCTCGACACAGGTACATTACCAATTTGCACCACTGGAGACAAAGGCGAGCTAGCTCTCCTCTGCTGCCTTCTGATTGTGTCGAGTTCTGTCCAGGAGCATTGTGCCTCTCACAGTGAAGGAGGCACAATTGCTACAAGCTGGGCCATTTTCCAGCTCCAGTTGAATAGGGGTAAGGGAATGGCCATTTATACTGCTGCAGACAAGGTCCAATTCGCTCTCCTCTGGCATCTTCTGATTGTGCCAAGTTCTGCCCAAGTGCATCACAGTGGAGAAGGCACAGTTTCTACAAGACAGGCTATTTCCCCCCTTCCTGCTCTGGTAGAACAGGGGTGAGGAAATAGGGCATTTACACTGCTGCATTCAGCCCCGGCAGGGAGGAGGTTGTGATCTCTGAGAGCCCTGTATTAGACACCTCTGTCCGATGGTATGGCTCTGTGTCTAAGCACACTCCTACCCTGCCTCAGTGCACTTCTCCTTTGGATTCTTCTTCATCTTGGAGGTAGATAGAGAAGGCGGCCTTCTTCTCCAATGAAGAATTTCCATTTTCAAATCCTAAAAGTCCACCACTGTGCAGAGTCATGGAGCTTCGCAACAAAGGTCCTCCTGGACCTAGCAGGGCTAATTGGACTGGAGAGGGTCAACCTACTACAGTCCAGTAAAGGCATGCTAATTTGCATAGCTCTGCCTGGAGCAACTGGAGGCGTGACCTAACCATTCCTGGAGGACTTCCCTCACTGATGGAGAACAGTACTATCAAGGCTGTGACAAGTCCAAGGTCACCCAGCTGGCTGCACGTGGAAGAATGTGGAATCAAACCTGGCTTGCCAAATTAGAAGCCACCACTCTTAACCACTACACCAAGCTGGCTCTCATAAGAAAATAAAGTTTCCATATAGGAAAAAGATTTACACCACACGAAGAGGGTGCAATATAAGTGTACATGCCTATTTGTTAGGACTTTTGGACTTAGATTGGTCCTGAGTCCCTCAAGAGAAATAGAGCTTCAGAATAAGAGCATTTAGAAAGTAGGCAGTTATTAGTTACCTTTGTAGATGAGGCACAGATCCAGACACACACCACTACGAGATTTAAAAGAGAATCTTTACTGAGAAGGATTATTTACAAATATATATCATATTCATCTGCTTCAGTCTCCTTACTGAAGTATCATATTCATCTGCTTCAGTCTCCTTACTGAAGCAGAGTACAAAAGCTTAAATAGTGGTTGCAAAAGAAAAACATAACATGCCTCTAAGGCTGGACTGCAAGCAGACTACATGCCCACACATCAGCAGATGGAGAAAGCAGAGAGCCTTAATGGAGTCTGCTTCTTGATTCATCAAAGCACACATAGATCTGCTCTTTCTCTTCCTGGAGAAACAGGAACTGGATAGGAGCCCAGCTCTCCCAGGCATGTGCTGGGATTTTCCCATTGCTATCCCAGAGTGACTATTAGATGCCACTAGTGAGCACAGCTCAGCTGCCTAAACAGCTTAAGAACAGCCATTCAAGGCTGACCACCAAATTACTTGCTGATTGCAATTCCAACACTATTCTATCATATTCACACCCTAATTCATACTGACATCCATTTGTAAAATGTTCATCTACTCTGAGACAGATCTTTGTGCATTCTTTACACATTTATCTATAACCAGCCTGTGTATGTGTATAGTGCCAACAAGTAACAGATTATTTATGGTGTCCTTATAGGGTTTTCAAGGCAAGAAATGAAAAGAGGTGGTTTGCTATTGCCTGCCTGTGTAGCAACCTTTATTGGTAGTCTTCCATTCTAGTACTAACCTGGGGTGACCCACTATAGCTTCTGAGAATTGATGAGATAAAGCTAGCCTGGGCCATCTGGGTTAGGGCCTAAATATCCATAATATACTGATGATGAACATTGGAAGTAACTCTGTGTGATGTCTCTTGACTTGAGACTCAACAGGAATTCTTTTTACCATAGAGTTAGTGAGACAGATAGAAACACTGACTATTCACCTTTTCATCTCACTACCATGTTCCTAGACGGTAATTTCCTGTTTCCTCTTTCTCTTCTCTTCCATTCTTCAAAAGCCTGCAACATGATGGATGCAGAGATGCCTCCAGCATCTCTCACCATCCAGCTATTTAGATTAGAATAGGAATTTTCTATTTACCTCTAAGTGTGTAGAATTAAGTTCACTAATAAATCTTTACCACATAGTGGCTCTTATATAATTGAGACGAGCCACTATGGGTGGAGTGGTGCCCAGGCCCTGTCCGGGTCCAGATACTGTTTCCAATCCATGGGCCAGCAAAGCTGTCCGCACCTGGATTGGGCTAGCTCCTGGAGCATCCACCCCCAAAACCGAGCTGTGAAGCGCACTCGTGGCGGCAGCACCGTGGGCTCCAAGGTGGCGGCAGAGCCTGCCTAGTAGCAGAGGAGGGTGCCAGGCTCTGGCAGAGTTTGTCTGGCACAGGCGGAGGCTCCGAGGTGGCGACAGAGGTGGTGAGGAGCTGCCGGAGGCTGAACAGTGGCATTGGAGGCTGTAAGGTAGCGGCGTAGGCTACATGGCGGCAGTGGCACCCACACTGAGGACCGCCAGCCCCAAGGCCACCACGTGCTCACCCCACTGCCTGGTACATGGAAGATGAGAGAGGGGAAGGGAGGCTGCTCCATAGTTCATCCCAGTTGGCCCAGCCATAGCTGCCTCTCTCCGCCCCGTCACCTCCCGCCCACCCACACACCCATAACTTTGTTAGCACCCACTGCATTTAGCCTGCAGTGGGCTTTCTTTCTAGTAGTTACTATATTATTTAGTTACAACCTTGGTGAATGTGCTATTCTTTGTTTGTTGTTTTCTGACCACATGGACTCTGCACGTTGCACTTATCAGCCATACTAGGTACTCTGCTAACTTTCAGGATACTAAAAATTCACAAGTCTATCAGAATTTAATATACTTCAATGAACTCATCACAACTGGCATATCCCTTGTTTCGTTAATGGATTCTAGCTATATAGTTAGGTGAAAAATTGAATGACCCCCATCAAGGCACTGTCCTGAATTGCAATGTATAATACGATCAATTTGATGACAAATGAAAATTGAGTAGTTGTGCAAAGGAAATATCCCCTGGGGGCTTCTGAAAGCTGGTAGAGCACAGAAGAACAAAAGAAAGGCCAGTAATTTCTAGCATAAAATAATGCTGCCATCAAGGGAGGTGACAATTCCTGCAAAAAGGCTTGGCCATTCCATTGTAACTGCTTCCTCTTCTCCTGCTCCTTAGGAAATGTTCTAAGAATAGAAAGTGGCACACAAAAGTAATGCAGATCAAAGTGCTAAAGAATAAGGGAGCTCCTTTAACAGGAGGAATTTATCTTAACCACCTTACAGGAATACATAATATAAGGAAAAAGCCCTACAATAAACTTCCCACAATGTTTTCTTCTATATAAAACTCATCTTTGATTACCCAAATGAAGACCATTTCATCTGTCTGTCCCACAGGTTGTAATTATTGATGCAAGGCTCATGGTCTGCCTAATATTCCTTACACATGGAGTTCTTGTCTAGAGACTAGCTTGCCTAGTAGTCTCTTGGTTTAGAAACATTGGTTCAGGCTTGTGCCTAAAAGAAATCATGGAATGTCTCTCTGAGAACTCGAATTCATGTTCACTGTGAAAGAAGAGAGTGAAAGAAGAGAAATACGAGGTGACACAGGTGCTGGGCCAATGATTAGGCCCAGCAGTTTCAAGGACAAATAATCTAAGAGGGAGTTTGGCCTAGCATTCCATCTTGCTAGGTGGGTGAAGGGGCTTGCTTGAATAGAATCATAGAATCATCTTTAAATAGGACAGGGTCCTATCTTTAAATAGGACAGGGTCCTATTAAATAAAAGAGTAAGGCCACCTGGGGAGGAGTTAGGGCGGGCCCTGTCCAGGATAAAAACTCAGAGGGCCCAATCAGGAGCCGTGAAGCGGCTCCTGATTGGGCCCTCCGAGTGTCCATCCAGGGCCAAGCAGCCAATGGGGAGGCGCGCAAAGTGCCTTCCTATTGGCCCCTCACCAGGACAGACCAAAATTCTATTCACCCAGCCCAGTCTGGCTGCCAGTCTGCTCCTGACCACTGCAGGGAGAGGAGGTCAGAAGGGCTGCCAAGAGGGATGAGAACGGAGGCTTGGACAGGCTGCGCCAGTCCTTTTCACCCCAAGGCTGTCCTAACTGCCATGTCCAACTGCAAATGGCCTCAGAACCCTCACTGAGCTGGCCGGAGGCTGCAGAGTGCTCCCCCTCCCCCCTCCCTTCAGGCCTCCTGCGAAGGAGCCTCTGACAGGCCCCGACTGAGGGAAGGAGGCCTTTCCAAGAGCAACGCAGGGGAGCCTGAGGACCTTCCTTTTGAGGGGGGGGGGACTTTCCCCTTCTGCCAAACAGTTGCCTGACAGGGAGGCCACAGAAAAGCCCCTTTTCACTTAAAATACTGCTCTGGCCGGGGGTTAGATACAGCCAAGCCATGTGTCTTTCTTCTTTGCAACTCTCTGCAGATCTGAGGCCACTGCACAGCGTTATTCTGCAGAGGAAACTGGCTCTTTTGTCTCCTGTTTCATCTGCACAACAACCCTGTGCAGTAGGCCTCAAGTCTTGCAATTGAACAACAACAACCTGTGTGGGAAGCCTTAAATGTTTCTTCTCTACCACAACCCTGTCCAAAGTAGCCCTTTCTGCCTGGGGAGCTGATCTTTATACTCTGCAGGTGAGCTGTAATTCCAGGAGCTCTCCAGGCCACACCTGTAGGTTGGCTACCCCTGAGTTGTAAATATTCCTGGAGGTTTGGAGGTGGGACTTCAAAATCGTACAATGCCTCAGAGTCCAGCCTTCAAATGAGCCATTTTTGCCTGCAGTTGGGAGGGAGTGGTGCAGGAGTGTCCCTCCTGGCCTATGGGTTATGGCCAGCCCTTATCAGCAACTGTTTGTATTCTGGGGCGCAGACAGGCAGACCAGCATCAGTCCTGTGAGTCTGGAAAGTGCAAGAAGATCTAAATAAATATTTACAGCCTGAAACTAAATAGAGAACAAGTAAATGTCTGGAGACACATCGTAACTGAAATAGTAACTGGCAAATAACCTTCGCCTGGCAAATAAAAAAACAGTATTAAAAACCTTACTAAGGTCAAGACTGCTGTGCACAGACAGTCTTCCTCTTAGGGTTGCCAGCTTCCCTGTGAGGCTCGCTACCCCACCTCCCTCATGGGGAGTCTGCTATGGGGAGAGAAGGAGAAGACGATTGGAAAATGCTTTGAGACACCTGAGGCCTGCTGGGTCACCCGCAGCCCATTCCCAGTTCTCTTAGATCTCTCACAACCCTACATATCTCACAGGTTGACTATTGTGGAGAGACAAATGGAAAAGGTGTTTGTAAACCGCTTTGAGACTCCTTTGGGTAGTAAGCAATAGGGTACAAAAATCCGTTCTTCTAAGGAGCAACCATGAAAGAAGCATGTGGGCACATAACATTTTACAAACAGTGAAAATATGGGAGACAGAAGGAACAGGGTGGACACCTGTGTACTGTGACTACCCTATGTGTATTAGGGCAGAGGGGCATTTCGGTGAATGTGGCCTAATTCACACAAGAAGGGAAATGACGCAGAACTGGGGGGAATTGGTTGCCATGTAATCTTTCCCTAAGAAGAGTCTCCAGTCTGATTTTCCCTTCATATCTGAGGACATGGCTCTGGAAAGCTCATCTGTAACCTCTATGCAACAATTCCCAAAGGTCGGTCCTCTCCCACACTCAACGAACATTCCACACCACAGGTTCTTGACACCCATATCTCCACATTTGCCACCATGCCACCACAACCTCCCACACAACACACATGACAACCTCATGCCCTTACAGACTGGACAACACCTCCCCTTCCTCTTCCCACTGCCAAGCTCTAGTGCCCGTTGTATTCTTGGAGACAACGGGCTTTGCCCCTAGTAGAATCATAAAGTTGGAAGGGGACATACAGGCCATCTAGTCCAACCCCCTGCTCAACGCAGGATCAGCCCTAAGCATCCTAAAGCATCTAAGAAAAGTGTGTATCCAACCTTTGCTTGAAGTCTGCCAGTGAGGGGGAGTTCACCAACTCCTTAGGCAACCTATTCCACTGCTGAACTACTCTGACTGTGAAAATGTTTTTCCTGATATCTATCATTGTACTTGAAGTTTAAACCCATTACTGCGTGTCCTCTCCTCTGCAGCCAACAGAAACAGCATCCTGCCCTCCTCCAAGTTACAACCTTTCAAATACTTAAAGAGGGCTATCATGTCCCCTCTCAACCTCCTTTTCTCCAGGCTCAACATTCCCAAGTCCCTCAACCTATCTTCATAAGGCTTGGTCCCTTGGCCCCAGATTATCTTTGTCGCTCTCCTCTGTACCCTTTCAATTTTATCTACGTCCTTCTTGAAGTGAGGCCTCCAGAACTGCACACAGTACTCCAGGTGTGGTCTGACCAGTGCCGTATACAATGGGACTATGACATCTTGTGATTTTGATGTGATGCCCCTGTTGATGCAGCCCAAAATGGCATTCACCTTTTTTACCGCTGCATCACACTGCCTGCTCATGTTTAGCTTACAATCCACAAGTACCCCAAGGTCTCATTCACACACAGTGTTACCTAGAAGCGTATCCCCCATCCAGTAGGCATGCTTTTCATTTTTCTGACCCAGATGCAGAACTTTACACTTATCTTTATTAAATTGCATCTTGTTCTCATTTTCCCATTTTCCCATTGTGTTCAGATCTCGTTGAACTCTGTCTCTATCTTCCGGAGTATTTGCCAGTCCTCCCAATTTGGTGTCATCTGCAAACTTGATGAGTAGTCCCTCCACCCCCTCATCTAAATCATTAATAAATACGTTAAAAAGTACCGGGCCGAGCACCGAGCCCTGAGGTACCCCGCTACTCACCTCTCTCCAGACTGATGAAACACCATTGACAACAACTCTTTGAGTGCAGTTCTCTAACCAATTTCCTATCCACTTAACTATCTGAAAATCCAGATTGCAGTCCTTCAACTTATCCATCAGAACATCATGGGGAACCTTATCAAAAGCTTTACTAAAATCCAAGTAAATGACATCAACCAAATTTCCCCGATCCAGCAAACCTGTTACTTGGTCAAAAAAGGAAACCAGGTTGGTCTGGCAGGACCTGTTGGAGACAAATCCATGCTGACTTCCTTGGATCACCAAATTGTCCTCCAGATGTTTGCAGATCGCTCCCTTTAATATCTGCTCCATTATTTTCCCCATAACAGAGATCAAACTCACTGGTCTGTAGTTTCCCGGGTCATCCTTCCTCCCTTTTTTGAAGATCGGAATAACGTTTGCTCTCTTCCAGTCCTCCGGGACATCTCCAGTCCTTAAAGAGGTTCCGAAGATAATGGACAAGGGCTGTGCAAGTTCTCTGGAAAGTTCTTTGAGTACTCTCGGGTGCATTTCATCCGGACCAGGGGATTTGAACTCATCCAGTGCAGCTAAATGCCTCTCGACAACCTCTCTATCCATGTTAACCTGCCACCCAGACACTATCCTTTGGCTACGGCCATCTCTAGATGTGCCTAAACACTTTGACCTGTGGGAAAAAACAGATGTAAAATAGGCACTAAGCCTTTCTGCTTTCTCTGCATCCTCCGTTAGAGTTTGTCCATCCGCACCCAACAGTGGGCCTATTGCCTCCTTCACTTTACGTTTGCTCCTCACATTACTGAAAAATCTTTTCTTGTTACAATGGGCTTCCCTGGCCAATCTTAGCTCACTCTCAGCTTTGGCCTTTCTGATGATTGATCTACAGTGCCTAGTAACCTGTAGGTACTCTTCTTTAGAGCTCTGTCCTTCCCTCCATTTCCTGAACATTTTCCTTTTCTTTCTTAGTTCCTCTTGAAGTTCTCTGTTCATCCAAATAGGCTTCTTAGAGCTCCTGCAGTGTTTTCGTCTTTCTGGGATAGTCATTGATTGAGCATGCAATAGCTCTTGTTTGAGTAGCGCCCACCCTTCACATGCTCCCTTCCCTTCCAGCATTCTTGTCCGTGGTATGACACTCATCATGTCTCTGAGTTTATTAAAGTTTGCCCTACGAAAATCCAACATCCGCGTCTGGCTACAAGCTTCCTTGGCTCCCCATCTCAAAAGGAATTCTATGAGGACATGGTCACTTCCCCCTAGGGTCCCCACCTCCTTCACCTCATCCACCAACTCTTGCCTGTTGGTCAGTATTAAGTCCAGTATGGCTGAACCTCTTGTGGGTTCATCTACCATTTGGTCAATGAAATTGTCAGCCAGGCAGGTCAGAAAGTTGCATGACTGAGGACGCTTTGCAGAGTTTGTTTCATAGCACACATCTGGGAAATTGAAATTGAATAGGCCCTATGCAGTGGCAGAGTATATATTCTTATTATGGTAACTCACCTGATTGGGTCACCTGGGTAGCAACATACCTGACTGGTCAAGTTACATCATTGGCCATACATTGGTCATCTAGAATCACAGAGTTGGAAGGGACTTCCAGGGTAATCTAGTCCGACTCCCTGCACAATGCAGGAACTCACAACTATCTGCCTACCCACAGTGACCCCAATTTCATGCCCAAGTGATTCTCCCACCCCAAAATCTGCAGAATCCAGCCTTGCCTGAAGGAAATTCACCTATCATCCCACAGAGACAATTAGCAATTCCCTGGGTATACAAGAAGGGTCAGAAGAGACAAACACTGGCATATCCCTCCCTGCCCACCCACTCACAATCTGCCAACGTTAATAAAATCAGCATTTCTTTCATATGACTATCTAGCCTCTGCTTAAAACTTCCAAAGAAGGAGAACCCACCACCTCTCAAGAAAGCCTGTTCCACTGAGGAATTGCTCTGTCAGGAAGTTCTTCAAAAATTCTTTGGAATTAATTTCAACCCATTGGCTCTGGTCTGATGCTCTGAGTTAACAGAAAACAACTCTATTCAATCTTCTAGATGACAGCCCTTCAAGTATTTCAAGATAGTTATCACCCCTTAGTCATCTTCTCTCCAAGCTAAACAAGACCAAGCTCCCTCAGCCTTTCCTCATACAACTTGGTCTCCAAACACCTCACCATCTTCGTAGCCTCCTCTGGACATGCTCCAGTTTGTCTATGTTTTTCTTCAATTGTGGTACCCAAAACTGAACAGTTTACTCCAAGTGAGGTCTTACCAGAGCAGAGTCAAGTGGTAACATCACCTCGCGTGATCTGGGCACTATAGTTCTTTTAATACAGCCTAAAATCCCATTTGCTTTTTTAGCTATTGAGTCACACTGCTCAGTGGTCCCCAACCTTTTTATCACCGGGGACCACTGAACGCCGGGGACCACTCCCCGTGGACCACTCAATGCCTTTTACTGAGGCCCGGTGTGGGGGGGGTAGTTTACTCTCAACCACTCCCCTAATGCTCTCTGATGGCTATGGTAATGTTTAAACATCCCTTCAAAATAAGATACAGACACGCCACAACAATGAACATAAGGAACATTTTATTTTCATGAAAATTTTAACTCATGACAATGACAAATCAATGGGAACCCTGAGCTTGTTTCTCTGCAACGAGATAGTCCCATCTGGGAGTGATGGGAGAGAATGACACCCGAAGTGTGTTGTAAAGGGCCGGGGGGGATGAAGTAAAGGGCCGGGGGGGGGGGGGGAAGAAGGCGTCCTTCGGAGCCCACCTCCAATTACTTGAAGGACCACATGTGGTCTGCAGCCCACAGGTTGGGGATCGCTAACATTGCTGACTCATGTTTAGTGTCTGGTCTACTAAGATCCCCAGTCATTGAGCATAAATGAAAGATTTTTCATTCTAGTTTTGCACTTTGCTTGTATTAGATCTAGCTTTGGCACATTTCTTCATTCTAGGAATTCTTGCTAGCCAAAGCACCTATTTTGGACTTTGAAACTTTATTGGACTCAAAGATCTCAATTTAGAGAACTTCATGCAAATACGCTTAGGTTAGATATTTAACTTTATTATCATTCTAGCAGAAAAACACAACAATCCAGGCAGGCCTGCCAAGGCCTGTCAAGCCTGCATTGGGGCTGCTTGGGGCAGGGGAAGTGCTAATGGGGAAGAGCCTTGGCAGGGCTCCCCAGGCAGCCCTGCCAAGGCCTGGTGATGCCACAGGTGGCGCTGCTCAAGGTGGCCAATCAGGTAGGCAATGAGTCCCAAGTCCTCCCACCACCCCAGTCGGGTTTTATTTGTTACAGATATTTTATATTCCAGCACATTTTTTTAATAAGCACTTTCATTATATCTTGTGCTCTTGGGTTCAATCTGAATCCAGTACTTTAACCTATACTGCAAGGGTGGCCAAATTGTGGTTCTCTAGATCTCCATGGACAACAATTACCATGAGGTCATAGTAATTGTAGTTCATGAATATCTGGAGAGGCATAGTCTGGTCACCCCTGCTATACTGGCTACAGGTGGCTACAGCTACCAGAATAACTGTTTCAGGAACTCACCTGGTATATTACCTACCTACCTTGCCAGGCCTGATTCTAGGCCGTAGAAGGCTAAAAGCTTAGTCCCTTCGTCTCTGGCTAGTGGAATAGTTAAGGGGACGTGGTAATGCTATCCTGGGTTTGTGAATACTCATATCTCAATACTACATGGTTTTGCTTTATTTCAACTTCTCACCCATAATGAGGCTTTTATAAGCATTTGGTACTCCTTGTCCTGTATTCTGACCCATCACCACAGGTTTTATTTCAGCTTGTACACAACACTAGCGATCCCCAACCTGTGGGCTGCGGACCACGTGGTCCTTCGACTAATTGGAGGTGGGCGCCGAAGGACGCCTTCTCCCCTTCCTCCAGCCCTGTACTTCATCCCCCCCCAGCCCTTTACAACACACTGCATTGTTGTGGCATGTCTGTATCTTATTTTGAAGGGATGTTTAAACATTACCATAGCGATCAGAGAGCGTTAGGGCAGTGGTTGAGAGTAGAGGAGTAAACTTCCCCCCCCCACCGGGCCTCAGTAAAAGGCGTTGAGTGGTCCCCGGTGAGTGGTCTCCGGCGTTCAGTGGTCCCTGGTGATAAAAAGGTAGGGGACCACTGCACAACACCATCATGTTTCTGCCAAACATGCTTTAGTACTTTTTCCTGAAGGAGTGTACTAAAACCTAGTTTGGGTAAAATTTGGATGGAAAGGTATGGATTTCCATACCCCATACATTACACATGTATACCCATTCCACATAATGGTGGCCACAGCAGGCTGCCACCAGATCTTAGCAATGGGGCAGTCAGTTCCGCCACTTAGTGTGTCCTCATGGGGGACCATTTTTGTCAGCGCACACATTCTGCCCCAAATTTCTGCCTCCCCATGAGGCAGCCAGGGCAGAAAGGTTCTACCACATGGTGGAACTTTTTTTCTGTTTAGGAACATGATAGCAATGCTGCGTTCCTAAACAAAAACAAAAATAATGCCCCAAGTAGATCGGTAGAGCTATAGTACCTGTGGTCTTCCAGGCCTGGCTCTTCCCTGCCACATGGGCCTGGCCCTTTGTAGACCCCATTGGCACCAAGGACAGAAAAAGGGAACGCAGAAATATCCACACTCCATTGCCATGGGGCAACAGACAGCCTGAATCAGGACACGTCCAAGCCAGCACGGACGTCATGTGGAAGTGAGGCTAATGTCATATCTGATACCACCCCCACCATCAGTGCTGTGCTATCTTTTTAAATGATTGGTACTTAGAATGCATTTGGTGTACTGAAATACTGTAGCAATATACCTACTACTAATGATTTAAACCAGTGGTCCCCAACCTTTTTATCACCGGGGACCGATCAACGCTTGACAATTTTACTGAGGCCTGGAGGGGGTGGAGTACTCTTTTGCTGAGGGCCGCCGCTGCCTGAGCCCCTGCTCTGATTGCTTTCCCGCTGGCGCCCCTGACTTCCCACCACCCATTGGAAGGCGCTGCCAGCAGCAGCTGTGCAGTGCTACGCTGAGGGGGAGCCCCAGCCATGGCGGATGCTGGAGAGCACCAAAGGTGAGCTGGTGGCAGACTGGCAGGGCAGCCCCTGAGGCAGCAGCCGGGGAGGAGGACGAGGAGGAGCTGCGGCCCGGCACCAAGTAATCCACGGACCAGTCCCGGTCCCCGGACCTGAGGTTGGGGACCACTGATTTAAACGACCCAGTGAAAAAGGCCGTGAAGCTGGATCTGGAAAATGATGAACAGAAGGGGGAAACATTAAGACGATCTCTGGGCAGACTCCATTGCCACAGTGAATGCCTTTGCATTGCCAAGCACAATAAGGGGGAAACAGGGAAATGGCCTCTGTGGCAAAACCACCCAAGGCTGTTTTCTTAATGCATAAGTTACATACAACAATCTTTAATCACATATTGTGAAATCTCACCCCAAAATAGGACGTGAACAGGAGCCCGCCCCACTTGAACTTTGAGAAATGCCCTTGGACATTGCAGCAGGATAATACAATATAAAAGGGCCCATGGCTCTTAAGAATGCGTACCAATCCCAGGTTTAATATAGTTCAAGAGGCTTTCTTACTGTTGAAGGCAGTGCGGCCATGTATATGTATGCATTTGCACCCCATGCACCTACAGAAACAATTTTGGCAAAGAATCAATCTTGAGGAATTAATTGAGAGCAGTTAATAATAGTCCTCCTCTAGGTTTTTACACTGAGTAGGCAGGAATAAAATCCAAATTGCTGCACTTAACAATGTTTTAGTATTTATTTAAGGTCTAAATAGGAAAATTATTCTAAGGTTCCTAACGTCAGGCCAGCACTTTCATCTTTGAGACTATCGGCTTGCTTGCACAATCATCTTGTGACACACCACTCTCCACTTATGTTTCATGCATATTTTTGAAATTAAACTACTATAGATCAAAGAGAGCTTCAACCATACATTTCAAATGTACAGAACTACAAACGAGACGTAGTAGGCATTCCTTTCACTCTGGCCCATTTGGTATGATTCGTGCTGTTTGAGTATCCCTTGTCTATGAACAAGTATTGCAAGTAGTTTTAAAGTACTGGTGTAAAACACAGACAAATAACCCCCACTCTTAGATTCAGTTGTCCTAGAGCAATCCAGCATGTATGCATAACAAAAAATGAAACTGTCTTAGCTAGCAAGCATGAGTAGACAACTCAATGCTTTGCGTTATTTATAGTTTGTATCAAAGCTGGGCAACGTATTACTAAAATATTCGTTAATATATATGTAATTTCTGACTGATGGACATATATTCTTCAATTTATAGCAGCAGTGTGTCTAGAGTGTCCTCACTTCAAGAAGGACGTCAATAAAATTGAAAGGGTACAGAGGAGAGCGACGAAGATGATCTGGAGCCAAGGGACCAAGTCCTATGAAGATAGGTTGAGGGACTTGGGAATGTTCAGCCTGGAGAAAAGGAGGTTGAGAGGGGACATGATAGCCCTCTTTAAGTATTTGAAAGGTTGTCACTTGGAGGAGAGCAGGATGCTGTTTCCGTGGACTGCAAAGGAAAGGACGCGCAGTAATGCGTTTAAACTACAAGTAAAACGATATAGGCTAGATATCAGGGAGAAAAATTTTCACAGTCAGAGTAGTTCAGCAGTGGAATAGGCTACCTAAGGAGGTGGTGAGCTCCCCCTCACTGGCAGTCTTCAAGCAAAGGTTGGATACACACTTTTCTTGGATGCTTTAGGATGCTTAGGGCTGATCCTGCATTGAGCAGGGGGTTGGACTACATAGCCTGTGTGGCTCCTTCCAACTCTATGATTCTATGTGATGCCCGTATATCTTTTATTCACTCTGTAATAAGTCCATAGCTCATAATCTCAAATATATAGCTTTGAGGGTAAACCTGTAACAATCTTGCTGGTGAGAGAAATTCAATTGTACCAAGGTTTCTTACAAGCAAGCATATGTTTATTCCCCTTTAACAGATGGATAATGTATGCACCGCACAGGAGTATAATTATACTCTCAACTGTGATGATGGCTATTAAAGTGCATTTTGCTTGCACTCCTATCTAGAATGACTCACCAGCCTACTGCGCATTCATTGTACTGTGGCTTCCTGGTGCACTAAACCTGTCAAACATCTTTGGCATACAATGTATCCTGTGTGCAGAAGTCTTTCATAAAAGACATTTTAAGCCTCCATTTGTGGTGTTCATATTGGCAAAAAAATTCAGAACGGACAAGCCCGGAGGTTGATGCACATTCTATGGAATCACATTGTATAACAGTCATTGCATGGATTTTCCAACAAGGGCCTCACACTGGTCATGACTAATAGGCCACCTTTAAGGAACAAAAAGGGAAACCAGTCTCTCTAGCCTAAGTCATCTTTGATGTTCATCTTACCACTCATAATAATAAATATGCTGCCAACTGAGGAGGGGATACAGGTGATTCGTTAGAACCACCATTACCATTCATTTCTTATAAGATCTGTGAGACAGAAACTACCAGAGATAACCAAACAAAAATGAGCATAATGCATGCCAAGATGATCCTTACCAAAAATGTTAAATGTTTGCTGTTAATTCATGTTTTGATTTTAGCTTTCAATATTATTAATCATTCAAAGCACTTATCTGGCAAAATGTGTCTGCTGGCTCAAAGACCCTGATCCATTTTGGCCTTCTGTGACATCTTGGCACCAATAGTCATCCCACGTCTCTGCCTGGCACCACATCACTCCCAGCTCCACCAACTCTCAAAGAGGTTATCACGAGGTTATCACTTCTTAAGCTTAAAGGCATCAGCTGGTCAATTTCAGAATTGCCCACCAAGGGTCAGCCTTCCTAGCTTCCCTTATGTGTTGCCAACTGAAGGCTCTGCCTAATGTCCACATCTTCTACTACCCAGAGAATGATTACCACAGAGGCAATTTATCACACTTGCACACTCCTAGGGAATTAGCTTCTCTAGCAAACAGGCACCCTTCACTTGGTGCCAGTTATGAATACCACATTTGAATGGTGCATGTCTAGGTAGTACAGAGGACAACTACCAGTATTTAAAATAGTATAGAATTTATTAAAAGGAAAAATTCTACATAGATACTCTGCACAGCAACAGATTGAGCAAGGAATGAAAAGGGTACAAATAAGCAATATTCTTTCCCTTGACCACATACATACCTTAGCTTAGAAATTACTGCAGTCTAAAAGCTCCCCATTACCCTGGAGTCTTTGACTGGGTTTCCTGCACTTTGTCTGCTTCACAGGACAATAGCAGCTATCAAAACAGAGCCCACGTGTAAGAGATTCTTCTTCTAGATGAAATCAGACAAAAAAGACCTCTGTCCCTCTATGCCAGTTTTTCTCAACCTTTTTATCATTGAGAAACCCCTGAAACATTCTTAAGGCTTCGAGAAACCCCAGAAATGGTGCAATTGTGCAGAATATGGTTGGGAAGCATAGCTGTGTACACACCTACCAGGGGCCCGTTCCCTTCCCACCCCCTCCAGACCCGTCACTGGCTATGGGGGGGGGGTCGACATGACCATACATCATCCGATAAACGTTTAACAAAATTTTAAAAATATAATAAAAATGCAAAAATAAATAAACAAGCAAACAAACAAACTCCCGCCCATTCGCGAAACCCTTCCAGGGTTGTCAAGAAACCCCTGGGTTTCACGAAACCCTGGTTGAGATAGCCTGGTTTATGCCAAGTAATTTTATCTCTTCTTTCTTTCCACCTCCTTTGTGGGTTAAAACTCTTCTTTTGGAGATTGCCAAGAAGATTCTGATTCTGCATGGGCGGAAAAGGTCAGGCTGGCGCCCATATGGTAACGGGGCTAATCCTGACAGCCACACGACATTGACACTGGCCCTGTTCTGGGCCTGAGACCCATTAGACTCTCTGTTGCCCTATGGAGAGGGAACATGGATGTTTCTGTGTTACCTGGTCTGCCACAGAAGACAATGGGGTCTATCCAGCAACAGACCCATGTGGATGCCCCTCCTATAGCATCCCAGAAGGGACAAAAAATGCCCCAGTCGGCTCCATAATGCTTCACAGCACTGTGGGGCTGAATGGGGCATTTTTTACTTTGTATGCAATCCCACTTACATGCAAATAAAAAGAAACATTCCCTCCCCCCATGAGGCAGAACCTTTCCACCCCAGCTGCATTGTGAGGACACAGTAATCCAGGGTGGATGGTGTGTGCCATGGAAATAGGTCCCCATGGGGACACAGGAAGAAGTGGAGCATGCTGCTTCACCACAACGCACTGGTGGCCGCCCGGGTTGGCACTGCTGGTGTGGAATCGGTACTTGTCTCATTTTCAGCCTTCCAAATCTCTATCACCATTGGGTTTTTTTAATTGTATGCAGCTTGAGGGCCATTTGCATTTACAAAGCTTTGATGCATTTACAAAGCTTCTTATCAGTGGCTAGGGGTTTTATACCTTAATGCCTGTACACTCTGAAGGTCAACATATGTTTAGAAGACTGTGTCAACTTTATTGGTGCAGAAAGAGAGTGAAGTTTGTGGGTACCTGTCAGAGCCACTGGCAGAGTGAGTGATTGCTAGGAGCAATTGATTTCTCTCCTTCTGCCTGTCTTTTGCTAACCAAAACTCATTTAAAACTAAGCGTGCCATTTTGCAACACTTCAAAATACAATGCATTCTCCACAATTTGTAAAACGTCCTCACTGAAAGCAGTTCAAATATATGGCTCTCACTTAAGTGCATAAGTGAAGGCACCACACATTGTGATTCAGCAGCAAGGTGTTTTAGTTCCAGTGTAACTGAACTGCTGTTTCCTTCCTCCAACCCTCCCATTTTAGAAACACATTAATTTACTTGATTTATTGTCTGCCTTTCTTGTTGAAACACAGGATGAATTACAGCACAATAACAATATTACAAAGTTAAAATACAACCATCAATTGTATACAAACACAATTGTTATAAATACAGTCAACAATGTAATAAAAATAGATTAAACTGTTAGGTATTAAGCAATGCAATAAAACTGGTTTACACCATTAGAGAAGAATGAAATAAAAACAGTATAATATCTTTAATATCCTTTGTCATCCAGTCATTATGTTATCCTTGCTTTTTCCTATTTATTTAGAAAATGTATTTGTCACCTCTTCAGGAACCTCCTTTTGGAAACATGTGGATACAGTTTATATTAGTCAAGTCATTTATTTTACAATCCAAGACCATCAGAAAATAACATCCATGCTGCTTCACTTGTACATAGTTTGGCACATTCAGATTGCATGTCCAGGCTGGAGAGCATATGATCTAGGCACCTTGCTGGTTTGGATCTAGTCAGCATCTGGATGGTAGACTTCCTGGGAAGCTCAGGTATGCTGTCTAGAGTTCCATGATGGAAAAAAGGTAGGATGTCAAATGTGATAAATAAAATGTCCTGTATTGTTTTAAAGGATCATATCAATCTGCACACCTGTCAAAGTGCTCACAAGACTGGTTCAATACACCAAAATCCATTGGCAAAACATGTGCTCACTCCTGTCCATAAAAATACAAGGCTCTTTGACTTTAAAAAATAGCTTTAAAAGATTAGAAGGTCTGTTAAGATAATACATAATAAACACATTAGGCACATTGTGCTGGATTGCAAATATCATTTTTAAAACACGATCTTCTAAAATTTATTTAGCCTTTTTTAAAATACAGCCTCAAGCAGCAAAAAAGTTCAGAAAGGTCACCAAAGACGTAGAAGTCTATCTTTTCTTGGTATATTAGTCATCTTATTGTTATCTATAATCTATTCTAGCCTAGTGTTATTAATCAAATACTGCCTTTTAAAATATGCTCTCTTCAGCAAGTGCTGAGCTCAAGGGTTCATAGTAAAACCAGCAGTAATAGAAGCAGATGCTGGTTCGCAGAATGCAGTAGCATGAAATTCAGTGTGTGAAGACAGGATACTTGTACCCTTTATAGACAGCAGACTCCCTGGAGCACACACTGTCTGCTTTGATATGTGGTAAGTATTTCAGATAGAACAGAGGTCAAAAGGGGAGGATCACAGATGCTGCCAGGTTTGTGATTTCTAAGATGAGCATGGTATCCAAGAATAGTCTACTTCTCTTCCCAAGATCAAAGTTGCAAAGAAAAAGAAATCAAGAGCAACAGAGGAAAAAAGGTGCTTTATCTTATGAACATTCAATAAATATTGTAATTGCTTGGGGGAAAAGGAAAAATTTGTTTGATTGCACCTTTGGTGCATCGCAGAATGCAAAGAATCATTCATATAAAGAAAGTGGATACAGATGGCTGTATTATCGTTCAACTGCAATGGATGTATGGTAGAATTCTGGTTAGCACTTGATAGGGTGATAGTTGAATCATTCACTTGCCTCAGCCCCTCATTGGTGGCTGCATTTCTCTATGTTCATCCAACACAGATGGTGGCAATATTTAAATACTTGCAAGCAACCACATGGGAAGAGCTGATCTTGTGGATCTTTCCCATTGAATCAGCTCATGCAATTGGCTCTACCCATGTACTTCCCTCCTTTCAAATATGAAAGCTACATTGTGGAATTTACCCATAGAAAAGCCATGAACACAACCTAGCTGTTATATAGAGACAATAAGGTTAAGAATGCTCACTGAAATGAACAGGAAAACTTCTTTAAAAGTAAGTTCCTTTATTCAGAGACGTAGACATCATTACAAAGGCATAGACAGGAATGGTGAATCTTGGGAAAGACTCCTCTGATAAACCCAAGCACACCTCATTACCCCCCTTCCTTTGGGAAGGTGATGGCCTGCATTTCAAAGGAGCCTAAACATTTGGTGCAATCTAAAACTACCAGGGCGTGGGAGACAGGGAGGATGGGGAGGATGAGCTAGGCTATGGGAACCAAAAGCATGTTTGTCTTTGGGGTACCAAGCAGCTCCAGAACTGGGATACATCATAGGCTGACAAGGCAGAACCATAAATGGATGAATCACAATTATCATGGCAGAATACTGGGGGATTCTGACACAAGGGACCCATGAGAAAGTTCACCTCAATGTTACTGGTTCAGCTGAAATGTGTCTACCTTAGAGCCACATCATAGAAAGCTATTGTTCAATTAATGGTCACCTGTTTTGCTCCTGAGGCATGTCTTCAATAGACTTTTTCAAATATCAAAACTGGGCTTAATGACAAATCTATTCTTACTTCATTTTTGCATGACACAAGTATTTGAATTTCATTCCACTCCATGCTGAATGTTCCTGCCATCTGATGGCCTTGTTTATACACTTGCTTTTGCCACCAGAAGAGAAAATGAGATGACACTTAAACAGCACCCAAGTGATAATTAGCAATGTCCTTGTTACATGAGCACACATTACTTGAGGCCTCTAATTATGAGGTGGGTCCTTCTGTTCCACTTGTTCCCTCCCAGTATAAGGAAGAGCTTTGGTAGTTAAAATACCTCCCTGTCTAGCTAGCACTTCTTCCAACTCAGTGCCTTTGATATACATACAGCTACTGTTTTTTATACACAATATAAAATACAAGCAGATTTGCTGAACATGCATACATATATAATAGCTTCTGACTAAAAATAATACAGGAAAAGAGGCTCCATTTAGAAACAAATCTCAAGAATCGTACATAAACTTATAAGAACAATGAAGACTGAACTCTGAACTTCTAGAACTTATTATGTAGTAGCACAAATCTAATCGGAATGGCTACCAGCCAAATAACCTTTCTCTACTTTAAAATGCCTCATTGCAATTGCACACACCATCCTTTAAACCAGCCCAGTAGGTCTCTGGAAGTACTGCCATTCAGATATTAACAATGCTGTGTTCCCAAATGCCAACAAGTACAGAATGCAGGTTCAAATGAAAAGGTCAGTTTATACATTCATATGACTGAAGGTCATCATTCTGTTGAGAAAGGACATGCACTTCTTCCCACAAAGTATATGTTAGTTACTGTGTTAGTGGAGATGCATTGTGTAAAATTGGTTCTCTGCACAAGGGGGCGGGGGATATGAAAACTGTCCACAGTATTTTTATACATGAAATGGGAAGGAATGTACACACTTGCTCTCCCTGTCAGGGAATGATGGCCCTCAGCTGTCAGAGGTCTTCACCACCACATGTAAATTAGTTTCAAGGATTTGTCTTCAAAGGCATGCCATAGATTCTCAAATAAACATTTATGCCATCACTGTCATGACCTTGGAACCCCAACTAAAGAGAATTAACTAAGGTAACTGACTACTCAGACTTTTTAAGTATATAAATGCTATCAAGTCTATTAATAATTAGAAAATGTATGTCACCAGTGATTCCACAGTATGGGAAGCATCAATTTGGTCAGGAAGCACAAGTCTCACCATCTGGTCTGCTTGATCTACCGAAAGTATGCTGCAAATTAAGTTCTGCCTTTCACTCCTTGTTCCAGGAAATCACAGGCTAGCTACAGATTTATACACACAAACCAATCTGCCTATCGCTGTGTCAGCAGTATATAACCATGAGAACTCATCCTTCCTCATCTGTCAGTCAAGTTCATCATATCTGTTCAGAGGGATTGAAAGAGCTGGGACTGACGTTTCTTATGAGGTTTTTACTTGATGCTAATTGTACTTCAGTTAATGTAAAACAAGGTACTTTGCCTGAAGAATAAGTTGGACCACCTTCGCTGCATTGGGGAAGCTGTTAGCACAGAGGGGTGTGTGTGTGTGGGGGGGTACTATTTGCACAGCAAGATTCCACATTTCTTTGTCACATCAGATCACCTACAGGGACCAGAGTGCCTGGATAAAATGGTCCAATGAGGTCACTAATCCTCATCACCTAATGGTAAGGAGTGACTGTGTGATACTGAAAACAGGGTAAGTAGTTAGGATTTCAACAGAAAATCTATTTTGGGACCTGGGTGGAGGACTTCTTAACCTTCAACTCTGGAAAAGCATTATTGCGGATGATCTCATTCTGTGGCTATCAGTGTCCTGGGCTGCAAGATACCTTATGCTCTTGGATTTCTGATCCGTCATGCATCTGCCACGCTAGCTAATTAAAGTACCAGTGTCTGAGTTTTCTGCTTATGGTTCTTCTCACTGCTCTCTGTTCCATGCATGGCAAACCTTGTGTGCTGACACTAGTTTGCAAGCTAAGATGAAAGAAATATTCACAAAAGAATTCAGAAGCAGTGGGGAGAATTAAGCATTCTTAGCTGGGGAATTTTAGCATAAGGGGTAAGGCAGGGTAGGGTGGGTATAAAGCAGCTGTGAGTCTTAGGATGCCAGGGCTATATTTGTGATAGATGAAATGATGGAGCAAAACAGTTCTTTTAAGTAAGACCTAATCAGCTCAGTTCAGTTTATTTATGGTCCACTGACCAGCAATCATCTGTTCCACTTAATATTTCTGGTAAGGGCTTAGAGGAGGAGCTGGTCTTATGGCTTAAGTGCTACTCACTTAACACCCATTCAGGGTGGCTGTCACTCCCCTGAATGCCTCCTCCTCCAACCGGCTTGCCTGTCTATCCAGTGGCCAGTCAATTACCTTCCGTTCCCCACCCCTGACCACCCCCTCCTCCTTCCACTTCCCTCTAAGGCTCAGGGGCTGCAGATACATGCCACGTGAGAGCTGCCCTGCCAGTGAGTTCCCTGCAGCCTTTCCACAAAGTTTTCCACACACACCCCAATCTAGTGCCTGTTGTATTCCTGAATGCCATGGGCTTTGCCACTAGTAGAATCATAACGTTGGAGAGGACCTCCAGGGTTATCTCGTCCAACCTCATGCATGATGCAGGAACTTCACAACTGCCTGCCCACCCACAGTGGCCCCAATTTCATGCCCAGATGATCCCTCCACCAAAATTGTCCAGAATCCAGCCTGGCCACAGTGGTGATTAGCAATTCCCTGAATATGCAAGGAAGGGCCACAAGAGACAAACACTGGCACATCCCTTCCTACCCATCCACTCACAATCTACCTAAGTTCATAAAAACAGAATTTCTGTCACATGACTATCTAGCCTCTGCTTAAAAACTTCAAAAGAAGGAGAATTCACCACCTCCCGAGGAAGCTGGTTCTACTGAGGGACTGCTCTAACTATCAGGAACTTATTCTGGATGTTTAGCTGAAAATTATTTTGAATTAATTCAATCCATTGGTTGTGGTCTGACCCTCTGGGGCAACAGAATACAAGTCTTGTCCATCTTCTGTATATATGACAGCCCTTCATATATTTGAAGATGGTTATCATATCACTTCTTAGTACTCTTCTCTCTAGGCTAAAAAGAGCTAGCTCTCTCAACATTCCCTCATACTAATTGGTCTCCAAACCCCTCACCACCTTTGTAGCCCTCCTCTAGACACACTCCAGTTTCTCTACATCTTTCTTCAGTTGTGGTTCTCAAAACTGAACTGCTTTTAATATGCAATCTTTTTACAAGCTGTGTGTCTGATGACACTGACAGAAGCAAAGTTGTACATCTACAACAACATTTTTATTTGAGATTTCAGACCTAATTTTCTGCAATAGTTTACAATTAATTTAATTACGAAACTGGCAGCTATTTATCCCAATGCCGTCCTTTATAATTCTGTTAATTAAAACTAGATTTAAGGCCCGCTGTAGCCAAATACAGCGGGCGCTAGCGGGCAGCAGGCTGATTGCGAGAGGGCCCCCCTGGCCCCCCTCCCTCCTCGGGCTGGGCGCCTCCTCCCCCCGGCCCCTTCCTCCCCCCCCCCGATGCCCTGGCTTTATCCCGGGGAAAGAAGCAAGCCTGCGGCAGGCCTGCTCCTTTCTCAGGGCCGAAGCCTTCCCCCCCCTAAGCCCCCGACTTCATCCCAGGGAAAGGAGCTCCTGTCCCTGGGATGAAGCCTTTCTCCCCACCCCCCTCTCCCTCGATGCCTCAGCTATGTTCCAGGGAAAGGAGCAGGCCTTTCTCCGACTTGGCGGGCCTGCTCCTTTCCCGGGGACGAAGCCTTTACTCTCACCAGCTTCGGCGGCTGGAAGCCTTTATTCCCACCTGTGGCGGCTGGAAGCCTTTGGCAGCTGGAAGCCTTTCCTCCCTTTGGCGGCTGGAAGCCTTTCCTCCCACCAGGTTCAGCAGCTTCGGTGCTCTTTCACCAGCCCCCTCACTTCTCGTACTGACACTCGGAGGGGCCAATCAGGAGCCCCTTCGTGGCTCCTGATTGGCCCCTTCGAGTTTTTATCCCGGTCTCGCTCCACCCCTTTCTCCTCTCACATTGCCCATAGTGTTTTATTACTACCGCTCCCGCAGAGCGGTTTACAGATATTAATGTTCCACTTTTGGCTCAAGTTTGAAGCCTTCAAATTCACTGAAACGTCTGCTGGAAGAAGAGCCAATTAAGTTGGAGGAAGTCACCTTAAGCTGGAGGAAGACTCCTATCAGAAAGCAGGGCGACAAAACATTGGACACAATTCACAAATCCTCGCTCCATGGCTCAAAATGTTATGAACTACCTGGAAATAAAAATCATTTGAAATCCTCAAACTCACTGCTGTTTTTACTTAGAAATATTTATATAGTAATTTCAATTCTTCCCAGATTCTTCTCACCAAGGAACTCAAGACAGTCTATATAGAACTGTCAACAGATCTCCTATTCAAGTATACTCCAGATCTACTTAGCTTTAGCAAGATTGCTATATCACATGTCTTCCAACCTTGGTAGCTGATGGGGGTCCAAATGTCCTACAAAATGGCCCGCTAGAATCTTTAAACCGCTCCTGAGGAGCAGATTAAATAAAAGGGTAAGGGCTGTTGGGGAGAAGTTAGGGTGGGCTCTGTCCGGGATAAAAACAGGATGTCCATCCAGGGCCGAGCAGCCAATGGGGAGCCGCGCAACATTGGCTGCTTCACCCAGCTGGGGACTCACCGCACAGACTGGACTGGCAGCCCGCGCAGTGAATCCTCCGACCAGGGTCCTCCTCCTCCTATTTCTCCCGGCCGCTGGAGGTACTGTGGGAGAACAGCTTCTCAGCACCAGTACATGCTACTGGGAACAGTGGTGATGAATCTGCACTTTATATGGGATAGAAGGACTACAAGCAGAGCGCTTGTCTTTGTTTTACTTCAGAATATGTAAAAGCAGGTATGCCAAACCTTAATAGTCCTCTTTCTGATCAATATCTTTTTCAGCTCCAAAGGATAGAAATTGTTCCTTACAAGGAGGTGAAAATAGCTTAAGTTGCACAAAGAATATGAACCACACCCCGACCCAGACACATGCCTTATCATACAGCTGAACTACCCATTTCAGTTCACATATATACAGCTTGGGAGTGCACCTGGAATGCGGCAGATATGTCCTCTGGACTAAAACTTGTTAAGCAGTACTGAGTACTGATGAAAGGGACACCTGTTCTTGCATTGTCATAGTGAAAGAAAGATGAAGTGCACACCATCATATCATAGCATTGGGACTGGTCCTCCACTGTGCGGCCAAACAAAATGGAGTTGGAAAATTCCTTTCCACTTACATCCTTGGTGTTTTTTTATGACCCACTTGTGCTTAAGGAAATGGCAACTGTTTGTCTTATGCAGGAGGAAGATCATTGGCAAATTAGATACTTCAAACTATGCTGAAACAGAGTCAGTTGTCCTTGAGTCTTTGGCTTCCTATGCCTGAATTTGCTATTTTAACACATCACAGTCGGTGTTCAGTACTGGCAACTCCTTAGAAGTCTTAACAATGTAGGGCAACTTGTTCTTTCCCTCTTTCATTTTCAGGCTTTGGTTCCTTGTTCATTCTAGGTATTTTTTTTATTTGCCTGGTTCCTTCTTCGTCTATTTCAAATCCCTTTTCAGAAATCTTCACTTCTCCAAGGGTCACACCGAATATGCTCACAGAAACATAGAGTCATAGGCTTGTCTTTCCCTTTATTTTGTATCAGTTCACTTTGCCAAGTACTGGAAATTATTGCTCTACATGGACCACCCTGCCTGAACTACATCAGATTTATTTCTTGTCTTTTCATTAATTGAATGAGCATTATTGTAAGAAGTAAAATTATAACAGACTGTTCATAATTGGATCTGTTGATAAATAAGAGGTTTAATCCTCTTCAAAGGGTAAGATAGTTGGGAAATGGAATTAAAATATAGCTTCCTTGCTGCCTACTATACCCTGAGTGCACTATATGAAAATATGTAACAGAAATATAGGAAACTGGAATAGAGCTATAGCTGCAAAGGAACTAACATTTTCATGCAATCTCCAAGTAGATCCACTGCACAGATGAAAGGACCATCCAGTGATCAGCAAAATATATGGATCACTTTCCAGCACACAATGTGCATTTGACCTATGAGGCAGATTAGGCTGAGATCACTATTAGCCCAAGGTCGTTCAGTGACTGAGCAAGGATCTTAATGTAGATATTATACATCTAAACTAAAACACTGTGTTTAAGCAGCCAGACAGGAAGAAGGTCTGAGGACTAAGGAAGCCTTTGCTTTCTTGAACCCTTTAGCAATATGTATCATTTTTTCTCTTTAGTTTTACATGAGCAAATATTACTTTTCCAATAGAATAAAACCCATTTTACTATATGCTCATATAGAAATATACCTCTCAAATGTTTTCTTCGTGAAGGATTCTCTTGTCTTTATGATAACCTGTCAAAACACACTGCCCAATTTGTTTTCTTCCACAACCAATTAGCTCTCCACAGCTCTAGAAACATGATTTCTTAATTGGCTTTGACACCCTCTGCTGGCTGGCTCAACCAGAGCAGAAGGAAAAAACTGTAGGGTCACATACACACATAGAATGGTTTCTATGTTTCTTTCAGTGGCACAAGACAGTTTTTTGCCTCCATTTATAAATCAGGCTATTAAGGGCTAGAATTGGCAGAGTTGCAAAAGTTCAGCTTCACCCTGTCTCCCTGCTGTGTAAGAAAGGTTTTGCAATCAGGATCCAGCTGCTTCTACTCAGGATGGTCAGCAAGGGGCGCAACAAAATCTGGATCAGCTTCTCACTCTCTCTAGCAATGCTCCTTTTGAAATGCTCTCCTTGATTTGTGTCAGTACAGCAGAAGCAACAATGAAAATCCACAGGAAGAGAGAGACACTCAGACTGATTCTGCAGGGGGGGGGGAGGCCGGGCTGGTGGCAGCATGGCAGCGGGGCTAATCCCCGCTTACGCATGACGATGCTGCAATCCCAGCCCCATCCAGGCTCCAACCTGCTGTAGGGCAGGGGTAGTCAAACTGCAGCCCTCCAGATGTCCATGGACTACAATTCCCATGAGCCCCTGCCAGCGAATGCTGGCAGGGGCTCATGGGAATTATAGTCCATGGACATCTAGAGGGCCGCAGTTTGACTACTCCTGCTGTAGGGCCTCTGATGGCTCGCAGCAAGGAAATGCTGATTTTTCAGTGTTTCCTTTTTTGCTGTAGCCGCCATTAGAGGTTAGGCCGGGGAAGGCCCATGCACACAGGAAGAGCTGTGTTACGATGTTATGATGGCTGGGGGTGGGGACCACACATGCCCCACTCAGCTCTGCAGTGTTGCACGCAGGAAGGTAGGACTGCAGTCTCATGCATTCCCGCCTTCCAGTAAAATGAAACCACCACCACTTCCCACAGCGGAACTGTTCCGCTGCAGTGCCGTTCCCCGTGGGGGGGGGGAATGCATTTTGGTGCAGAGCTGGTCAATGAGATTCAAACTGGGAATTCCCGTGGAGATTACAGTCTCCATTCATTATGCATGCACTTAATGGTACAGCACATCTATCAGGTCTACCGGGCTATTAGTTGGCACCCTGAAGCAGCAATATATAGAAAGGAATAAAGGTTAACGTACATCAGAATGCCGTCTGCATGGAGAAAATCTTTAATATTCTGTACTCCAAACAGTCACTTTGAAAATGAGCTTCTTGTTTAATATAGCAAGAACCCCAACTGCTGCATTGTACAAAATGTAACCTGCAAGAAAGCTCTGCATTTTCAAATTTCTGAGACCTCTCTATTGGTTTCCCCATAATTCACCTGAAGATGTATAAATTTCTGGGCCCAGCCTTTAACAAGAGTTAAACTAAGGAGAGATTAATTTACTTACATTTTTATAGTCTGCGTTTATCGGCTGTAACAGGTACATAGAATAATGAGAAGGTGCATACTATAACCTAGTATTGGGGCAATTTCCTATCTGTGCAGAGCCTCTTGTGGCGCAGGGTGGTAAGGCAGTGAAATGCTGTCTGAGGCTGTCTGCCCATGAGGCTGGGAGTTCAATCCCAGCAGCCGGCTCAAGGTCGACTCAGCCTTCCATCCTTCCGAGGTCGGTAAAATGAGTACCCAGCTTGCTGGGGGGTAAACGGTAATGACTGGGGAAGGCACTGGCAAACCACCCCGTATTGAGTCTGCCATGAAAACGCTGGAGGGCGTCACCCCAAGGGTCAGACATGACTCAGTGCTTGCACAGGGGATACCTTACCTATCTGTGCTGGGCCAGTGATATTTTAAATCATCACACACTCAGTGAACATGCAGTACAACCAGTGCTATTCATATCAGTTTGTTTTTATCATGTCTCCACATTTCTGAAGAATAAAGTTGGAGACTAGTGGCACCTTTAAGACCAAGTTTTACTCAAGGTATAAGTTTTTTTGTGCATGCACAGATGCTTCAGATGTTTGCACTTCCAGCTCTTCCGCCAGGCATTTGGTTGAAATTGACCTGAATTCAATCACCTCCCATTGGTCCCTGAGCACCCTCCCATGAAAACCACCAGCGATATGTCCATCCCACGGGACAGTCAGTATGTTACAGTTAAATGGCTGTTCTCATCATGTTTGTTCCATTATTATATTGTTGTTCTCTTATGACTGTATCGCTGTTGTTCAATTTATCATGTTATTTGTATTATTTTTCTCCAATTCCATGTAAACTGCCCTGAGCCTCAGGGGAAGGCGGCATATAAATATAAAAAATAAATAAATCTGTACCATAAATAAAGCTGGTAAGGGGTGGTGGGAGGAGTTAGGTCTCACTACCCACCAGTTGGCTGTCCCATTCCTGACTGAATGTCCAATAAGGAAGGACGTCCCACCTCTGGTTACATCTCCTCCAACTTCTTCCATTTGGAGGAAGTACCAGCCTGGCAAGGTGGAGCTAGGAGGGATGTCGACGGCCCTGGGAGTGTGGGCCAGTGGGGGTGGCAAGAGGGGGAGGGTGGCCCCCCAGCACTCCTGCTGCCCTGAGCAGCTCAAAACCAGGTCTTGCCAGGCCTTGGTGGGGCTACTGGGGCGGCGGGAGGAGGGCTGCACTGGTCACCAGTGCCTCCCCCCCCAAAAGGCCACCACCGCCTCCATGGGGCTTGGCGTGCCTTTTGTGGCCAGCAGCCAGGCCCCTGCCAGCCCTTCCCGCCCATGCCGCCAAAGTCTGTTGAGCCCCCTGGGGGCTTCTGTTAGCCTTTGGAGGCTGCCGGCAACAGGGGCCGGCTCTCTGCTAGTGCTTCCTCCCTCCACCCCACCCCACTAAGCGCCTGCTGAGGCCTCTACGGGCCTTGGTGGGCATTTTGCGGGTGGCGGTCAGAGGGCACAGGTCTCCACAGGTGTCCCCCCCACATACAAAACGTCCACCAAGGCCTGTCTTGGGGCAGGAGGGTAGTGTCTATTTTATTGTCATATAGAACGGGCTTTGCTGCTAGTAAATTTAAAAAAAACATTCTACCATGGGGGTGGCCAGACTTGCAGGGACTCATGTCCATGCACATCTGCAGAGCCACAGTTCGGCCATCCTTGATCTAGCATTTGCAAAAGAATTCTATGGTCCACAGGTTTTTTGAGAAATGTTATGCTACTTCCAATTTAAACCAGAATATAGTAACACTGGCATGCCAGACTCTGCCCTATCAATTTCTCCTGGGAGTTGCCTGCTGCATTCCCAGAAAATTCTTAGTGTAGAACTTGCTCACTGTAACCCTGCTAGGATGTGGAGCATGAGATCTGGTCACTTTTGATCAGGAAAGGAAAAAAGCAAAGGGAAAGCTTTTTAAGAAACCCCTGTCTTTGCTCCAAGTGACTGCCTCATTTCTGAAAGGCCTGAGCTGGAGAAGCAGTAGGCAGGAGCTATGAAGAAAGCAAGTCCCATTGGATTCCGATTGAGGACCTTGCTCTGAGCTATTCTTTTCACGTGGCTTGATTTTTTCCCCTTCTCATTGTCTCTTCACTCCAAGACACTAGCTATATGACACCCTGACAAACCAGATTTTGCCAAGGACAGTACATTAACTTGAGAACTGAATTCTTAAAGTACAGTGAGTAAGGGAATGCAGATTTGAGAGTGGGATGTATCATATCCAACAGCGCAAACTGTATTTCTCTGTGTTACAATAAATGCATTTAATATGAACATTGGGAAAGAGATATAATTTGGCTCTACAATAAAAGTATGGCAGGAATTTGCGTCTATTTTCTTCCGGTCATAGTCCACCTCAAGTTCCTATTCAGTTCCTGAGCCAAAACTTAAATGGACGAGACCATTAAACAGATCTAGACCTTTAGAATCCGGCTCGCATTTAAAAATATCTCCCATTAGTGGAAAGCAGTGGTAATGTAAATACAAGTCCAAGAGCAAGTTTCATGAGACAGCCGTCAAATCCAACGTAATACCAACTTCTGTTTCCATTAGAAGATCCTTCGATCATTAATAGGGTCAGGGCTTTCATTCACTGTTTTCTTTCATTGTGAGAGCTGGATCCCAGAATACAATGTTGGAATTTAAAACATCCTAAGTAATCTTAAAGAGTTATATAAAGCAGTGGTCCCCAACCATCGGGCCCTGTCCCGGTGCCAGGCCACTAAGGCCTCGGCACCGGGCCATGGCTCCCCCCCCCCCCCCGCTGCAGTGAGAAACTTCCCAGGCCAAAGCGGCCGATTAGCTTGCAGCCCGGCAACCTTCTTTCTGCGGGGGGGGGGGGAGGGAAATGTGGCCACCGGCACAAACGAGTATGCTCGGCAGGTCCGTGCATGCGCATTTGTGCCATGCGCAGCCGCAAGAAACTGCTGTGTGTGCGCATTTGTGCCATGCCGGCCGCAAACGCACATGCGTGGCGATTTCGCACATTCGCGAAATTGCAGCACTTGTGCGTTTGCGGCCACGCATGGTGCAAACGCAATGCACAGATCTGCCGCACATGCGCGGTGCCCGGATAGCCCTCCCCCCAGCGGTCCGCAACCTGAAAAAGGTTGCGGACCACTGATATAAAGTACACATCTCAAAACAGAGGAAAAGGGTATCTCTTGGAGATATGAGGGGGACTAGTTACTGCATTTGACCAGTACAGCTGCTGTTCATTTGTACAGATTGCACCTAGAAATAAATCCATGTGCATCACTATTATGGCAATTCTAAGCATATTGTTACAGCTTAGTAGATGTACACAGAAAGTATTTGTATTGAAAAACAGAAGAGCTGATTTTTTTATACTCTGCTTTTCACTATCCAAAGAAGTCCCTAAGTGGCTTACAAATACATTTCCCTTCCTCTCTTCATAACAGTCACCCTGCGAAGTAGGTGGGGCAGAGTTGGGGAAAACTGTCACTAGTCCACCATCCCCGAGCTGGCTGCATGTGGAGGAGTGGGGAATCAAACCAGTTCTCCAGATTATAGTCTGCCACGCTGGCTGCCCTAGTTCTGTAATTCTACCATCACATCACACAGGGAAACTGATATTAAATAAAAACTCAGATTTAATTTCTAACCAAACAAAAGTTTTCTAATCCTTATGATTAAGACAGGGAATCCTGGGCTTCAGTGGGGCAAATCTTCAAACTCCTGTCATGTCAGGCAACTATTTCTCCCACCAGGCTGGAGCCTATCTATCATGTCAGGTAACCATCTGTTTATACAGCAAACATTTATCTCTCCAGGGAACATTTATCTCTCCAGGGAACCTCCAAGGTGTTTTACAAAATAAGACATAAAAAAGGAGCATTAAACGTTCTTAATTAGAATTCAGTATTAAACTATGGCATTGCAAATCCAGCCACAGTATAAAAGCAGACCATCGAGCAGCTTAAAAACAATGGTTTTTAACTAAAAGCTCACTATATTGGTGTTTTAAATTTAAAAAAAAATCTTATATACCTATATTAAAATGTGTTTGCTGGATAAGGAATGTGCCTTACCGGTGAATACTGGTTTTTTTTTAAGCACCAATAATATGCCTTTTTGACTGTAATGATTGCATTTCATTCTGCACAACTATTGCATATTTGCATACCTTTACATATCTTCCCCTAAAAGAAGGGACATTGCTATTTCTCTTTTTTACTTAGCAGTAGCCCTGTTGTCTACATAGAAAAACTACTCAGTGTAATTCTTCTCAGAATCTTTCATTTTATTGCTCTGGATAACCATAATGAATTCACGATAACCATATTCTTCCCTTCTTAGATGACACACAAACCCTTTATTTACCTTTTCTCAATCGCATATATATTTTATATTCTTACCCCAAGGAGATTACAGCAGTGCATACAGGGTCTCCTCCTGTTTATCTCACAATAATCTGATGAGGTTAAAGGCTGAAAGACAATGACTGGCCCAAGGTCAGCTAGTGAGCTTATCATGACATACACACACTTGACAGACTTGGGAACAGATTCCTCGTATAATGACCAGCTGGACCACTCTGAGGGAGACCGGAAAGCTCAGGAGACACCGGGCATCACTGGACCCCTCCATATCCAGAGTCTCTTCCATGCCCAAATCCATGGCTCATGTGAGCACATGACTCAAACTCTTGGTCCATCAAGGTCAGTATTGTCTACAACATTGTCACAATCAATTACTTGTTCCCTCTAGACTGGTCTATCTGCAACTTGCTCTACGCCAGCCTGTTCTTAAATTTGATCGGAAAACTACAGCTGGTCCAAAACGCAGAGGCCACAGTCCTCACAGCAATATCATGGAGATCCCACATCTGGCTCATCCTCCATCAACTGCAGTGGCTACCAGTCGAATTCCGGGTCAGGCTAAAGGTTCTGCTAATCACCTTCAAGGCCATACCATGGTCCGGGCCCAGTGTACCTGAGGCCTTTCTGCCTATGCCTCTCAAAGAGCTTTGCGCTCTGCCACCTCCAACTGGCTAGTGGTCCCTGGCATCAATGAAGCCCACTTTACCTCAACCAGGCTCCCCCGCCCACATGGAATGAGCTCCCGGAGAAGATCACGGCCCTAATGAACTAAAACAGTTCTGCAGGGGCTGCAAAAGGGAGCTCTTCCACCAGGCATTTAGTTGAGGTCAACTGGAACCAGCAGCACCCACTGAGCCCCTGAATCTCCCTCCCAGAAATCCATGGATTTATTATTACCATTGTTGTATTCTATTTGACTCAAAAGCTGAGTTAAATGTATTGCTCTTTATATTCCATGTGAACCGCCCTGAGTTTCAGGGAAGAGTGGTATACAAATGTGATAGATAGATAGATAGATAGATAGATAGATAGATAGATAGATAGATAGATAGATAGATAGATAGATAGATAGATAGATAGATAGATAGATAGATAGATAGATAGATAGATAGATAGATAGATAGATAGATAGAATGTTGACAAGGAGGTGAGGATTGAACCTGGGACCTTCGACGTACCAAGCAGATGACTTACCACTGAGGCACAACTTCTCCCTCAGGCTCAATTGAAAGATCGGTGCCTCAATGCGTAGCCAACATATCAGACTCCAGTGCAGTGGTCCTCTCCCTTGCAGGGCCAGATCCAAGACTACCAGTTCCTGGAGTGTTTCTCATAGCTGGCGAGAGCAACAAAGATGGCAGGCCTGTGAGGAGGCAACTCAGCAATAAAGAAGCACCGGGCTGGCAGGCTGTGTCCCAGTCACTGAGCCAGATTGCTGCCGAAGTACCAGGGCTCTGTCAAGCCTCAGCCAGATGCAGCTTGGTAATAGTTGGAGTCTTTTGCTCCTGAGAACACAACTTCTAGGCTAACCTGAAAGTTCCTGGTTCAATCAATTCATATGGCTAATTGGACTCAGCACTCATCTACCAAGTTGGCTTCAAATTCTTGCTATCAGAGGCTCAATAGAAATAGCGTAAGGATCTGAACCCAGGTCTCCTCAGTCAAAGCCTAAAACTCTATTACCTCCCATTGCCCTCAGTCCTCCTGCATAAAGATAAACCCGGTAATTAATTACTAGATGGGCATTGATTATTTGCTTGTGCCATCTATGACTTATATATGAAATCAAGGAAGACTGAACCAGCCTTTAAATTATTCTCACACATATTTTTGCCTCTCATATTAATGATACCATGTCAATTTCAGGCAAAGTAAAATTTGTCCAAAATAATCCACACTGTAAAAAAAATAAACAGCACAAAGAAGACATGTGGCGGGGGGGGGGGGGGAGCCTTGCTTTACTGTGGAGCTTTAAATATAAAGTGACAAAGAATTCCTGTCTTTCAAGGTCAACAGTACTCCAGCTAAGGGAAAGAAGCATGATCTAAAGCCTCACTGTGAATAAGATGAATATAAAGGGTCAGGTTTTCTTTCTTATGTACTCAGAAATGTGCATTTTATGCCTATTGGTTTGAACAAGTCAGTAGGAGCAAGTAAAGGCAGTTAGGTTGTTTTTTAGGTCTGTAACCTCAGATGGAAGAGTTGGCAGAAATGTTCAATGCAACTGCCCTGACTTAGTAAGGGAACAAAAGAAAGAGATTGCCACCAGGCAAATGGAATCTAAGCAGCCTCCTTCCCTCAGTGCTTTCAGAACTCCCCAGAAGTAGTCTTCGTCACATCAAGCAAGAAGTAACTGGAAAGAAAAAGTAATTACCCTAGTTGGAAAGAACCCAACATCTTGTTTAAGGAGTTGCCTTGGCCTTAAAATCTAAGTGATCTCATGTATATATATGGATACACTTTTTTGGCCAGAAAAGCCCAGAGCCAGCCTATGTGATCATCTTGCCCTCAGTTCCCATGTTACTGAGGAAACTGCGGTTAATGTTATTAATTTAGAAGGAATACCTTTTCCTTTCTAGTTACGAAATCTTAAACCTCAGGCCTGTTTTAGAATGCATCTCGTGTGCTAAACATGAGGCCTAAAGAAAAACAAGGCTGTAAAGCTTGCAACAAGCCATGACTGTAATATAAAGTGGTATTTTCCGGAGACTGATGATCTCTTAGGCTCAGACGCTTTTCAAGCAACACACGATAGCCTAGCCTATTAACAGCCACGCTGAGGGTAGCAGCAATTTGATATATTTAGCGGTACCTGCTATAGTTGGCTGCAATCTTCAGCCTAGTTACTATGGTGATATTTCATGCTTTGATTTAAGCAGTGTTTCTTGTACTGGAGAGTGGGCTGCCACAGGGGCAAGTGAGACACTGGCAAGACTAGTGAATGGCACCTCTTTTTGTTGTTTTCAACTTTATAGGAGACAGCAATTTACAGAACCAACACATCTCTTCATTCAATAGAAGAATGACCTCATAGATTATTGGGTTTTATAGGAAGCAGAATAGGCTTGCAAAAAAAGCCACTCACCTGTTTTGTTTTTAATGATAAGGATTTCTCCCCAAACCTTTTCCGTCATGGTCTTAAGGGGCAAAACTCTTGGCTAAATTTTGGAAGCTGCACACAAGGGTTTACTCTCCCCATCCCTGCCCCTTTCAGTCTTAGAACTATATCCCTCGGATCCCCAGACCTCCCTTGTGGAGCCTATTCATCTGTTACAATAACATCAAATGCATAATTTGTAACATAGTATATTCATGTGTTCTACTTGGCATATTTATGAATTTAAAAATACAACCAGGGGACCAGAAGCAGAGGCCGGACCGGCTCTGCCCAGGAGGCCTCCGCATGAATATTAATACAGCTAAGTGTTAAAAATGTGTTACTGTTAGCATCCAAGGTCTCCGAACACATATGAATTTGAATGCTTCAGGTAAGCTAAAAAAAAAACCCACCTTCTTCCCCCTCCCCCGCCAAAAAAGAGAAATTTCCAAAGTGCAAGGAAAGCCCCTTAAACAAGTCATCGTGAATTCTCTCATATGCTTCTTCAAAGCCAGACAGAAATTCTGTGCTCTCCTTTTTCAAAAGTAAGTAATATCTTCCTTTCAAAATCCATCTCTGTTTTGCAACACACAAGATTCCAATATGAGAAGTTGCTTCATTCTTTGTTGCTTAGAAAAATTATAGACTTCCAACCTATCACTTAAAGATAAATGGGTCCAATGCATGCTGCATAATGCGTCTCCCTTGCTGCAGATCACTGGCATCCTAACATCATGTGATGGATGCATTGTGCAAGGGCAATTCTGGTTCTACTCTGAGCATAGCATTGTCTAAAAGATACTGAGAGAACCAACTCTTCTTCTTTTTCTTCTTCTTCTAGCTGGGGTTCAGCTTAACATCTAGGCTTCAGCGAGGAATTTGGGTATGATTCTGGATGTCTCCTTATCTGTGGAAGCCCAGGTCATGTGGGTGGCTTGCATGGCATTTTATCACCTGCGACAGGCAAAGATACTAGCACCCTATCTATCTTGGGACTGCTTGGCCACAGTGATCTATGCAAAAGTCACCTCTAGATTGGACTTCTTTAACTCTCTCTACGCAGGCCTACCCTTATCCTTGACCCAGAAACTCCAGCTGCTACAAAACACAGCTGCTAGGCTCCTCACCAGGTCATTGTGGAGGACCCATGTTCAGCCTATTTATTTATTCTTTAACTTATATGCTGCCGCTCTCAAAACACATGTAGCGATTTACAATAAAATAATAAAATCACACCAACCCTTAAAATTCCCAACACATTAAAAGACATGACATTAGAGTTAACTCCCCATCTCCCCCCTGTCCAGCTTGCAGTCAGGAGGTCTTTCATTAGGAGCAAGGGCCCTGATCTCACTAGTAACTCCAAGACCTCAACACGGCCTCAACCATATGCCTGGCAGAAGAGCTCTGTCTTGCAGGCCCTGCAGGAAGCTGATAACAGCGACAGGGCCCTGAGCTCTTCCTGGAGTTCATTCCACCAGGCTGGAGCCAGGGCCGAAAAATCCCTGGCCCTGGGACCCGGGACAACCAGCAGATTCATACCAACAGAAGGGGGCATAGGCAGACAAGCAGTCCTGCAGATACGCAGGGCCCAAGCCGCTTATAGCCTTAAAGGTTAAAACCAATACCTTAAACTTGATCCGGAAACAGACTGGTAACTACTGAAGATGACATAACACTAGATATGAGCCCTCCAAGATGTACCAGTGAGGTTCCTCGCAGCCGCACTTTGTACCAGCTGTAATTTCCAGGTCAGAGCTAAGGGTAGGACACTGTAGAGAAAGTTACAGTAGTCTAATCTGGAAGTGACCATGGCATGGATCAATGTGGCCAGATGTTCAGAGGACAGGTAGGGTCCTAGTATCCATGCTTGGCACAGATGAAAAGATGCCGTTCGGGCTACCTTTGTGACCCGTGCTTCCATGGAAAGGGAGGTGTCAAAGATCACCCCAAAGTTCCTGGTGGTTGCTGCAGGTGTCAACTGCACCCCATCCAGGCATGGGAGGCGCAATTCCTGATCCCGCTCCCATCTCCCCAGCCGCAGGACCTCCGTCTTGGAGGGGTTCAGGCGGCTCTGCCTGAGCCATCTAGCCACTGCTTCCAAACATCTGGCAAATGTTTCCAGGGGGGGAGTCCTGCCGTCTGCCCATTTGGAGATAGAGCTGGGTGTCATCCGCATATTGGTGACAGCCCAGCTCATAACTCTGGACCAGCTGGGCTAGAGGGCGCATGTAGATGTTAAACAATGAGGGAGTGAGAATTACCCCACAAGGAACTCCACAAGGGAGCCCCACAGGGTCCAATTACTCCTCCCCAACAGCAACCCTCTGTGACTGGTTCCGGAGAAAGTAGGCCAGACATTGTAGCACAGTCCCTCTAATCCAGGCTCCGGCAAAGTGGTAGGCCAACGACTTGTAGTCAACCATGTCAAATGCTGTCGAAAGATCTAAAAGTATGAGGATAGCCAACCCGCCCCTGTTCAGCTGGCGCAGCTTCATTAGTTGCGAGTTCTGGCCCAGATCAGGTTTAAGGTTATCACACTTCTGCAGGGCCTGTAAAACCCACCAGGTTCTGAGTAGAGGCCAGTGTTAAGGTCAATGTGGCTCCTCAGGCTGAGTATTTCCATCATCGCACCCTACCCCTGGGTGGTCTGCTCAGGAGATAGTGGATATTTTTGGCTGCCATTCGTTGTAGAGTTAACTGAAGGTTTTATTGGGGGTTTTACTGGGGTTTTAATAAATTGAATATATTTTATTGTTAGCCGCTACGAGTCTTCAGAGAAGTGGCAGGATATAATTTTTTAAAGTATTGTTTAATTAAGTAAATGGATGAGGGGAAGTGAGGCTTGATGTTAATTAGGTTAAATCAAGGTGAGGCAATAGGTTCTTGGGATGCCCACTGTCCTAATTATAAATCTCCTTGGGATGGGGAGGAGATCATTAGCGGGTCAGCCATTCCTTCCCATATTTCTAACCGCTATCTCCAGACATCCACTTTAGTGTCATTTTGGGCCAGGCAGTGTGTTGCTTGTGATATTTGAAATATTAGAGGAAGCGTGTTCATGTTTTTCTATAAAAAACTACCCCTTAATGAGAGGAGAGGCCTGTCTGTTAACAGAATCAGGTTTAGTACTTTACAAAGCCCTCATGATGTTACATGAGGAGACATGGAGGAACATCTACAATGCTACACATAGATATAAACCTCCCATTCCACCACTACCTTTCTTAAAGAGTACAATGATATGTCTTTGAAAGAAACAAAGGTGCTCTTGGGACAACACAGTTTCTATCCTACTATGTCATCAAAGAGCAGCAGAGGAATTAAAAAGTGATGTCCTACAAGAGTTTCAGGTAACTAGATGCACAGCTGAGCCATGAACTTCAAGTACAAAGAATGAACCAAGTGAACATGTCTGTGTTTTTTAAATGCTTCAAGCTAAAACTCATAAAAACTCAAATATGGATTGGCTCTCTACAAAAGAAAAAGAAAAAGGGAAGAATGTCTCGTTCACATAGTCCACAGCCAGAAGATGACTCTGACATTTCCCCTCTATATTTAGCATCCTCATTGTCTGGCGCTAATGTGCAACTGTCAGTGTCTGTTTTTATTAGATGACAGAACAATGAATATGTCAAACCCTGTTTGCTCTATTCCACTCCCACCTCCACTATTTTTGCCAATAACTCCTGAGCAAATGTGTTTGCTACAGTGACTGTCTTACAGAATGATGCATGTCTGCCTTTTCTGGACTGATTCCTCATGTTGCTTTTGGGTTCCTGCTAGCCCTCTTTAGTTATTTAAACATCCTAAAGGCTTTGTTTGAAATTGACATAAATGCTCATCACTTAGAAGAAAATGTCAAAGAACTTAGATTCCAATTACAATCCACAAATTTTGAGTCACTTTCCAGAACTAAAGCAGCCATAAAATATTCCTGGTTCCTTCATATAATGAGGCACAGAAGTTGTACCAACAGTGGATTCACAAAAGCATGGCGGCAGAAAGTGCCATCAAGTCACAACCAACTTATGGCAACCCTGTAGGGATCTCAAGGCAAGAGACTAGCAGAGGTGGTATGCCATTATCTGCCCCTGTGTACTCCCCTGGTACTCCTCAGTAGCCTCCCATCCATAGACTAACCAGGACCAACCCTGCTGAGTTTCACAAGATCTGACAAGATCGTGCTAGCCTGGGACATCCAGGTCAGGGCTTTAAAGCAGCATCTGAAACCTTTTACATACTACCATGTTTCCCCGAAAAATAAGACAAACCCATAAATTAAGCCATAGCAGGATTTCTAAGCAATTGCGCAATACAAGTGATACCCTGAAAATATGTCCTCAGGGGGAAGAAGTAAAGCTGTAGCTGCCATTTTACTCAGCACTGTGGGTCTCTCTCTCCCAGCACCAACCAGCAACCATGTGCAGGGTTGTGCGCTCCACCGCACTTCAGCACTCAGGTGACCAGCCCCGCAGCACAGAGGGAAGGGACAGCGTCAGTACCGGGGCACCAGCCAGCACACGCACGCAGGCACAGAGCTGTGCACCTGCCTGTGAGCGCCGGCTGGCACGCCTCTAGCATCAGGACTCCTCCCCTGTGCCGCAGTGCTGACCACTATGAGCTCTCTCACCCCACACAAACACCAGGGGACAAGGGAAAACGTCAGCAAGCAGTCTGCTACTGAGCCTAGATTGTTGTACCATACTTAAAAATAAGACATAGTGTGTCTTCTTGAGAAAAAATAAATATAAGACAGTGTCTTATTTTCAGGAAAACACAGTATCTTATTTAAAAAAAAACAGCAACAGCATATGATTTTAAAGAATCTAAAGATTCCTCATTAATACATGACACACAGTTTAGTATAATACATGAATACCTGATGAAATATTTTTCATTGCCCCTGCTAGCACAAAATCAAAGGCATTTTGTCATGATCTCAATTATTGACAGGGGCACCTTGTTGCTCTGTTGTTCTGTCTGTGTACTGCAGATGTAAGCTAACACTTCAAATTTGGGATTTTAAGACTAAAATCTTTACTATGTTACTAAGGCAAATCTTACATCCCAAGTGTATGGACTGTTGCCATTGGCAGAAACTACACAAGGATATATAAAAAGGCTGTAGCAGTATGTACCAAGATTATGTACTTTTTAAAGAACTGAATAGTAAACAAACATTCATGCAGCTCTCTGTGCAGGCATACCAACTGACAAATGAATCTGGAGGGGGGGGCTGATTTATTCAGGATTCACATGGGTTCTGATAACATAAAAATCAGCAGAGAATAAGGGGGCCTTCCTGTCAAGGCAGAAACTCCCCCAATTTCTTCTCTTATTCCCGACCCCCTTAAAAATCTGTAAATTTCTGGCTAGTTCTTAAAGACCCACTGTGGAATAGTAACCAATTTGGGAAAGTTGACAGACTGGCAGCACCATCTTACTTCACTAATAAGATAAATTTTTTGAAAATGTATGGATCACAAATTGCAGAGAACTAGCAAGAGATTTATGAGAGCAATGCAGGAATAAACTATTGAACTGTACTTAATTTAACAACGTCTTTCAAGAAAGAACTAACATAAAACAGAGCAGAGATTATCTGAAGCAGTCAGAATTATTACAATCTGCATTCTCACTTTTGGATGAACGTTATCTTCCTGCATATATTTCAGAATTATTCTCTCTTAGGCTAAACAATTGGTTATTCCTCTTCCCCCATTTTAAACCAAAAATGTTTATTTAAAAAGATCCATCTCTTGATAGTAGCCCCTCATATCTACATCATAGACCATAACAAAACAAGTAGTATCTTATCTAAGCTACAGCTGTCCATTCTGAAAAAAATGCAGCAGCATGATCCCGTCTGCCAGAAGACACAACCGTTAGAACTCTTGTGGCAACAGTGAGGACAGTGTGCTGTCTTCCATCTACGCAGGTTCTCCAGGGGTCAAAGGAACATGGCAGCCCTTAGTAATGTGTCGTTAAAGATCCTTCCTTAGTGACAACCCAGCCACTTTCAGCTCATCTTAATTTCCTGTTGCTTCTAAATCAAAGAGACGTGGGTTCTGTTTTTTGAGAGCCTGATTTTGAGCTTCAATTCCAACTGCGATGACTCTGCCGGATGGACCCTTAATTTGTGCACAAGTTGCAAGATATAGAGAGATTAGAACTTCTTTTGCCAAACCTCCTAGCTCTATGGAGAGGTTTAAACCAGATAGGGTGTGTATTTCCTTTTGAACCATCACACGGTTTTAATTTGGCTATTCTGCTTTTGTATGTATTGCGGCGTTAAAGAAATCTTTTATAAACCTTTTTCTGTAAGTGCTTTGATTCTGTGTGATTACTGTCAGCTCTCAGTATCATGTGGAACTCACAAAAGGGGCAGCCTGTGCCTTGGTCCTTCCCTTGGAGTGAAAGAGGTAAAGGGAGAAACCTCACTGCAGTCATTCCCTAAGGTCCTGCATCCCCTTCAGGGCTCTGAATCAATTGCCTCCTGTTGTAAGTTGCCCCCAGCACATCAAGTGAATTATGTATGACTAGGGGCAAAGCCCGTTGTATCCAGGAATACAATGGGCACTAGAGTACGGGTGGAGTAAAAGAAAATTAGGAGCTGTTGATTCTGGATGGAGATGTGGCTACATGGGTGTGTTATGTGGGTTGTGGTAGTGTGGCTGGGCATGAGGGTGTGTGATTGGAGAGCTTTGTGGCAGACAGGCAGGAAGAAGGCTTGTTAGATTGTATGTCATGGGTGGGCTAAAGGAGGTGGGAGGTATGCAGGAACTTTGGGGGGGGGCTGGAGATGTTGGTGGGGAGGGTGCTAGACAGAGGGACGTTGCAGGGCAGGGCTGGGGTGTGGGATAAGGGAGAATTTCTGGAGTCAAAGTTCAAGAGCATATTAAGCTGTCTAATGGTTCCATAGCAAAGCTGTATTAAACTATGACCCAACAACATACAAAAGTTCATTATGTCTGGATCTCTGGCAGGTGATCTGCCTTTGTGGGAGGCTGAGCCTCCTTAACTATGAACCCATTTTTAAACTTCTGCCCTGTTTTTCATGCATGACTCATATTTTTCCTCTTAGAATAAATTCTGATGAACTAAAACAACAGCTAGTAAACTGTAAACATTGGTGCTTTCTTGCATGTTGGGTTTTCAGATGTCATGCACAGTTAGACCTAGATTTCATTAATGGGAGATAAACACTGTGGCAAGACAGTCTTGGAAAAATACAAAAAAAGAAAAAAGAAAAGAAAATTAGATTGTGATCATTATTTCTATGGAAACAGACTCATATAACCAAGTGATGGAGCCAGAGCAATGGGTTTAGTGGGAAAACCACAAACACAGAAATGCAATGGTTCCCAAAGTTGTTCGAGCTGCCACCCCCTTGGCTCCTAGGCCACATCCCTAGTGCTTTGCACACACACACACACACACACGAGCACAACCTCTTTCATGGGTTCCAAAAATGGTGAGGGATTTGGAGACCAAGTCATATGAGGAAAGGTTGAGGGAGCTTCATCTGTTTAGCCTGGAGAGAAGACTACTAAGAGGTGATATGATAACCATCTTAAAATATCTGACAGGCTATCATACAGATGATGGAGCAGAGTAGTTTTCTATTGCCCCAGAGGGTTGGACCAGAACTAGTGGGTTGATAATAATTCAAAATAATTTTTGGCTAAACATCCGGAAGAAGTTCCTGACTGCGGTTCCTCAGTGGAACTGGCTTCCTCGGGAGGTAGAGGATTCACCTTCTTTGGAAGGTTTTAAGCAGAGGCAAAAGTAATTTGTAAATGCCACTTTGTGTCCTCGTTGGGGAGAGAGGGGGGGGTAAGCAATGGAAAATCTCATGGCAAGCAGGAGAAAACTTATCTAGCTTCCAAAAGATGGTGACTTTTAGGGAAGGGTTACCAACCCTGGGTTAAGAAATTTTTGGAGAGCAGAGGTCGTACCTAGGAAGGACAGAGTTTGAGGAGGTGGTGGAGCTCAGCAGGAATATGATCCCATCCAGCCCTTCTGAAGCTGTCATTTTCTTCAGGAAGCTAAGTAGGGAGACCACCAAGGAAGTCCAGGGAGGCTACTCCCCAGAGGCAGGCAATGGCAAGTCACCTTGGAATGTCTCTCATGAGGAAAATGCAGCCACTGCAGGAAGAGTCAGATAGCTGCCCGCCTACTGACCCCAAATTCCTTATGGCCCCCCTCAACCCTTCCACCACCCCCAGGGTTGTACCACACACGTTGGCAACCCCTACTTTAATAGATAAAGCCACAGGTCCATTCTGCTTTGAAGAGTAGCCAGCTAAGTGCCTTTGGGCAGCAGATAAGTATGACATGCTAGAGGTGAACAGTCCTTTTGTTTATTGACATTTAGAAACCAGTAGTACACTGCCACTTAAGAGTCCTTAAAACTCTTTCAGGTCTATTTCTAGTTATTCCACCTGGTAGTATTTTGTTACTTAAAATGTTTCCCTCCTCCAGAAAGGGTCTTGTTCCTCCATAGAACAAGCTTACAAAACATTTATTTTGCCATAACCTATGTTGTACAGCTCCATCCCAGATAGATGAGGAACATTTTATTGACTACAGATATTTTTGCAGGCAGTTTGCTGTTACTACTAAGATGGTCATCATCAAGCTATTTTGGATGTTAGACTGATTAGATATCATTAACCTTTTGTTACAAATGACAGCAAAGCCATCTCACAGATACAGTTATAATTTTATCTCATTATCACTGTAGGTTAGTTTAAACTTGAGGTAATATGAATATTTGTCATGTTTCATCAAAATACAGAGCAGTTATTTGTAACAGCATAAAGTAGAATATATCAAAGATTTGCCACCCCCTCTTGCATTTCACATGAGGGAGCATCCAGGAGGAAGCCCGAATGGAGGGGGGAAGTGTCGTACTGCCCTCACACCCACCTCCCTCTCCCCGTTTCCAGATCAGAGGAAATTTTTAAAAAATTGTGCCATACATGGAGCAACGCAAATGCGCATCCATGTACCTATGAACCAGCAATTTAAATAAAATATTGTATTACACTGGTACACAAAGTGCACATTTATACATTCTGGTGTAAATAAAATGAATGTACTGGCATATTCTTGTCAAAAGGCTCGTGTTTATTATGAGAGTAGGCGGCACCAACCTGTGAGACACATTTATTCATTTTTATTTTGTTGGGAGGCAATGAAGGGGCGGGGAGGTAATTTCATGTGGGAGACCTATCTCCATTAGCCAGGCATCAGTGCTGTGGGTATTTCTTCTGTGCTTTGAACACATAATGCTTTTTAAAAACCTTGATGGCCATGGCTGCGCATATGCATTGCTCTGGCACGTGGAATGGTGGTGGTCGTGTGCTCCACAGAAACATTGCTGGGGACAAAGAAAGCCAACGCATGATTCTTGGGCTTCAATCAGCTTGGCCAGTGAGGCTCTCAACCTAATCAGGACTTCAGAATCCCCTTGGGCGAAGCAAGTCAGGAACAGAAAGCCTACAAGCTGAGCTTGCTGGCCATTTTCTGCAAGCAGCTGCCTAGTTGAAATGTAGTCCAGCTCTCAAGCTTCCTCCCTTCCCTCGACCTTGCAGCCTTCCTCCATGTCCTCTACCACTGGCACTAGGGGACCAACATGGCGAGACACTTAGGTGACAGACCTCCAGGCCATCTTCGTGGATGAGAAGGTCCAGGAGGCTCTAAACACCCTGCATTGTAACTGGGAGGTATTTGAGGGCATGGCCAGCAGATGAGGGCTCTCAGCCACACCCGTTTGGGGCTCAAGTGCCAAACAAAAATGAAGAGCCTGCACCAGGAGTACTTTCACTTGTCAACCAAAACAAGGTCTCTGGAGCCACCCCAGTGACTTGCCCCTGCTACAAGGAGCTGCAGGGGATCGACAGTGAGGGGGATGGCCCTAGTCACCCCAAGTACACAGCTTGCAACCTCAAACTCAAGGTGAGGAAGCCTTGGATGGAAGAGACCAGTCAGCAGCAGCCGGAGGAGTCCCTGGGCATGAATGCAGCCAGCAGGTATGTGGAGCCTTCCGTATTCTGTGAGCCGCCTCAGAGCCCAGCAGCCTTGGAGAGGAACCCAGAGGCCGAGTTCACCCTTGTGCCAATCTAGCAGGAGGAAGTCCAGGGCTGTTGGTGCTCTATGCCTCTCGCTTCAGGTTAGCTGAGAGCCGCTGGTCGGGATTGGGGTGGCTGGACCATTTGACAGGTTCCCTGTGGACTTGTGCAACTGCATTGATGGATTAAAAGGGGACAGTCTTAAGGAGAAGCCCTTGGCCGTCCCGGGCACTTCCTTCTCCAGGCTCGTTGTCGCTTGAGACTGTTCCCCTCATCTTCCCTTCCCCTCCCCACCTCTGTGCAGCTGGCAGCCCAGAGAACCTTTCTGGACTACTGGCCACAATCTCTACTTTAAATTCACAGAACATCCTCCCCCCAAACCAGCACCTCCTACATCCCAGGAGATGTCTCCTTGCACGGAGGACTTTCATGGCAGTGATTCCTCTGCCACTGAAATAGGTGGGTCCTGGTACCCTCTGGGTGTCATTGGGAGGGAGTGGGAAGGTCTTGGTTCTCCTGATCTCCCAACATTTGAATGGAAGGCTTAACAAAACCGCCTCTCCAGCTGCCTTGTCGCCTCTATCTGCTGCCACCTCATCACCTCTGCCAGCTGCTGCCCTGCCTTCTCCACCCACCCCTGCCTTGTTGGGATGGGAGTGGGGACTGTTGAGAGCCCCAGGAGGACAACCAGAGCTGGGTGGTCAGAACAGTCCGTTTCTCAGACACTGCAATGTATCCACACTGGAAAATGGAAGAGAGGCATATCTACTTATTTCCAGCGTGATGACAGCAGGAATATATCAGAAGCAGGTATAAATCCTAAGACCAGAAAATGTGTTATTATTACATCCACAACCACACTTGGATAGGTTTCACATTCATGAGTCTTCATAGTTAAGGTAGGACCTAGCTCCTGCAAGTACCTTCTCTTTAGATACAGGCAACAGAAGAGCTGGAACAAATTACATCTAAAATACATAGAAGCTACTTGAAAATGCCTAGGAATAGTTTTACCACCAACATGAACATAACCTTTTATAAAGTCATATCATTTAGAAGCCAGCATGAAGAATTCTCACAGCAGTGCTACTATTTCTGGAAGGTGAAAGAAAGAAAGAAAGAAAGAAAGAAAGAAAGAAAGAAAGAAAGAAAGAAAGAAAGAAAGAAAGAAAGAAAGAAAGAAAGAAAGAAAGAAAGAAAGAAAGAAGGCAGGCAGGCAGGCAGGCAGGCAGGCAGGCAGGCATACAGGCAGGCACTACACACCCATGTGCCATGGCTAATAATTTTGTCAAAACTTCGCAGATAAGTTGGTTGTAATTACATCACTTGATTTCCAGAAAACATCTATACAACTTATGAAAGATTACCAAAGGTAGCTAAAAAACTAAGAAAGCAGAAGTGAGATTATACCTCATGGGAATTTCTGAATGTTTATTTTGGCTCTTGGATTTTCCCTTTAAATTTGAATTCTCTAGGGCAGTGGTCCCCAACCCCTGGTCCGGTGACCAGTACCGGTCCGTGGATCAGTCAGTACCGGACCATGGCTCCTCCTTGTCCTCCTCCCTGGCTGTTGCCTCGGGGGCTGCCCTGCTACTCTGTTGCCAGCTCACCTTTGGTGCTCTCCAGCGGCCGCCATGGCTGGGGCTCCCCCTCGGCATGGCACTGCGCAGCAGCTGCTGGCAGCGCCCCCCAGCGGGCGGTGGGAAGTCAGGGGCACTGGCAGGAAAGCAAGTGGAGCAGGGGCTCAGGCGGCGGTAACGTCCCTCGGCAAAAGACTACCCCCCTCCCGGCCTCAGTAAAATTGTCAAGCGTTGACCGGTCCCCGGTGATAAAAAGGTTGGGGACCACTGCTCTAGGGGCTGATGTACACCCATCCCAAACAGAAATGCTATACCTGCAGTGAGGCAACAGGAAGGAAGACAGAACATGTAATATATATAGTTATGTGCATAACCTGTACACCTAATTTACATGATCTTCAGCCACTCCCTCCTGTTGCTGTATTGGGCCGCAGTAGAACAGCTAGATTTGCGTCCAGTAGCACCTGAAGGACCAATAAGATTTTGGAGATATAAGCTTTTGAGAGTTAAAACTCCCTTCAGATACCTGACGAGGGGAACTTTGACTCTTGAAAGCTTATACTCCCAAAATCTTGTTCATCTCCAAGGTGTTACTAGACTCAAATCTAGCTGCTCCCTTTTTAGTGGAAAAGATCACTTGAACTAGGACATGGCCATTCTTCCTCTTGTAAACCGCTCCATGTTCATGCCAGCAAGAAAAAACATGGAGCCAAAGTAAATGCAGCCACAAAATTAGCAGCCACTAAAACAGAGAGAAGCAAATTACACTAAGGTAAAAAACACAGAAATGATTGTTCTGAGAACTGAGATGGGCCTTACAGATTCTTTTTGTGACCAATACAATAGAATAAAAGGTAGTAAACGCAGAATCTATTTAAAAGAGAAGATGCAGTCTGACCTGTTGATGTCAAAGCCCTCCCGGGAGTATACACAACACCACAGCTGAAAGGACCAGAACAGCAGGTATCAAACGGTCGTATCCTCTCCAGATTCACACATAGCAACAGGGAAGGTTTCTATAGAAACCTGAGAATTATTCTTAGAATTCATCATGTTTTAACATCAGCAAGCCCATCATGGGTCCAGAAAAGGAGGGCTGCTTCCCCTCTATTTCTTTTTACGGTTTTGAATGTCAAAGATACACTGTGTGTCTACACTGCATGTCTGTATATGCATATTCATATACCTGAAAGATTCTGCCTACAATACAAACAAAATTATCCCTTGTCAATCACCATGTACTTGCAGAGTTTTTATGGCCTTTTCTTTTCTTTTCTTTTTGCAATGAAATGATGATTAGTGAAATGGAACAGCCCAAGTCCAAAATGATAACCAAGGGTTCGGCCAAGTGGATCACACAGTCAGGCTGAATCATTTCATTGGTACTAAAGGAAACTGCTGCAGGTATCTTAGTCCTATGCAATAAGCATTTGCTACATTTAATTAGCAAATGCTTATTGCATAGGACTAAGATACCTGCAGCAGTTTCCTTTATTCTGGTACAGCCAGTTTGGTGTAGTGGTTAGGAGTGCAGACTTCTAATCTGGCGAGCCGGGTTTGATTCCGCGCTCCCCCACATGCAGCCAGCTGGGTGATCTTGGGCTGGTCACAGCACTGATAAAGCTGTTCTGACCAAGCAGAGAAACCAGGGCTCTCTCAGCCTCACCTCCCTCACAGGGTATCTGCTGTGGGGAGAGGAAAGGGAAGGCAACTGTGAGCCGCTTTGAGACTCCTTTGGGTAAAGAAAAGCGGCATATAAGGACCAACTCTTCTCTTACTTCTCACATCCTCTGCCACTTTCTTTTTCTGTCAGCTTGGTGTAGTGGTCAAGAGTGGCAGCCTGTAATCTGGAGAACCAGGTTTGATTCCCCACTTTTCCATATAAAGCCAGTTGGATGACCCTGGGCCAGTCACAGTTCCTCTCAAAGCTCTCTCAGCCCCACCTACCTCACAGGGTGGCTGTTGTGAGGAGAGGAAGCTTAGATGATTGTAAGGTGCTTTGAGATTCCTTTGGGTAATAAAAAGGGAGGAACAAACCCAGCTCTTCTGAGACTCTCTCAGTGCCTTGGAGCAGTGGTCCCCAACCTTTTTATCACCGGGGACCACTCAACGCAGGGGACCACTCATCGGGGATCACTCAACGCCTTTTACTGAGGCCCGTTGGGGGGGGGTAGTTTACTCCTCTACTCTCAACCACTGCCCTAACGCTCTCTGATCACTATGGTAATGTTTAAACATCCCTTCAAAATAAGAGACATGCCACAACAATGAACATAAGGAACATTTTATTTTCATGGAAATCTTAACTCACGATAATGACAAATCAATGGGAACCCTGAGCTTGTTTCTCTGCAATGAGATAGTCCCATCTGGGAGTGATGAGAGACAATGACACCCGAAGTGTGTTGTAAAGGGCCGGGGGGGATGAAGTAAACGGCCAGGGGGGGGGGAAGGCGTCCTTTGGGGCCCACCTCCAATTAGTCGAAGGACCACATGTGGTCCGCAGCCCACAGGTTGGGGATCGCTACCTTGGAGCATCTAATGGGACAGAATGCAAGAATGGAAAATGGTTGTCATCTATGGGAAGCGATACCTTGAGTGATTCCAAGGGGGCCATTAGTGGTAATCAAGATTAGCATCTCAAAGGAATCAAGGGAGCTCTTGCCCTAGGATATGAATAAAATGGTGTTTTTCTTCTTGTATACTAAGACAAACGTTTTCTATGACCAGTATAAGCTACAAACACATCATCTGTTGTGACCACCAATAAGTTCACTTGCAAATTACTGCATGTAAAATAGCATATCTGCTTCCCCTGACCATATACACAAAAACCTATAAAATGTGCAGATGATGCCTAGATTATTTAGAAATCTCCCAAGACTGCAATCACTCCACAAATGGAAAATACAAACACCCTGCCTTTTAGGTAGATAGGATCTAATGGAATTCTTCAAAAATCTAAACATTTCAGTTTAAGAATGTGGACTGAACTGCCTTAATACAATCGTACAGAAAAAGAAAACATTCAATAAGGGGATGAAAATTCTTGTTTGGATACCTCTTCCCTTTCGTGCAAGAACCCATCTCCCCAGTCCTCCATTGATATTATGCATATAGCTTGCCATTTTTTTAAAAATTCCAGATAAAAGAGGAATTTATTAGAAGTTTTAAAAATGTAAGTCAAGGTGGGCATATGCGCTAATGAAAAAATTGGGACCACTTGAGCTACGGAGGAAGTCACTTCGGACATCTGGTGAGCATTTCGGAGCCCATTAAAGTCAATGATACCATTGACCTCAGCAAGATTATCACGTGCACCAACCCTACTGTCCTCCAGTGGAGGAGCTCAGGGTGGCCTAAGTGCTTAATCCATCACAGGCTCTCCCATCCAGCCTCCCCCCAAAAAAACAAATACAGCAGTCAACAGCAGATTAGCTGTTTGTTTTTGTACCCTGCTTTTCATTACCTAAAGGAGTCTTAAAGTGGCTTACAATTGTCTTCCCATTCTCTCCTCATGCCAGACACCCTGAGAGAGCTCTGTCAGAACTGCTCTGAGAGAATAGCACTGGCAGGAGTTAGGCAAAGCCTCCCAGATGTCCACACATTGAACACTGGGGTGGAGAACCTAATCTGGCTCTACAAGTCACAGGCTTGCCTTTAACCAATATACCAAGTGCTCATCAGTCAACCACTGTTTTCTTCACCCCTGGCTCCTAAACTGTTGCATGTGTGAACTCCTGGGCACCCCCTAAGAACTGATGGTTGCTTCTTCTGTTTCACATGAGCTCTAAGGCTCAAGGTCGATTTGGGAGAAGTTTTCCAATTAGTGGGTGGCTCCTGGTGACTGAGGGGCCTAGATTTGATCTCTAGGGCCCTTTAGTACTCTGTCTGCAGTGAGACATCTCCAGGTGGGGGATGCAGTCACAGCCATTCTGTGTTAACCTCTTTCTACCTCATATTGTCTCTGGGAAGCCAAAAGCCAGCGTTGACCCTGAGAAAGACCAACTGCTAGGCTCTTTTGGGTGCCAAGTGGGAGCAATGCTTCTATGATTGGCCAAGAAACCTTTTCCCCAAAACATTCCTCCCTAAAGGCTAACTTCCTCCCTCCAGGCTCCTCCCCACACCTAGGTACCTGCTTTCTTTGCAGCAACCTAGCTAAGCAAGCTGCAGGATCTGAGCAAACATTGCAACACATTTGCAAAAGCAAAATGCTTTGCAATGATTGGCTGGCCTCCTGCAGGGAGCCCAGCTTAAGGTTGGGCACCACCAAAGCAGCTGTTCCCGCCCATAGCAGCCAGCGCTGTGCCACACGGGGGGGGGGGGCACACCGGTCGACACACACATGTAGTGCGCCTGTGTGTGTGTGTGTGTGTCCACCGGCGCCCGCACCTCCCCCCCCCCCCACATTGCTGGCTGCTATGGGTAGGAATGGCTGCTTCAGCGGCTGAATCACACAGCCCTACAAGCCATTGCTCTCCCCCCTCCCCTTTGGTCCAGGACCCGAGAACCCTGTGTAATTGGCGTGAAAGGCCAAGCGCAATATAAGCCAAGGAAAGTGTCTGCCTTTCCCTTTAAACAGCCTCTTCTGAAGTACTTCAGAGAGCCCGCTTTGGATCTGTTAAGAATCGAGATTGCCCGCTTCGGACCAATCTGTCTCCAAAGTAGCCCTCATTCAGAGGTTTTTCTTATGAAGCAGACCAAAGCGGACACCCCTAAGTCAAGCCAATTTAAATGATTTGGGTATCTTGTATAATTTATGAATCATACAAACAGAAACTTCTAGGTCTCAGAATTATTCTTCAGCATATTATTCTAAAGTCAGTGGCTATTAACTGGCCTTTGAAAGTAGAGTCAGCATAGACAGTTCAATATGCTTAGCCAGAAAACTATCCTAATTCCTAGCATCACTCCATCCAACATGTATACTGCCTTATGTTAAAACAACTCCCTGTCAGGTCTTCAATTATTCAGGTCCTTGGTTGCTTGTCTTGCAGACTCCAGCAGCAAGCACTTTGACTCTGGGAGGAGCTCTTGGAGTTTCAGTCATCTTGCAGCCCCTCTGCTCTGAATTTTAGGGGGGGGGGGTTGAGTGAGTCAGGAGGGCAAAGCACACACAGGGCCACACACGCACACACATCCTTTATTTAGAAGCTATTTTCAGACTTGAGAGAAATGAGAATTGTGACAACCTGCAACAGCCTTGACTGAATATAGTTCACTGGAAGTGCTACTGCTATAACCACCATATGGATTCTTTTGCGCCTGACAATTCTATTTTGGCACATTTTTTAAAAAATCCAGTCATATCTACTTTTCTAAATGTGATTACATATCTCACACTAACCAAGAAAAATTAAAAGTTTCCCAAGTTGTTAAAATTCAAAATCATAGCATCACACATATTTTTTAAACCATTGTGTGTTGCTCTGAAGATGATTAGGAAATACCAGCTCACCCCAATTCACCCCCTTTATGTTACTCCCAATCCTCGTGCAATATGGGAATAGCTTCATTCCTTCATTTGATCATGGAGATATGGATATACTAACATTGCAACCCTAAAAGGAGATATATCTGTTGAAGTCAACAGGCTCAGAAAGGGGTGTACCTCTGCTTAGAACTGCACTTAAGCACATTTCACTGACATCTCCACTCCCTTGGATCTTGTTGATCTGAGTCAGCACAAATCACCAGGTGTCTGATTGTGAGCAAACAAACTGAAACCAGAATATTCCAGGTTTTTCAAGAGGGTCCAGGTACAACAAATAACATAAAATATTTATTATGTGGTGTGCACACATGTAAAATTGAAAACATCCGAGGTATACATACCAGGCAGTACAATACAAGCATTCCTTGTTGATGGATATATCCTCGTGAACCACATGAAACAAGATGTGTTTCAGCCTCGGTCTATAGCCTTCCCCAGTGGTAAAAAATCCATTAAAAATACAGATCACACATTCAGAGAGTGTTACATATTTTTCACAACTAAGGGTTGTTCCTTAAAATTTAAAATGAGGGGGAACAAATTATTATAGTTGATAATCACATAATTATACTAAAATTTTCTTAACTGTTTAACCTTTTATAAGAATTATTTTACTTCCTATGCTGTGTGGTTAGGCAAATAATTTTTATTCGTAACAGACCATAAGTTGATGTTGCCTGTACTCACACAAACATCTTCAATCTAAAAAATAAATTGTATATCAGCCAATTATTCTTAAGATGTTAATTAACATCAACATCTGGAAACCTTAGGAGTCATAAAGAAACCTGGTATGGAATTTCTGATAGCTCTGAATATGTGTAACGATCAACCAGTAGATAGATTTAAGGAGCACACTTGTCAAGCTGCAGTCAGCTATATGGTCAAATAAATAGATGATGCAATAACTCCCTTGTATTGTACAATCCTCCTTTCCCCAGGAGGGAGAATTTTACTATTATAATGATAATTTAAACTGAGGAAGGCCGTAGAGGACAAGATGCATCTGGTTTCCTGTAGTTCGTAGGGCATATTTATCCACTAGGAATGCTGGTAAGTTGTACAGTCTGATATTCAGACACCTAAGATTTTTAATTTTCCATATGTGCACACTATATAACAAAGTAGCAGGAAAGCCTGTTATACAAAATAATACAACAGGCTCCAGCAAACTGCTGCATGGCTTTGGCAAGAAGGAAGGCTGGCGAAAGGGCAAGAAGAGGAGGAGAACTTCTGCCATGGTGGTGGGGAAGTGGAATCCTGGCAAATCGAGGAGCTGCCCCTCCCAGCCAAGAGAAAAAGATGCGTACACACAGACACATGCACACACATATGGATGTGTGAGGAGGCTTTTACTCAGAGCTTCATTCTGCTCTGGTTCAGCCTCACTTGGAGTACTGTGTTCAGTTTTGGGCACCCCAGTTGAAGAGGGATGTTGACAAACTGGAGCGTGTCCAGAGGAGGGCAACAAAGATGGTGAGCAGTTTGGAGACCAAGACTAGAGAGGAAACGACTGAGAGCATGTCTAGTGGGCAACAAAGATGGTGAGGGGTTTGGAGACCAAGACTTATGAAGAAAGGTTGGGGGAGCTTGGTCTATTTAGCCTGGAGAGGAGACGACTGAGAGGGGATCTGATAACCATCAAATATTTAAAAGGGTACTATATGGAGGCCAATTATTTATTGTTGCTTGAGCCTCTTGACAAAATAAATCTGAATGCGAGAACAATTAAATACAATTCTGATCTGTTGGCAGTTTCATACCCCTCATTCTGGCCATGAGGTAGAACAGGATGGCAGGGTCATTAGTGTATGTGACATGAGGACTGGTCTAATATGGGCTCTCAAAGGTGTGAGAACCCAGGCAGCTGCTTTCTGGATCAGATGCAATTTCCAGATCAGGGACAAGGGAAGGCCTATATGGTACTTAAGCCTGGAGGTAACCATTGTGTGAATCTCTAGCAAGCTTGTGTGAATCTCTAGCAGAATAGGGTTCTAGTACCTTAGCTTGGCGATGATGGAAAAACACCAGATGTGCTACTCTTGTGACCTGTGCCTCCATAGTCAAGGAATCATCCAAGATCACGTCCAGGTTCTTGGCTGACTGCACAGTTACGAGTTGCACGCACTTCCTGATTGAGCTCCTTCCTTCCCAGGCACAGGACCTCCATTTTCAAAGGGTTCCGTTTCAGTTTCAGATGGCTTGTTTTGAGCCACCCCACCACAGCCTACAGTCCCTGGGTCAATGAGCTTGGAGAAGTGCTTGACAGATCATCAATCAGAAGATAGAACTGGATGTCACCAGCATATTAGTGACACCTAAGCTCATAACTCTGGACTAGCTGGGTGAGAGGGTGTATAAAGATGCTAAATAATATCAGGGGGATTATTTCTTTTGAATTAATTTCAACCCATTGGTTCTGGTCCAACCCTCTGGGGCAACAGGAAACAACTCTGCTCCATCCTCTATATGGCACCCTTTTAAATATTTGAAGTTGGTTATCATATCACCTCTTCATTGTCTTATCTAAAGGTAAAGGTAAAGGTATCCCCTGTGCAAGCACCGAGTCATGTCTGACCCTTGGGGTGACGCCCTCTAGCGTTTTCATGGCAGATTCAATACGGGGTGGTTTGCCAGTGCCTTCCCCAGTCATGACCGTTAACCCCCAGCAAGCTGGGTACTCTGTCTTATCTAGGCTAAACAGATACTCAACCTTTCCTCGTGTGACTTGGTCTCCAAACTACTCACCATCTTTGTAGCCCTCCTCTGGACACACTCCAGTCTGTCTACATCCCTCTTCAACTATGGTACCCAAAACTGAACACAGTACTCTAAGTGAGGTCTTACCAGAGTGGAGTAAAGAGGTATTGTTGTGATTGATTCTCCTTAATAGTGACCCTAAAGGGTGATCCCTTGTACCCCCAAGTCGGTGAGACAGTGAGCAAGGAGCTCATGGTTTACCATGTCTAACACTGCCGTGAGATCAAGCAACACGAGCAGCACTGACCTGCCTCGGTCCAGCTGTCTCAGTGGGTCCAAAGTCATCTCAATCCCATGGCTAAGTCAGAAACACACTGGAATGGATCTACGACCAACACTTCATCCAGGGATACTAGAAGTTGGTCCACGGCAGCCCATTCAATCACCTTCCCCAGAAATGCAAGGTGTGAGACAAAGCACTAGCTGGCCGTGTCCCACGATGGTTTCTTTAGTAGAGGGTGGACCAAATGTGGAAAGGCTAGAGTCAACTCACAGTATCCAAAGGAAATTCAAAGTGAGGCTAAAACAAGGTATGTCTCCTAATGCAGAAATGGTCCAACTAAAACATAGGCTAAAGAAGTGGCTCCTGGCATTCTCATGCAGTATGCAATACAAACCTGTGGTTTGTATTGCAGTCCTGGACAAAATACTAAACTTATGATACCTCCCAGATCCTGTAAAATACATAAAAGTTTTTAAAACATTATATTTAGAAGTAACCACAAAGCCCTCTAGGCAAGTAAGGAAATAAAAAGGGAGAAGACAGTAGTAGATTTTGCACAGTCCTGATATCTTTAGTTAAAGATTGAGAATCACCGATTATATTTAGAACATGGAAGCCTCTCCTAGGGAGTGCCTGCCAGTTATGACATAACAGTGTGTGAGGTCCACAGATGTTCAATTCACTTTCATATGCCAACCAGAAAGTAACCACAAAGCCCTCTAGGCAAGTAAGGAAATAAAAGGGAGTAGTAGATTTTGCACAGTCCTGATATCTTTAGTTAAAGATTGAGAATCACCGATTAAAAGGATCGCAGCTAGTGTAAGGTCTTCAGACAGAAGTCTTGGGCTATGGCTCAGCCTGAAATCAGCAGCAAGGAAAAGAGTGCTAAACTTGGAAAGCCATTTTGTGGACTCTGAATCCAGGAATAAGACACCTTCTGTTTGATCTATGATGCTTGCCAGGGTAATTCATTCAATCTGTTTGTACGATGCATGTTATAAAGCATTCGAAGTGCATGAATGGTTGGCACGTTTTCTGCGACTGAGCATCACACTCCTTCCTAAAGTAACAAAATATTTTTAAATTAAAGATAAAACTACATTAATTATCAGATTTTTTTCAACAGAAAATAAAATCCATTCAATCAAGTGCTTAGTGGAGTTTCAGGCAATTTAAAAGGGGAAATATTGAGAATGGAGGTAGAATACATCCTATCTTATTAGTTCCTATTTTTCCTCCAAACAAGTAGCTTATGATCATTTAATATTTGTCATAAACCTGTAGGTGGAACAACATACTATCATAAACATAACACTGCCATTGAAATGGCAGCTCCATTTTGAGTTCACAAATTGTGTTCCCGATGACATGTGTTCCATATTGTTGTGTCCCTCATTAATTGGCTTCAACTTTTCAAGAGATGGCCTATCATTTTATTTTGCTGCTACATATTAACACAGATGGCCATCTAGAATGGACATAGCTTTGTGATGCCATAATATAATGTAAACTAGGGGCAAAGCCCGTTGTATCCAAGAATACAACGGGCGCTAGAGCTTAGCAGTGGGAAGAGGAAGGGGAGGAGTTGTCAAGTCTGTAAGGGCATGGGGTTGAATGTGTGTGTTGTGGGAGGTTGTGGTGGCATGGTGGCAAATGAGGGCATGGGTGTGGAGATATGGGTGTCAAGAACCTGTGGTGTGGAATGTTCGTTGAGTGTGGGAGAGGACTGACCTTTGGGAATTTTGGCATAGTGGTTACAGATGAGCTTCCCAGAGCCATGTCCTCAGATATGTGAAGGGAAAATCAGACTGGAGACTCTTCTTAGGGGAAGATTACATGGCAACCAATTCCTCCCAGTTCTGCATCACTTCTTGTGTGAAGTAGGCCACATTCACCAAAATGCCCCTCTGCCCTAATACACATGGGGTAGTCACAGTACACAGGTGTCCACCCTGTTCCTTCTGACTCAAATGTTTTCACTGTTGGTAAAATGTTATGTGCCCACATGCTTCTTTCATGGTTGCTCCTTAGAAGAACGGATTTTTGTACCCTATTGCTTACTACCCAAAGGAATCTCAAAGCAGTTTACAAACACCTTATCCATTCGTCTCTCCACAATAGTCAACCTGTGAGGTATGTGGGGTTGTGAGAGATCTGAGAGAACTGGGAATGGGCCACAGTGACCCAGCAGGCCTCACGTGTCTCAAAGCATTTTCCAAGCTCCCCCAACCTTTCTTCATATGTCTTGGTCTCCAAACCCCTCACCATCTTTGTTGCCCTCCTCTGGACAAGCTCCAGTTTGTCTACATCCCTCTTCAACTGGGGTGCCCAAAACTGAACACGAAGTGAGGCCGAACCAGAGCAAAGCGGTACCATCACCTCCCGTGATCTTGACACGATACTCCATTTGATACAGCTCCAGTTTGTCTACATCCCTCTTCAACAGTTTAGACCACTTCTCGAGCCTATCAAGATCATCCTGTATTCTGATTCTGTCTTCTGCTGTGTTTGCTACCCCTCCCAGTTTAGTATTGTCTGCACATTTAATAAATACCCCCTCTAATCCTTCATCCAAATCATTTATAAATATGTTAAATGTTAATATGTAATTCTGTTTTAAATTTATAATTCTATTTTAAATATCTGTGGTTAGTGCTCGAAGGTGGAACACTCTGTTTCTGTTTGGAATTTCCCCCCTGGAATGCTAGATGTTCAACTTCTGAAAATCTTTCCTACATGCCTTCTAGGTCCAGGTTTAAAGAGTAAGTCTGACAGAAACTCCAAGAGTATTTTGATATTTCCAATATGATATAGAGCTCTATAGTCTTATACAGTTTAATGACTCATTTAACAGTTTAATGACTCATTTAACCCTGGCCCGTGTAACTAATGTAACCCAATTCTACAATGCTACAACAAAAATTGAGTCCAATAGTACCAACAAAGCATTAGCATTAAGACCAACAAAGATTTATTCAAGATGTAAGCTTTCGAGTGCATGCACTCTTCCTCAAACTAAATGAACAAACATCAAAAGTGTAGAAATATAAGGCAGAATAAATTATGGCAAATTAGTAAACTGTGTCATAATGGAGAGAGGATGGGGAGCCCCTGATCCAATCTTCTTGAAAATTTGGAGGAAATCAGAGGAGAGGCTCCCTGAGCTACCCTGAAAGTTTGGAGGCTCTAACTAAAACCCCCCCACCTACCACCCCCCGGGCACAGAGACAGCAGAATCCTGAAAAATCAAAAAGCAGGGAGGGACTCTCTCTCACTCTCTGGTCTAGTGTGCAGATGCCACCATCCAGGTAGGAGATTATGGCTGCCTTGGCTGCCGACCCAGCCTCCTGGAACATCCATGAGACAAGTCTCTGAATGAGCAGCGCCTACCATTCTTCTCCCTCTCTGCAATCCTGCCCTTGATGCGCAGATCACACATGGCCACAACCATGTATGTTCCTGACTTGCAGAGGAGCCCAAAGCGTTCCTCGAAACCTCTTTGGAGCCTTCATGCTAGTGCACACACAGCTGGAACAACGTCTGTGCATCCTAAGCCTGGGTCTACAAGGGGGGCCATTACCTCACGGGCCTTATGGAACATGAGGCAGGACAGACCCAATGTCAGACATGAAGGTCTTGAAGGGCCCAAGAACCTCCACAATCTGGGCAAGGATCTCCCACTCTTGGTTGGTGAGCCATCGCCCAACCTCAAAAACCCCTGTCTCTTGGACCAGGGCATTGAGGGCTCTGCTCTGTTCCACCAAGCGCACAAACATGGCACAGGTGGAGTTTCAGAGCATGCTGAAGTTTCTGATGAGGCAATGGTCTGGCATGCCCATCAGGATCTGCTTCTCACACAGTTGAATGTGATCCATCAATCTGTGGTTGAAGTGAGCCACGATATTCTGGCACTTCATGGTGAGAAGCTGGAGGTTGAAAAGCTCAGCGAATGATGTGGTTCCAGATTTGGAACCAATCCCAAGAGCATCCTTAACCACCAGGTGGAGAAGGTAGGCCGCACAGGAGATGTGCCTCAAGCCCATGTCCATGACCACCTTCTTCATGTTTAGGGCACCATCTGACACCAAGAATCCCCTGATGACCCCACTCCCACTGCCTACCCAGCCCTCTAACATCCTAATGATGGTGCCCCTTGTCTGCCATGTGCTGCAAATCAAAGGGCTCAATGTGTAGGAAGGCATGGTGATAGCCAAGCCGGCAGCCCTCACTCTACCTGTCAGGAGCCGCCCGACCCACGACCTCCTGGACATCCCACCAATGCTCAGTCAGTGAAATGTAAACATTACTATGCTGTAACTGCGGTGGGGAATTTGCAGGGAGGGAGGAGAACAGAGGAGGCAGCCTGCCTCCTTTCCAGACTCACTGGGGAGGCCATGGCCAGAAACCAACTTGCCCTCGCCTGTCCTGTTCTGCTCATGCTGCCGCTAATTGAAGGGAACACTTCCTCTCTATCTCCATCAAGTGGCTTTTCCCTCACATTTCAGCTTTTCCAGAACAAAACACCAGCAACAACACAGGGCAGCAAGCCACCCACCCCAAGGTGGGCTGCCCCCACTGCAAAAGCAACACTGTAAAAAGCAACTGTAAAGTGCAACTGATAAAAACAAAAAGGAGAACGAATCACTGAACCCCAACGCACCCCAAACCAATCCTGCCCACTGAAACCAAAATTATAGTTTGGTTTGAAAATAACTTCAAGTAATGTGTAATTAAAAAGTGGAAGATGAAAAGTGAGAAAGCAAGGGGAGTCCCTCATGCAAACTGTTCAATGTCTTTTCCAGCAATGAAGATCCTCCAATGTTCAGCGCAGCAGCAAGCCAGGCAGCCACACAGCAAGGCCCAGCACACTCTCTGGGAGTCAGACTGTAAGAGTGTACTCTACCAGAGCAGCACAGGTCAGGAGGCAACAGCCAGCAACAGAAGCAGGTAAGAAAACTCCCCTAGCCTTATATACTTTCTTGGCCAGGCACAGAAGATTTTCAAAAAGGAAAAACCTTCTATACTGCTTTAAGCCAATGATGTAGTTCTTCTTTCAAGAACCCCCATAGGGATTAGGCGAATGCTTAAAAAACTTGCCCAACATTGCGAAAAAGAACACCTTGAAATTAACTACCAGAAGACCAAGGCCATGGCATTTGGCAAATGTCCAAAATCTGGAACATGGATGCTAAATGGGCACAAAATTGAACAAGTAACCAAATTTAAATATTTAGGTGTATATATTCAAGCCTCTGGAGCAAAGAGCATCCATTATTCATATACATCAGAACTAGGGCAAAGATCAGCATTGAATAAAGAGCAGATTCTTTATACCAGCAGCCCTGAAACTATCCTCTGCTAAATCTCTAGCCCAACTCACTTATGGTGCATTTTTGGGTGCTCCAATATCAGATACTATCAAGCTTGAAAAGGTCCAGTCTAAATTCCTTCGGGCACAGTTGCTGTGTAACCAACTCCATGGTGCATCTCAAAACAGGAATGTTAATGGTCCAAGACAAAATCTGCCTATCAGCAATAGGAATATGGGTAAAATTAATACATAACCCACAGGGTATAGTTTCTTTAACCCTGAATGACAACTACCAGTCACCTTGGACTAAGGCTGTTCACAGAGGAATCCAAAGTCTGGGTTTCTCCATACACTTATTATCCAAATTAGCTCATGATCAAGCTGCATCATTAGTTAATCAGTGGATGCTGCATTGTTATATTGTTATATTGTGCTGTTGCACTGTTATCTGGTTACAATTATTAGTTATTATTATAAGGTTATTTACATGTTTTTATAGACCGTTTTATGTATTGTTCCTTGTTATTATGTAAACCGCCCTGAGCCTCCGGGGAGGGCGGTATATAAGTATGATAAATAAAATAAATAAATAAAATAAATACAAGACAATTGACATCAACTGGACCTGAGTAAAGCTCCAACTTTTTTGGCCCCCATTAAAACAAGCGCAGAAGAGCCTCTTGTGGTGCAGAGTGGTAAGGCAGCAGTCATGCAGTCTGAAAGCTCTGCCCATGAGGCTGGGAGTTCAATCCCAGCAGCCGGCTCAAGGTTGACTCAGCCTTCCATCCTTCCGAGGTCGGTAAAATGAGTACCCAGCTTGCTGGGGGGTAAACGGTAATGACTGGGGAAGACACTGGCAAACCACCCTGCATTGAGTCTGCCATGAAAACGCTAGAGGGCGTCACCCCAAGGGTCAGGCATGACTCGATGCTTGCACAGGGGATACATTTGCCTTTACCTTTAAAACAAGATATGTCCTGGCCTCTGCCAATTATCTATCTCAGCTGGTAATTAGTAAACAAAGAAGGGCATTTACCCTTGCAAGATGCTCCGTCTTCTAGAGGGTCACTATAAGAACATTCCCCTTACACTGAGACAATGTTTTTGTGGGAGTGGTGAAATTGATACAAGAGAGCATATACTGTTCCACTGCCCTGCTTATATAGACATTTGTAGCAACTTGATTGAACCACTCCTTTAAAAGTTGCCAGACCATCATGATGTAGATCGAGCAGAGGCTGCTAAGTGATGAGTCCCCCCAGGTGACAACTCAGCTGGCTAAGTTTTGTGCCGCTGCCATAAACATCCGATGCTTTAAAGTAGCATAATTTTAAGTTCTATTTTATGATCTGTTTTAAATTATATTATATTAAATGACCATATTATTTTGGTCTTTTATGTATTAACTTCATATAACTTGGTCTGAACGACTGTAATAAAGTTTGAATCTGAATCTGTGTCTGTCTTTTTCCTTTAAACGGCCGCTCCGGAGCGGACCAAGGCACCCTTGAAGTGGTTTGAAGCCCACTTCAGATCCATTAAACTTAGGGATTTTGTGCTTCAGACATAATGACCCATAGGTACTGTTGCTCTTTGGTTCCTAATTGTTGGAGCAGCACATTGTACTTGCACGCATCTTCCTTTGTCTTTTAATGGTACTGACTATACCTGAAGGACACCTCCACAGTCTTAAATCAAGATGGCAGGTAATAATTACAATATCTGTCTGCATGCTAAATTTTGATAGTTCTGTTTGTGCAACGTGTTCACTTTTCCAAAGCACATATGCACTAGAAATGTCAGATGTTCAGCTTGGTTCCAAAGACAGTCTTCTCAAGGAAAACTCAGTTTACAGTCCTCGTGATAAGACATCCTTATAATCTTTTGATGGCAAGTTCTAAAACAAACAGGAGTACAGACAGCTGTGCAAGCAATCTGATCTTCCTTATTCCAGGTACTTGGTGCTCTACTTAGCTGAATCCCTTGATATCCTGGGTCATAACCTAAAGGACTTGCCTGCAATGTGCAGTGCTATAATTAAAACACAGACACCCCCCCAAAAAAAAACATAATTTTGTAGTCCTTGAGTTATATTTCCCCTTACTTGTTGGCTAATTACTGATTCCCGTTGCAGACATTTCAAAGCATTTAAAGGCATATAGTAAAGAGTGCCTAGCTAATGATTTTAGAATAGCAATTGATAGACAGCACACTGCAGAAGGCAAGCTAGAGAAGACATTTTGTTGTCAGATGTTTAGACACAGGTCCCTCAATGTTTATAAGCCTTTTTTAAATCCATTTTCTCAGATAAACACAAAACCTTCTTAAAATGTATAAACATCAGCATACAGAAGAAGGACCTATAAAATCGTATTTATTTCCAAAGTTCAGGGAGACAATAAACTGGGCAAAAATCATAGAATTATAGAGTTGGAAGGGACCTCATGGGTCATCTAGTCCAACCCCCTGCACTATGCAGGACACTCACATCCTGTTGGTAAGTCGGTAAATGTTGGTAAGCATTTAAAAAAACCCTATTTTTCAATGCACTTATGGGATGTATTTCTATGTATAAACTACATAAGTTATTTGGATTCATTACAATCAGAGGTATCAGAGATAAGGACCCATCTCATGGGACAAAGAAAGTCATTTGTGGGTGGCCAGACCATTGAAGGGTAAATGCTTTTGAGGCATATCACCTGAGCTGTCAAGAACAAGCAGATAGTTCACTAGACCAAGCCAAAAAGCATGAAGAATGGTCCCAGAGCAAAAGCTTTTGTTCCAAGAGAACAGGCTATACCTTTCCTTAGGCTTTGACAGGACAGCGAGTACTGCAGCCAGAAAGCCCATCCTTCCTTGCATTCTCATCCCATTTACTCTGGTGGGAGGATGGAGTACTGGTCTGTCATTTAGCCATTTCATATCTTTGGCTTAGGCTGACTTTATCCGATGCTTCTCATCTTTGGTCACCTTCATTTGATAGGTCAACTGGGGCCATTAACACAGAGCAAACATGACCTCTTTTCAGGTCCATCACAGCATACTGAGCCCCGTTAAAGGAATATGTTTAGTTTACACACAGAAAATGATGAAAAGCAATACATACTCTCATGTGTTGTGCTAACCTATGGCCATCTGAGAACAATCCCTTTATAAGCTTCCATAGAAGACTATGCAGAATACTTCTGTTAAGTATTGTATTATAAAATTCAAAACAAATTACTAAATTACAGCAAACTGTATCTCTCACATATATAAATTATACGTTGTAACAGCATGCCACTCCACCTCTTACAAGCAGGAAATATCTACAACTACTGACCACTTACTGCGTGGGATGGAATTCAAGCATCTTTTCTCAACAAGGAAATTCTTTTTCAATGACATCACATTTTCTCACCACTCAAGCAGATTTCACTGTGACAGTCTGATATTTTCCCAACCTAGCAAGTCCACCCTGACTTGGAATACTGTATACCATCTGGAAGTGCAAGGATCACTGGCATCACTTAGTAATGCAAAACCTACTGACATCATATATAAGTACAAGAAAAACAGTTTCATTAACTTTATTACATGCAATGGTTAACATTTCAGTTTTGTCTTGGTATAGCCTTCCTTTCTTTGACAGTTTGCCAAAAATTCTACACATTGTGCCTTTCATTTAAGTTGGTAATAAGATTCAAAAGGTTATAACTAGAAGGAATAAACCCCATCCTTATCTGTTGTTGTTCCTTTTAATATTTGTGAAACAGCCTGGGGGGTGGAACGGTCCCGGGTGTCAGAGTTGGAATAGGTCCATCAGGGTGCAGCCATCAAAGCTGGCTGCACCCTGATTGGCCTGGCCCTACAGCTCCCGCCCTCCTTCCCTGAACGCAAGCCACTTTGCTCTCAGATGCCTGAGAGAAACACACAGAGGCACAGAGAGGCCTGCAAACCACAAACGACCCCTGATTACCTGCTATGGCTCCGGCTGCGAAGCAGAGAGAGAGACAGACATAGACAAACTGCTAACAAGCCCCAAACTGCAAACGAGAGAGAGAGAGAAAGAGAAAGAGATCTGCGCCTGCCGATGTCCCCTGGGTCCTAGCGCCCATTGCATTCCTGGTTGCCATGGGCTTTCTTGCTTGTAAGGAGAATAATCCAGATGTTCATCTAATCAGCTGCATATGTTCAGCTAATCAGCTGTTCATCTAATAAGTATCAAAAACTGTGAGACAGAAACATCCAGGCTGCCAGGTGCTTAGTTTCTAAATGAAACAAACAAACAAAAGGCTCCCCTAATTCAGCAGTTTATTACTGCTGCAGTAGAGATGCTCACAGGTCCAGACAAGTTCTATTATTTACTTACTAGAAATATAACCCATTGCACTTTGAAATGCAATGGGCACTAGCAGGGGGTTGGAAGGGGCTGCGGGCAAGGGGCTCAAGTGGCCATGGGCGCCAGAGGCTCCCTGCTGGAAGGGAGAGGGAAGCCGTTGGGGAGGGCAGAGATGGCAATGTGGCTCAGACGCATACCTAAGGAGTCCTGGCGGCGGCAGGCAGCAGCGGTGAAGTTGGGGCCAGGCGTGGCCGCATGTCTGGGCAGTGAGGAGGGCGGGGACGTGGCTGGAGGGAGCCGCGAGTGGCATGGCGGCAATCCTGGGGCAATCCCCAGACGAAGGTGGGGTCTTCGCTGGCGGCAGGGAGGCGGCTAGAGGGAATGGGACCATGGGAGGCATGCGGGAGGTGGGCCCATGGGCGGTGGTGCATTTGATCCGGTGGCTGGGGGCATCAGGGCTCCGCGGCAACGGTGGGTGCAAGGGCGGTAGAAGGAGGGCGGAGCAGCAAGGAGGGCGGGAGCAGCGGCGGCGATCTCGGAGCAATCCCCGGAAGAAGGTGGGGTCCTCTTGGCGTGTGGGGAGGCGCCTTGAGGGAGCCAGGCCATGGGGGGGGCTGCGGGGGAGGCCGTGCATTCAGGGCGATGGCTGGGGGAGTCTGTGCTCTGCACCAACGGCAAGTGCGGACTGACCCGCAGAGAGGCCAATTGGGAGGCGCTTCGCACCCCCCAACAGTCTGAGGGCAAGGGCCAAATGCATAAGTTTTGATCACGGACTCGGCCCACCCAACCCCCCTTACTGCTTTATTAAGAGGGAAAGATTATCCAAAGCAAATATAACATAGTGATTCAGTGAGATGTTATAGCCTGGAGAGAAAGCAACTAAGAGGTGATATGATAACCATCTTCCAATACTTGAAGGGCTATCGTACAGAAGAAGGAGGAGAGTTGTATTCTGTTGTCCCAGAGGGTCAGACCAGAACCAACGGGTTGAAATTAATTCAAAAGGATTTTCGGCTAAACAAATGGGAAAACTTCTTCACGGTTAGAGGGATTCTCAGTGGAACAAGCTTCCTCAGAAGGTGGTGAGTTCTCGTTCTTTGGAATTTTTTAAGCAGAGGCTAGATAGTCATCTCACATACATGCTGATTTTATGAACTTAGGCAGATTGGGAGTGGGTGGGCAGGAAGGAATGTGCCAGTGTTTGTCTCTTGTGGCCCTTCTTTGCATACCCAGGAAATTGCTGATAACCGCTGTGGGATGGTAAGCGAATTTCTTCCAGGCCAGGCTGGATTCTGGAGATTTTTGGTTGGGGGGAGGATCACTTGGGAATGAAATTGGGGTCACTGTGGGTAGCCAGGTAGTTGTGAGTATCCTGCATTGTGCAGGGGGTTGGAATAGCTGACCCGGGAGGTCCCTTCCAACTCTACGATTCTACAAAGAGCATGGTTCTCAAATCTCAACTAAGACAAGAAATACACTGGATCACTTTCGGCAAGCCATTATTGCTCAGCTTCAGACTTTGCTGCCAGGATTGTTGGAAGGACTACACAGGCATATGTGAAGCACTTTGAACAGTTAAGAAATCTTATACAAATGGCTGGTGCAATATTTATTAGCAGAATTGCAGAAATATAGAGCAGCAGGTATCCCTACTGGTGCAGTGATAGAAGACTAGTGTATATTAACTCATCTGATATTGTTCTTAGATTCCACAGATTAATTTGAGGAGATGAGTTGTATATATAAGTGATATAATAGTTAGATTCAAGTGGGTAGCACAACAAAATTTGCGTCCAATGGCACCTTTAAGACCAACAAAGATTTATTCAAGGCATGAGCTTTTGCATGCATACACAGTTCCTCGGACAAAATCTGAGGAAGTGTGCAAGCATACAAAAGCTCATGCCTTAAATAAATCTTTGTTGGTCTTAAAGGTGCCATTGGATGCAAATTTTGTTGATATAATACTTGTGAGAATCATGTGCTGTTTAGGGATATACGTGATATCTATATATTGCGGTGGCTGCTTTGGCATATTTTATCTGAGATCGACTACCTCAAGACTGTCTCAGCCGTGCCATCTTATCCAAAGCACTAGCATCACTTTCTATTGGTCATTTACTGCCCATTTTGCAATTCCAGGAGAGTTCCGAGGGGGACTTCCTAATTGGTTGGTAGAATGATCTGGAACCTTATTCAGTACTTGTTTTTATAAACTGCTAAGGCAAAAGCCACAAAATATTTGTAGCTCTATATCAGTACTATGCCTCTTGTTCTTTTTTTTTTTTTTTTTTTTTATAATAATTTTATTGTTTATTATTATATAAAGCATTTACAGAGAAGTTGTATTGAGAAAGCGACCAGTTGATATGGTTTGCCATCTCTTTTAACATAGATATTTAGTTCTCATCACATATTATTCCTAGTCTAGAAGTTTTTACCACGTTTCTTAGCCAAGTGATTATTAATACATATGAGATCTGTTATAGGAGTACATTCTGTTATTATCTTAAATGATATTAGGTCAGTCTCCTTCATAAGTTGGCACTAACCCAAGAATTACTTCTGTTGTCTTGTTAATGCCTATAAAATATGGTTTGTCATCCTCTTTTGGCATACATATTAACATACATATTCAATTCCCAGCGCATATTAATCCTGATCTAGGGGTTATTACCATCTTTCTTAACAAAGTAGTTGTTGTTACATAGGAAGGTATAATCTGTTATAAGGATATATTCTATTATTGTCTTAAGTGATATAAAGTCAGTTCCCTTCATATATTAGACCTGTCCTAAAGGTTGCTACTGCTTTTTTTTTTTCTCACAAGAAGCCAGGAGAATACTCCATTGTTCAGCTCATCTTTCAGGTGGTCGCAGAAAATGAAATTGTATTTTTTTCCATAGTAGAGTGTTTCTGATTGTCCTTCTGTCAGGGCCAGAGAAATCTCTTGCTTGATTCTTGCTTGTAGTCGCCTTTGAGGGGGCTCTAAGTCCTTTGTCAATCTGGATCTCTGGTCGCACAGAAATATCTCCTGATAGCTTCCTAGTTGTTGTCGCTTTTGAGTTTTTTTTTTTTTCTCACAAGAAGCCAGGAGAATACTCCATTGTTCAGCTCATCTTTCAGGTGGTCGCAGAAAATGAAATTGTATTTTTTTCCATAGTAGAGTGTTTCTGATTGTCCTTCTGTCAGGGCCAGAGAAATCTCTTGCTTGATTCTTGCTTGTAATCGCCTTTGAGGGGGCTCTGAAACCTTTGTCAATCTGGATCTTTTCCTCTGGTCGCACAGAAATATCTCCTGATAGCTTCCTAGTTGCTGTCGCTTTTGAATAGACTCTTTTTATTTTGCTGATCCAAGTCATTTCCTGCTCTGAATAGACTTCCAGGTTTTTGGTACTTTCCTTCCATGAATCTGTTTTCCCGGGTTCTTTAAAAATACTTTGGGTTTTTACATCTCTGGCACTCTCTCCCTCCTGAAGTTTCACTTGATTTACTGTTGGCTGAGCTGCGTCATCAGCTGGTCTCTCCGGATCTTGGGCTCTATCCAAAAACTCCCCCTTAGTCCCACGAATTTCCTTTTCCAGCTTATTGATTGCTTTCAGTATCTCTGAGTTTCCTTTGCATAACAAATGGAAAAGCTGTGCCTTTGATAATTCTTCCATAGTTCTAGGCAGTCACAAACTATAAACAGAAAGTCTCGTGAGGTCTCGCGGGAGCACGAGCGATCCCAAATTATCAGTTTGTCGATCTCCGTATCAAGTCAAATTCTCCCACTGAACGTTCACCCATAAATCTTCAAAGCACTCTCTTTGTTTGGTTAATGGGTGTAATTAGCTGGGAGTCTCTCACTCGGGGAAAGAAGGAATTCGCTTGTAAATTGGTTGAGGGAGGGGGAGGGAAGAGCTTGTGAGAGGAGAGAGAGAAAAGCCAGAAAGCTTTCAATTCTTACTGTTGTAGGTTCCAGCTTCTGTCAACTTCTGCTCCTATCGATCTGGTAAATGATGGTCTGGGAAGAATGTGAGGTCGGCTGGTCGTTTCAAGCTTGTAAAGTTGTTTGCGACAAAGACGCCATCTTGACCTTGAGCTCAAGCCGCTATTAATCCAAGGAGGTCTTGCTTCTCCCTACGGATCTGTAGGACCCTCAGGTCACCGTTCCCGGTTCCTGGGGCGACCGGTGAACAGATTTGCGTATCTGTTCAGGTCAGCCAGGTGCATAAGCACCTGACCCTCGGCATGGCTTAAGAGCTGAACTGAAGTCCAGCTTTCCCTATGGCGCCATCTTGAGGTCTCTATGCCTCTTGTTCTTAAAAGTAAATCTGATTCAGTTGGCTCTCTCTTATCCATGGCAGAAAGTATGTCTGGGGAAATTACTCTCTGCTTCAACAAGAATGCTGTGGTATTGGAAGGGTGGAAGATCTGCTGAACCTCAGTGCATCATCTCTGAAAACAATAAGAGGCATATATACTGGTGGTTATGGTGAAGAGCCCATGGTTCTGTTCCAGCCACCTCTGGAATGCATAGCATGTGAATAAATTACCATGTTACTCATTGGTGCTAACTATTCTCCCCAAACTTTTTTTTCCTCAACAACCACTTCACTTCTACCACAAGCATCTCTAACAGTCTCTGTGTGCCTTTTTAGACATATTCTCATTCAAAATAGCACCTCTCTCTTTATCTTTATCACTGGCAGTCTTCAAGCAAAGGTTGGATATACACTTTTCTTGGATGCTTTAGGATGCTTTGGGCTGATCCTGCATTGAGCAGGGGGTTGGACTAGATGTCCTGTATGGCCCCTTCCCACTCTATGATTCTATGATTCTTTGTGCCCTGCTTTCTAAGATTTGTTGCCAGGAAGGTGGGAATGCAAAATTAATTAGAAAGAAGGCATACAGCAGAAATAGTATCATAAGCAACATAGAGATGGAGATTTAAGGTTTTAGCTTTAAAGCAGAGACTAGTCATCTCACAGAAATGTTGATTTTATGAACTTAGGCAGATTGTGAGTGGGTGGGCAGGAAGGGATGTGTCAGTGTTTGTCTCTTGTGGCCCTTCCTTGCATACCTAGGGAATTGCCTGTGGGATGGTAGGTGAATTTCCTCCAGGCCAGGCTGGATTCTGGAGATTTTTTGGTGGAGAGATCAGTCGGGTATGACATTGGGGTCACTGTGGGTGAGGAGGTGGCTGTGAGTTCCTGCATTGTGAAGGAGGTTGGACTAGATGACTCTGGAGGTTCCTTCCAACTCTATGATTCTAAATGAAGACATCCTTTCCAGGGGATCTACATACAAGGCAAATAGAAAGCCTCTTGAGCCCCCTGAATGACATGATACTCAATACCCCATGACAATTCCTGGCAGTCAGAACGGTTTCTCAGTGGAGGGTTTTCCATTTTTGGAAATTTTTAAGCAGAGACTAGATAGCCATCTGATGGAGAGACTGATTCTGTGAAGGCTCAAGGGGGTGGCAAGTGACTAGATGAGTGATAGGATGTGAGTGTCCTGCATAGTGCAGGGGGTTGGACTAGATGATCCATGAGGCCCCTTCCAACTCCATGATTCTATTATTCTATTTTTCCTTGCAGTTGTGCAGTCTATGTACATTAATGGCAAGTTTTCACTTGGAAACAAGTCTCAGGATGTGTCATTCATATGAAAATTGGTTTTCATATGAAAAGAGGGGATGTGTATGTATAAGAGACGACAACATGAAATTTTAACTTCTTGCACAAGTTATCAGCTGCAGGTTACATTAAAAACAGGTCGTGCAAACAAAGCATCTACCACAACAAAAATGGATGACACATTCTGGAATGTTATGATTCTGAGAAGAGTTCAGAATAATCGTATAATCCCTGACAAGGCAACTGTAAAAGAGTGAAAGATTCAAAGAGTACAGATTCTTCAGAGCAGGAGCCTCATCCAGCCAAATAGTGCGTTTAAAATCAAGGCCATCTGCATCCATGACAACAGATGTTATCCAGTTTACTCAGTGTCTTTAAAACACGACCCACAGTATCTCTCTCAGTAAAAGACCTGTTGTGATACAATACATTCCCTTGAAAGGCAGCCTGTAAAAAGGACAAAAAAATCCCACACTGGACTGGTTTCCCTTACTGTTTACATTGTGATTACTACTGGCACAAAGCAGATTGGGGAGTTCTGGAAAAGGCCTGTACAATTCCAGCAATCTCATCAATGGCAGCCAGCATTATGTCATGTTGGTCGCTGACCAGACCATCTAGAGAAGTGCCGGGAGGCACTGGGTCCTAAAGCATTCAGGAATCCAATAAGGGCGATCTAAAATTACCTCGGCGCCCAACTGAGGAGGGGAGGGCAGCCTTACCTGGGCCTTCAGGGCATAATTGTCTGACCATGGCACAGCATTAGCCGAGACCAGATCCACGTTCTGCCCTCTACTGAAAATGAGATCCAGGATGTGGCCTTGATGGGTAGGACCAACAACAAAGAGCAAGAGCCCTAGCATCACCATGGCTCACACTAGGTCCAGCCCATTTCTAGAAGGTGGTAGCTTAGCATGGATATTAAAATATCCCAGAATTAAGAGTCTAGGGAACTGTAGCATCCAGGCTACCTCCTCTAGCACGTTAGAACATAAAAAGAGCTCTGCTGGATCAGACCAGTGGTTCACCCAGGCCCCAATGTTGCCTCCTAGCACTGGGATTCAGAAGCTGATTGCCTCTGAACGTGGAGGTTCTCTTTAGTTACTATGGATTGTAGCCCCTGATTGACCTACCTTCCATGCACCTATCAAATCCTCTCTTTAAAGATTTCTATCCTGTGGCTGTATACTGTCGCCTTGCCTATTTAACTTGTATGCGGAGCACATCATGAGAATGGCGGGATTAGAGGAGTCACAAATTGGGATCAAGATTGATCAAGATCAATAATCTCAGATATGCAGATGATACCACCTTAATGGCAGAAAGTGAAGAGGAACTAAAGAGCCTGTTGATACGGGTGAAGGAGGAGAGTGCAAAAGTTGGCTTGAAACTCAACATCAAGAAAACAAACATCATGGCATCCAGTCCTCTCAATTCCTGGCAAATAGATGGGGAAGAAATGGAGATAGTGACAGATTTAATTTTCCTGGTCTCCAAGATCACTGCAGATGGGGACTACAGCAAAGAAATTAAAAGACGCTTGCTCCTCGGGAGGAAAGCTATGGCAAATCTAGACAACATCCTAAAAAGCAGAGACATCACCCTGCTAACAAAAGTGCATTTAGTCAAGGCTATGGTATTCCCAGTTGCAATGTATGGCCAAGCGTCAAAGAATTGAGGCTTTTGAACTCTGGTGTTGGAGAAGACTCTTGCGAGGCCCTTGGACTGCAAGGCGAACAAACCGGTCAGTCCTAGAGGAGATCAGCCCTGCCTGATCCTTAGAAGACCAGATCCTGAAGATGAAACTCAAATACTTTGGCCACTTCATGAGAAGGAAGGACTCCCTGGAGAAGAGCCTAATGCTGGGAGCAATCGAGAGCAAAAGAAGAAGGGGACGACAGAGAATGAGGTGGCTGGATGGAGTGACTGAAGCAGTGGGTTCAGACTTGGATGGACTCTGGGGAGTGGTGGAGGACAGGAGGGCCTGGAGGATCATTGTCCGTGAAGTCACAATGGGTCGGACACAACTTCGCACCTAACAACAACAACAATCCTGTGGCTATATCCTCTGGCAGGGAATTAAACATTTTAATTACTCACTGAACTTACAGCCCATAAGCCTCACAGGGTGCCTTCAAATTCTAGTATATTGGGAGAAGAAGAAGAAAAAACGGAATTGCTTACCTGTTCATCAATGTCTTATGTGTAGACAAACATTAAGCATGTGCAGTCTCAATGTGGAGCTGCACTACAAGACAGAGGATGAATTTCTCTTCATAAAATCTTTTCACTCCTTGCATAATTGTTATGCCTCTATCCTGTGCCCCCTAGTCTCTTTTTCCAAATCATAGAATAATTGAGTCATATAATAATAGAGTTGGAAGGGACCTCATGGGTCATCTAGTCCAACCCCCTGCACTATGCAGGACACTCCCATCCCAATCTACTGTAACCTGTCACCCCATTGCCTTCACAGAATCAGCCTCGCCATCAGATGGCTATCTAGCCTCTGTTTAAAAATTTCCAAAGATGGAGAATGAGCATTGGATACTCACCGAGAAGGGTCCTTCTCGGTCCAAGAAGGGTCCAAGCCAGAGACAGCTTGGTGGGTGCTCATCTCTCTTTGAGGGAGGCAGGTCAAAGGAAAACTTCCTGTCTCCCTGTTGGGAAACACCCTCCTCTTGCTAGTCAGATTCTTCCTGAGATCTCTCCCTGAAAAACCTTGTCCATCTGGAAATTAAATTTGGTTAAGATAAGGAGAGGACACAAAAGGCAAAAAGAAGACCGTACAGGAAGTCTTCCACATCTAATGTTTAATACGAAACACTTGTCATCGTCTCCAACATGAAACACCCCCTTTTCTTTCTTTTTCTTCTTTTTTAATGCCACAGGAGGCGAAGAACCAAACAGGTAACAACCCTGTTTTAACTGATCGCCTACAAGGAGAAGACCCTCCTCAAGGTAAAAAGAGCTCTGGCTAGAAAGAAACTGGGAGGGACAAGTTATCCTCCTGACCTACGAGGAGAAGGACCCTTCTCAGTGAGTATCCAATGGTCATTCTCCCTCTAGGTCAGGAGGACAGCTTGGTGGGACGTACAAGAGCAGTCCCCAACTGGGAGGGGTAAGGAACCCTGTAGCCAGAGTCAGTTACCCGCTGTAGAACCTTATGGCCAAAATCCGACTCTGCAACCTCCAAGGCATCTATCATATAGTGCCTGACAAAGGTGGAAGGGGTGGCCCAAGTGGCGGCCCTACAGACCTGTTTCACCGGAGTTCTGTTGTAAAAAGCAGCAGAGGCAGCTGCACTTTTGAGGGAATAAGCTGTGATGTCCTCCGGCACCATCTTGCCCTCCATTCTATGGGCTTCTACAATGCAAGATTGGATGGACTTGGTAATAGCAGCCTTAGACATGGCCAGGCCTGCCTGCGCAGGCGCCGCTGACACAAACAAACCTTTTGTCTTTCTAAGGATCTCAATCCCTTTTGATGTAAGTTTTAAGAACTCTTCTCATGTCCAGCTTGTGTCATCTGCGTTTGTTCTCAGAACAAGTCTTTGGAAGAAATGAAGGCAAATCAAGCTTTTGAGACAGGAGAAACCTGGAATCCACTTTTGGTCTGAATAGCGGCTCTGTCCTGAGCTCAATCCGGGAACTGTGAAACATGCAAACCTCCTTGTCAATGGACAATGCCCCCAGCTCTGAAACCCTCCTAGCAGAGGTGATGGCAGCTAAGAAACAATTTTGAGAGTCAATCTCGAAAGAAGAATGGACTTAATGGGTTTGAATGGTACCTTAGACAAGGCCTCAAAGCACAACCTTCAACTGCCATGTGGGAAAATGATGGCTGGGGGGAGGCTCTGAAAGAGCTGCATCTCTAAGAAAAATGTAACATGTGAGGATGATGGAAGAGTGGTGACCCCCCCCCCGGTCTTGCCCCAACACCATAGACAGGGCTGCTACCTGTCGACAAAGTGTCGACAAAGTGTCCCAGACCTGAGACCTGAATGTATGCCCTCCTGTAGGAACTCCAGGATATATTTGATTTTGGGGGCACTGGGATTGATGATAACCTTCCTACGTGGCCCATCATACAAAGGCCTTCCAGGTACAGTTATACAAACACGTAGTGGAAGCTCTCCTAGAGGCCAGAATGGTATTGGTCACTGCTGAGCTATAACCCTTGCTACTTAAATCCAACCTTCCAACAGCCAGGCAGTCAAACTCCACCACTCTGGTCTAGGGTGCCTGACCGGACCCTGAACTTGCAGGTCCAGAATGGTTGGCAAAGTCAGATGTGGGCTGTCTGTCATCTGGACTATGGTGGAGAACCAGAGGCGCTTGGGCCACCAAGGAGCCACCAAGATCACCTTGGCTTGCAACAACTTGACTCCCTGTAGAAATTTGGGAAGGACAGGAACCGACGGGAAGACATAGCGAAAACCTGTTGGCCAGTTGGACATCAATGTGTTTGTCAATGCAGCTCTGGGATGAAAGATCCTCATACAGAAGGGCTCCACCTGCAAGTTTAGGTGAGATGCGAACAGGTCCATGATGGGGTGGCCAAACTGCTTCATGATCATTTGGAATACTGACTTGTTGAGGCTCCATTCTGCCTCTTGAAGTTACTGTCGGCTGAGCCAATCTGCCTGAGTGTTTAGGATGCCTTGGACGTGTTCTGCTCTTAGTGATGCAACATGTTTCTCCACCCAGCTCATTAGCAGTCTGACCACCTTCTGTAGTCGTTGGGATTTCAATCCGCCCTGGTGGTTGACCTACACCTTTGCCGCCACATTGTCTGTCCAGATCATCACGTGACTTCCTATGATGCTTGACTGGAAAGATTTCAGATCCAAGCAAATTTCTTGTAACTTGAGCAGGTTGATGGGTTGTCTCTATTACTCTGCTGTCCAGGAGGCTGTTGTTGTGTGTGGCCCCCCAACCTGTTAAGCTGGCATCCGTGAATATTTACAAATAATTTGGAATAAGAAAAAATTCTTCCACTCAAGAGGTTCTTGCGAGCAGTCCACCAACAAAGGCTGGCCTTGACCTGTCGGTTCAGAGTTACTGGAACATCCACCTTGCAGGAGATTCTGTTGAAAATGTCGTAAGGTCTGTTGCAGGGGGCATGCGTGAGCTCGAACCCACTGAAGGGTTTTTGAGTTTGATGTCAGAAGCCCCATCAGACTGGCCAGTTGTAGGAATGAAGAGGACCGTGCCATGATGACCTGTGTGGTCAACCCTAACTTGAGTCTTAGAGTGTGGATCAGCCTACCAGGCCTTGAGCCATAACAGTCGTCTAGCCACAGTAGTAGAAGCCATGGCACGGGATGCAAAGACCACTATATCTAAGGAAGCGTCTGCATTATACACCAAAGCCTTTAGGATCTGGTTGGTGCCTTCCTGGAGGCGCCCCTCTGATTCAGGAATCAATGTGAGCAATTTCTTACACCTGGCCATGGACGCTCTTGCAACAACTGAGGCAGTGGTAGCAGCTCTAATTGCCATTGCCATGGCCTTCTGTGCTTTCTCAGCGCAGCCTCTGACCTTCTGTCCATGATATCTTGAAGATATCCCTCGCCATCCTCAGAAGTCTGCAATTGCCGCTGGACCATCTATTGCAGGAATCTGTAACATGGATTCAGCATATGCTGCCATGTCATACGTACACTAGATAAAGGAAGGAAACTGTTTAGTTACAATAGGCTTTCCCCATTCAGCCCTGATCTTTCTTTCAAAGGATTCTGATAAGGGAAAGTTCTTTAAGTTGGTTTGTATCTTAGGAAAAACTCCCCACTGCCCTTGGGACCATAATACCTTCTATTCTTCTTCCCGTTCCCTGGCCTCAATTTCCTCCTCAGACGATTCAGACTGACAATTGGAGGCATAGTAGGGCCTTTTTTTTTTGTGCTGCCTTAGTGGGCCATCTAGATGTGGGATCGAGAGTCAGGGAAGCAGGAATGGCAACGGGACCTGGAGATCCTGGCTGAAGAGGCAAGGCTTTACTTACAGAATTTAGCAATCTCTGCCTGCATAGAATTTTGCCTGAAGGTAAAGAATTCAGTAGGCAATTTAAAACATTTTGCCATAGACTCAACGTTACCCAGTTTCTCAGGCTGGTTCTGTCTCACACGTTGTGGACCTTCAGGATCGGTCCTCCGCCGTTTCCGCACTGAGGAAGTGCCAGGATCAGGCCCCATTCTCCTAGCCGCTGAGTCAGACGGCTTTGGGGGGGGTGGCGCAGTTCCGAAGCGGCCCAGTACGAAATGGAGCGCTGTCCTTGCTCCTGGGGGGCCGTTTGCGCCAAGGTTCCTTGTGCCACAGTGGCTGTAGCATCTCTGGAATCAACTGGCCTCTCTTGGGACTCCTGAGAGTGTTGCTCGTCCCCAGATGAAACGTGTTCCCGCCTGCTGGAGGCCATCTCCCAGCAGTGGGAAAAATAAATGCAAGGAAAAAAGCAAAAAGGAAAGCAATCCAAAATGGCCACTGCTAACAAGCAGCCATGTGCTCAGCTCCCTGCTTCAAAGTCACTCTCTGCTCTTTCTCTCAACCGACCAAGGGGAGGGCGGGAAAGAAAAAAGGAATAGCAGGAGGGAAGGCTAGCAGGGGAGCAGGAAAAAAATGTTGGAACAGGGGTTGTAAAGAAAAATTCTCTTCCAAGCAGGAGACTTAGTCTGCATGCTCCCTCATGTGAGGCAGGAAGAAGACTGGCAAGAGAAGGGCATTTCCCAACAGGGAGACAGGAAGTTTTCCTTTGACCTGCCTCCCTCAAAGAGAGATGGGAAATCACCCACCAAGCTGTCCTCCTAACCTAGAGGGTGAACTCACCACCTCCCGAGGAAGCCTGTTCCACTGAAAAACCGCTCTGTCAGGAACTTCTTCCAGATGTTAAGATGGAATTTCTTTTGAATTAATTTCATCCCATTCGTTCTGGTCTCTCCCTCCGGGGCAAGAGAGAACAATTCTGCTCCATCCTCTATATGGCACCCTTTTAAATACTTAAAGATGGTTATCAGATCCCCTCTCAGTCATCTCCTCTCTAGGCTAAACAGACCAAGCTACCTCGACCTTTCTTTATACATGTTGGTCTCCAAACCCCTCACCATCTTTGTTGCCCTCCTCTGGACACGTTCTAGTTTGTCAACATCCCTTTCAATTGGGGTGACCAAAACTGAACACAGTACTCCAAGTGAGGCTGAACCAGAGCAGAGTAAAGCGATATCATCACCTCCCGTGATCTGGACCCGATACTCGGTTTGATACAGCCCAAAATCCCATTTGACTTTTTAGCCACTGAGTCACACTGCTGACTCATGTTCAATGTATGGTCTACTAAGACTCCTAGATCCTGTTCGCACATGCTACTGCCAAGACAAGTCTCCCCCATCTTATATTGGTGTATTTGGTTTTTCCTACCTAAATTTGTCCCTATTGAACTTCATTTTATTCAGTTTAGCCCACTTCTCGAGCCCATCAAGATCATCCTGTATTCTGATTCCGTCTTCTGTTGTGTTTGCTACCCCTCCCAGTTTAGCAAATTTAATAAGTATCCCCTCTAATCCCTCATCCAAATCATTTATAAATATGTTGAACAACACAGGCCCCAGAACAGATCCTTAGGGCAGTGGTCCCCAACCCGCAGGCCACGGCCCGGTGCTGGGCCACGAAGGCCTTGGTGCCGGGCCGCAGCTCCTTCTTCCCTCCCCCCCCCCCGAAGTGAGATGCTCGCCAGGCCGCGAGCAAATCGGCCTCCAAAACAGCTGATTAGCTCGCGGCCTGGCAAGCTTCTCGCTTCGGGAAGGGAGGGAAGAGAAGCTTGCCGAGCCACAAGCTAATCGGCTGCTTTAGCTACCCCTCCCGCTTTAGCGGCCGATTTGCTCGCGGCCCGGAGGGGCCGGGAGGGGGAGCTGCGGCCGCCGGCATGGCGGCGGCACAAACGCGTCTGCGCGGACTGCCAGGCGCAAACGCCCAGGCTGCCCTCTCCCCCCACTACGCCGCAGCGGTCCGCAGCGAGCGTAAGCTTGCGGACCGTTGCCTTTGGGTACTCCACTTGTCACTCCTCTCCAAGAAGATGAACTGTTTACCCTTTTGGTGCGATCTGTCAAGCAGTTCTCAATCCACTTAACAGTAATAGGATCCATACTGCATTTCACCAGCTTGTCAACAAGGATATCATGTGGAACCCTATCAAAAGCTATACTGAAATCAAGGTAAATCATGTCCACAACATTCCCCTGATCTAGCAAGTAACTTTCTCAAAATAAGAGATAATGTCGGTCTAACATGTTCTTGAGAAAGCCATGATGACTTTGAGTAATTGCAGCCATCCACTCTAGCTGCTCAAGGACCGACTGTTTGATGATCTATAGATGTCAAGTAGACAGGTTCGTAGTTACCTGGATCCTCCTTCTTCCCCTTCTTGAAGATGGGGACAACATTTACATGCCTCCAGTCTTCTGATACTTAACCTGTTCTCCAAGAATTGTCAAAAATAATGGACAGAGGCTCAGAGGTTCCTTGGAAGGCTCTGTCTTCAGTACAGAGATATATGACTAGGATTCTTGGGAACAGGGTAGGATGTGTTAGGAGAGCCTATAATAAAAACCTCATAATGAACCTCATATCCACTGATGTGGCTCTTTCTTCATCTACCTCTAGTATTTTTCAGCTAGAAACAGCAATTCCATCAAGTATCCCAAAAGGCAGGTATTATCTTGTGAAAGCAAACTGTGCACCTACCAGAAGGTGAGGATCTTTTGCCTCTGTGAGTTTTTCAGTGGCTGCCTTATTGCCTTTCAAGAGAAAAGAGAAGTGTGCAGGTAATAACTAATAACAGAGTTGCAACAAACAGCTGTTGTGACTGGGGTACTTATTTGATCTTGTCAAGTATACATTTGAGAAAGAGTATTGCTGTGTTGGTATTCTTCCATTGCTTATGCACCAGTCCTTCCACTCCCTGCCCCCAAAGTATTTCCACTTATATCAACATTTTGGTGCAGATAGAACAGTCACTGATACAAGAGTCATGAATCTACCTTATACTGAATCAAGCCCTTGGTCCTCCTAAGTTACTATCATATATTTCAGACTGGCTCTCTGGGGTCTTATGCAGATATCTCTAACATCACCTACTGCTAAACCCTTTAATAGGAGGATGAACCTTGGACCTTCTGTATGCCAAGCAAATGCTCTATTGCTGAGCCACAGCCCCCATTTATCCAAGATAGATATGTTTGTTTTTTACAAGCTTAATGTTGATTCTGCTTCATGTATCCTACTTCTGAAGGAAGAATGATTCATGGCCAGGACTACCAGTACATGGAATGCTCAGTGTATAGGGCTCAGTATATGGTGGTTGCGCTTCCCATAGCCTGGGAAGTTGGATTGGCCAGGAGTATTCATGGACAACAGAGCCAATTTCCCTGCACACTGCATTCTTGCCCTGTGTCCATTGGGTCAGTGACACTGCAACAAACCATGAGGAAAATGAAAGTAGTTTAGCCAATACACAGTTCTTCTATATTTCAAGGGGGGGGGGGATAGGTGGAAGAACATGTTCAGGAATGTTTGTTGGTAGGGAGGAAGGGTGCTCTGGAGCAAAGTCATCCTTTTGTTCACCTCTGTGGGGTGCTTTGTCCTTGTAGCCCCAGTTGCAGATGTGGAGTTTAGGTTTCTGGTGGATATTTGTGCCTGGAAATTTGAAATGGGTTACTGTTATGGAAGGTTCGTTAAGTTTTATGAAGAAATAGGCTTGTTCTGTTTGTGTTTGCAGTAAAGCACTCCATTAAACAGAGATGTACAACACAAATTATTTTTCCAGATATGGAGAAGGAAAGAGAGAGAATCAGCACATAGATATCACAATGACCTGACAACCGTCAACAGGAGGGGAAACAACAAAGAATTTCCTCTGATCTGATAAAACAGCAGCTTCATAGGTTTTTTCCTTGCCACTGGTAATTCATTATCCTAATCTTGTAACTATACTTTGTTCAACTACACTAGCCCAGACTTGTGTCTTATTATACTTACCAAGTACATGATCCATATTTTAGTGCTATACTGAGCCATAAAAGTATGAGAAAAGAAAAAAAAACTGTTTGCAAGGCTAACCCCTGATAATTCAATCAGTGCTTCCACCCTTAAACTGTTTATTGCAGGGTGTGGCAAAGGAGTCTGTGAATGGCAGCATAGCAAGCAAAAGCAACAAGCCCTGAGCTAATGTCAGAACATCTGATGCCAGCTAGTGCAGCTCACAGGCACCATCTGGATCAGATCATAAGAGCTGCATGGAGGTGTGCCAGCTGACATCAGCTTATGCCAAGTGCTGAAAGCCACAAACTCGACTCCACCAATGAAATCCACAGAGATAGATGAACTCCCTCAGAACCGATAGAGCGGAACTGACATAAAAAAGAAACAAAACAGGGTACTACAATGTGTTGCATCTTTTCGATGCCTAACACCAGAAAATGTATCTGCAATAAAAGTAGAGGAGAAGGCAAATTTGAGGCCATTTCACAATGCAAATAAAATGCCCTCATGGAATGTAGGATCCAAAAAACTTCTCAGTCTAGAACAGTGATTCTCAACCTTTCCTTTGCCACGACCCCAACTTGGGTGCCAAAGCTCAGCAGGGACCCAGCCAGAGGAGCTGCCAGCTAGCACTGCAGAGGTGCTTCCACCAGTCCCCCCAGCTGTGGCCAGGGTGACCCCCCACAGGAGGTAACTGGAGTGGGGCAATGGCCCTGCTGCTGCCGCCACATCCACGTTGCTCGCTGTCCCGCTCTGGACCGGGCTTGAGGCTGCCTTGCTCCCTTGGTTTGCTCTCCTTTCTCCCTTCTTTAACCATGTGTGCATGTGGGAGGGGGGGTTCCGCAGCACCCCTGCTGCAGAGCACGAGGGGCTTGCCAGACGGAATTGGGCAGGAAGGGGCAACTTTGGACTGGCAGGGGGAGGGGGGTCGCTTTCTTGCCAGCTCTAAAAGAGCCGAGTGAAGCATTTCAGAGCATTCCTCGGCAGACGCAGGCGCGACCCTCCAGGCACACTGGGCAGCTACAGAAGGAGCAAGTGGGGCGCTGGAAACGCATGTGCGTGGGTGGCGTGTGCACGCATGCTCACAACAATCAAGGCAGCGTGGAGGCAGCCATTGCCATGGTTCCTCCACTTCCACCGGCAGCCACCTCTGCCCGCCACCACACAGCGCTGCCTGCCGCTACAGTGGCAGGCAACCTTGCGAGCCCGGGGAAGGGGCCAGGTAACCCCAAATGGGGTCCCAAGCTCAAGGTGGAGAAGCACTGATCTAGAATCAGCTGGATCAGGGTGGATCGGCCGTATTACTCGACCTAGTGGCCACATTTGACAGGGCCAACCACAAGTTACTGGCACAACACCTTGCTGGGGTTGGGATTCTGGGAGCAGCCCTCCAATGGCTGTGTTTCTTTTCCCAAAACCTAAGATAAAGGGTGGCAGTGGGGGAAACACTGGAATGCCCATACAGAATTTAAGAAAAAAATAGAATCATAGAGTTGGAAGGGACCTCCTGGGTCATCTAGTCCAACCCCCTTCAGTATGGAGGACATGCACAACCCTATCACTCATCCACTGTATCCTGCCACTCCCTTGAATCTTCACAAAATCAGCCTCTCCGTCAGATGGCTATCCAGCCTCTGTTTAAACATTTCCAAAGATGGAGAACCCACCAACCACTCTAACTGTCAAGAAGTTATTCCAGATACTTAAACAAAATTTCTTTTGAATTAACTTCATCCCATTGGTTCTGGTCTGACCCTCCAAGCAAGAGAGAACTCTGCTCCATACTCCACATGGCAGCCTTTTAAATACTTAAAGATGGTTATCAGGCCTCCTCTCCAAGCTAAACAGACCAAGTTCCCTCAACCTTTCCTCATAAGCCTTGGTCTCCAAACTCCTCGCCATCTTTGTTGCCCTCCTCTGGACATGCTCCAGTTTGTCTACATCCCTCTTCAACTGTGGTGCTCAAAATTGAGCACAGTACTCCAAGTGAAGCTGAACCAGAGCAGAGTAAAGCGGTACCATCACCTCCCGTGATTTGGACACGATACTCTGTTTGATACAGCCCAAAATCCCAATTGCCTTTTTAGCCACCCAATCACACTGCTGACTGATGTTCAATGTATGGTCTACTAAGACTCCTAGATCCTTTTTGCACATACTACTCCCAAGACAAGTCTCTCCCATCCTATATTGGTGTATATGGTTTTTCCTATCTAAATGCAGAACTTGTACATTTGTCTGTATTGAATTTCATTTTATTCAGATTAGCCAACTTCTTCAAGATCATCCTGTATTTTTATTCCGTCTTCTGTTGTGCTTGCTACCCCTCCCAGTTTAGTAATTTAATAAGTGCCCCCCTCTAATCCCTCATCCAAATAATTTATAAATATGTTGAACAACACAGGCCCCAGGACAGATCCCTGGGGAACTTCACTTTTATTGATGTTATTTATTTATTATTTTATTTCTATACTGCCACTTCCAGAAACTGGCTCGTGGCGGTTTACAACAGTAACAACAATATCACCCACAAAACAGTAAAAACACCCTTCCCTCCCCCACCATGGCTCTGGCTGTGCCAGGAGAGACCAGCTGCTTTGGGTGCCAAAGTGCCCAACCCTATCTAATACCCCAGGGTTCCCACCCAGCCTCAACCAAACACCTGGCGGAAGACCTCTGTTTTGCAGTCCCTGTTGAACTCAGAGATCTCTATAGGGCCTGCAGTTCATCCAGGAGCTCATTCCACAAGGTAGGGGCCAGGACTGAAAAGGCCCTGGCCCTGGTCGAGGCCAGGCATGCTTCCCAAGGCCCCAGGACTTTCAGCAGATTCATACCTTCAGAGCAAAGTCCTCTGTGGGGGGCATAAGGATGTTCCCCTTTCTAGTTTCTCGGATATGAAGCTCTCAGAAAGACAATGGAGTTTGTATTTTTAGAGTTTGTCTTCCAGCGGATATCCAGGTGACTGAAGTCACCCATGACCACTGTTTCCCCCCTGGGGCACGCCACTTGTCACTCTTCTCCAAGAAGGAATATCTCATCCAAGTCCTCTGACTGGCTTGGGGATCTATAGCAGACCCCCACAATACCATTCTCATTTCCTACTCCTTTTATATTTACCCTAATACACTCAACTGAACTTACCTGGCTCCTGAGGTAAGAAGACAAACATGCTCAGCTTTTTCAGATGTTATACCACTTTGATCCATTCCAAATTCTTTTTAAACAGTCTTGCCCTTCACTGAATCCTTCATCTTGATCCTCTGGTGAAGAGCCATCACCCAAGAGTCCTTACAGAGTCTTCTGGCTTGATCCACAACACAAGAGTCCTTTGATTTTTGTATGTGCCAAAGCCCTGCACCTCTAGCAAGCAAGAGCCTTTTATAGCAGAGGATGGAGCTAGCAGTCAGCTCCTTAGATGCCACTTCCCCCTTATCCCAGCTCCAGGTACTGCTGACTTTGGCAAGCAAGAGACTTTTATAACACAAAGGCCCACTCAGCAGAGGATGAAGCTAGCAGTCAGCTCCCGAGTAACCTCCTGAGATGCTACTTCCTCTTTCTCCCAGCTCCAAGTGCTGGGAGAAGACTCCTTTGTGAGTTGCCATAGGGTGCAATACTCTCCCCTCCCCCCCATGCTATGAGCCCTTTAGGACAGCTGATCCAGAGCTATGGGCTGGGTTGTTATCAATATGCAGGTGACACCCTGCTACATTTCCTCATGGATGGCCACCCAGAGGCTCCCCCTCAGATGTTTGCCGGATGTTTGGAAGCCATATCTGGATGGTTAGAGCAGACCCGCCTGAAACTCAACCCCTCCACGACAGAGGTCCTGTGATTGAGCAGAAAAGGGGAAGGATAAGAAATGCATCTCCCCACCTTTGCAGGGATGTAGCTTAACATCTCGCCCATGACAAGGAACTTGGGGGTGATTCTGGATGCCTATCTATAGAGGCGCAGGTTACAGGGGTAACGTGCACAGCATTTTACCAACTTCGCTAGCCGTGGCTATTAGCACCCTACCTGCCTCTGGACTGTTCAGCCATAGTGATCCACCTCTAGACTGGACTTCTGTAACTTGATCTACGCTGACCTTCCCTTGTCCTTGACCTGGAAATTCCAACTGGTGCATAATGTAGCTGCTAGGGTCCTCAGTGTTTGATCTTGAAGGACCCACATCCAGCATGTGCTGAGGCAGCTGCATCGGTTATCAGTCATGGCCTGGATCAAATTCAAGGTTTTGACCTTCAAAACCATCCGCAGTTTGGGTCCTGCCTATCAGAGAGACCATTTATATGCTTATGCTCACTATGGGCCCTTTGCCTTGTCGGTACTAATCTATTAGTGGTCCCTGGGCCCAGAGAGATATGCTTGGCGTCAACCTGGTACATTGAACTCTCGGGAGAGTTGAGGGCCCTGACAGAGCTGTCAAAGTTCCACAGGGCCTGTAAAGTAGAGCATTGTTCCATCCAACAAACTTCATGGATGATTGTGGGGAGGCTGGAGGATTTTTGTTCTCTACCATCTTGTGACTGTGGCTTTTAAAGGTTCAGGAGACTAACGGGTCTTTTATAGAGTACTATTATGTAATCCATCTTGAGTCAAAGGAGGAAGGTGGACTATAAATTGAATAAATAAATAAAAATAATTAATGATTTCATTTTTACTCATGGTTCATCACTTTTCATTTAAAAAAATCAGGGTTCTTTACATGAACGAGCTCCCTGAGATCAGAGCCCTGCCTGAACTTCCACAGTTCCGCAGGGCCTGCAAGAGGGAGCTCTTCCACCAGGCATTTGCTTGAGGCCGACCGACTCAGAACACCAGCTGGTCCCCCCAGACGCCTGCCCATGACTCTCCCAAAGTTACTGTTAATTGTTATTATATTATAATTGTGGTTTTGTAATCTTTTGATGTTTTTTTAAGTTGTTTTGATGTAATAGTCTGCGTAATGCTTCATGTAAGTTATAATGTTCTGTGTAAACTGCCCAGAGCTGCAAAGAAATGGGCGGTATAGAAATCTAAATAAATAAATAAATGTAAGAATATACTAATTAATATTTTTTGCATAAGTCTTTAATAGATTGAATGTAGTTAAACAATTCCAATTTGTATTTTTTTAAGGCTACAGAGAACTGGGAACAAGCCCAGAGAAGGTAAAAAGTCTGTGTGAGTCCGGAAATAATTTGCATTTGACACTTTGGGTTCTTTTGAGGTCCACATCATAAGCATACGCACAAAAAATGAAACAGAGGCAAAGGGAGGAGCTAATAATAATGAATATAGATAGATAGATAGATAGATAGATAGATAGATAGATATAGATATAGATAGATATAGATATAGATATAGATATAGATATATATAGATATATATAGATATATATAGATAGATAGATAGATATATTTCCATGTTCCCTTAGCTCCACCGAGCTCCATAGTTTTATCTGCACAACCAGATCTCGCAAAGGACAGCATTATTAGTGTGTAGTAGCAATTTAAAAAAAACCCTTTGTTGTCTCTTCCTTAATTTCTCTAACTCTTTCCCACACTTTTCTCCTCTTTATTTTGCTCTCTTCCATTCATGATCTAATATTCCTCTATTCTCACTTTTAAGTTTTCTTTCTCCCACCCCCTTATTTTTCAGCCTTGGTCTCAACTTCTTTATTTATCCTGGCTGGCAAATTAAAATGTATAGCAGCCTGAACAAAAGAAGGAATTCATATTTATTCAGAATCTATTAAACTTGCAAAAGGATGCTTTCCACCACCATCCTTCACATGCATAATAAACTGTGTTCATATGTTTAGCCTCCTCTGAATCATATATTTGGAAGGGACCTCCTGGGTCATCTCATCCAACCCCCATGTTAATCTACCTTAGTGGTGGCCAATTTTGAGATTGCTAGTTTTGCTTTCTGATGAGTTGCCTGTCACAAATGGACAGACGGATGTGTGTACAGATTCTTTTCTTATTATACATGTATAGTAACAGCCAACCAAATGATTTGTGGCCCAGATGATTTGGTTTCCTTTAAAGAAACTAGGTATTTATCGGATACCACTACACTTCTCCTAGGCCACAACTCCCAACCCTCATTACAAGAAATAATTTTGCCATACTGAGCGCAATTCCCCTCACAAGAGAAGAATAAGTAGAAGTAGGAATTGAGCAGTTAAGCCCTTTCTTCATCACCTGTTACAATGTCAATTTCTTGTCCCTGCAATGTCCTTTTGTTGTTGTTGGCAACCATTCAGTCAACTCCAACTCTTGGAGATCCCATGGCACAGCCACCATCACAATCGCACCACCTTCCTCAGCCATGCAATGTTCTGCCTGGTGTCCATCCTGATCACATCGAACTACCGCGACATCTATCGGCCTGGTTTCCTTTTTCCACTGACTAATCATAGCATAATTGCTTTCTATATTGAGTTGGATCACATGATATAGCCAAAGTGGGGCGGAGTTTTGTGATTTTGCCTACCAATGATATATCAGACTTTATGCACTGTAGTATTTCCTTGTTTGTGACTTTTGCTGTCCATGAAACCCACAGAAGCCTTCTCCAACACCAGCGTTCAAATAAATAGATTCTTCTCTTGTATGATATTTTCATCATCCAATTTTAACAGCCATAAGTGACTACTGGTGTACTGCATAAGAGTCAGCTTGGTGTAGTGGCTAGGCAAGCCGACTCCTAATCTGGCGAGTAGGGTTTGATTCCCCACTCCTCCTCCACATGCAGCCAGCTGGGTGATCTTGGGCTCCCCACAGCAGTGATAAAGCTGTTCTGACCGAGCAGTGATACCAAGACTTTCTCATCCTCACCTACCTCACATGGCGTCTGTTCTGGGAAGAGGAAACAAAAGGTGATTGTAATCTACTTTGAGACTTCTTGTGGGAGAGAAAAGCGGCATATAAGAACTCTTCTTCTTATTTGAAATATGATAGATCAAACTAATTTACATTTGGTAGTCAGGCTTATGTCCATGTCTATTTCTTTTTCATTTTGAAGAGGGTGAACGTCCGTTCTGCATGCATACAGTTCTTCTGTACATTCCTGCCACCCGTTCTTGATGTTCTGTTGGTCAATCAGTTCCTTCCTCTTTATCTTTGATAATACTTATACAAGCAGCAAATGGCATTTGGAACCTCTTTACCTGTGTGAAAGCATTTCTCCTGTGTCCCTTTTTGTAATCTTCTTCTGCTTGCATTTCTGATTCCAGTAAGCTTCACTGTCTATTCTTGCTGCCCTTTGAAAATCTGCATTTAATTTTCTTGCTTCTTCCTTTTTGCCTGCAGGTTTTTCTGCTTTTCTACATTTAGCTATTCTTATAGTTTCATGTCAGAGCCATATTGATCTTTTTTCTGATTTCTTGTATGGTATGTGTTTAACTGCTGTTTTAACTACAGTTGAATGAATTTCCTGCCAAAGTTCATCAGGCATCTTCTCTGTTGTGTCCAATAGTTGAAATCGATTTTTCACCTCCACTAAATATGTGAGCGGAAGTTTATGTACATCAAACTTCCTTAACGCTAATGTTCTTTTGATGTTGTGGAATTTTGTTTTGATTTTAGCCAGTAACAATTCATGATATGAACTACAATCAGCACCTGAATATGTTTTGACAGCAAGGATTGAACTGGACCATTGTCAGCTGCATAAGATATAGTCAATTTTATTTATTTATTTATTTATTTATCATACTTATATACCGCCCTCCCCGGAGGCTCATTGTAATTTTGTTACAATGTTGTCCATTTGGTAATGTCCAAGTGTACAGGCAATGTTTATGCTGTCTGAACCAAATGGTCATGATGCAAAACTGATTTTCACCTGCATCATTCCTTTCCCCAAAGTCTGATGTTACCAGTAATGTCTCTCTCTGTTTGTATGCCAACTTTTGCATTAAAGTCACCTGTTATGTAAATTACATCCTTCCTGGGTACGTGGTTTGAAAGTGTCTTGAATGGTGTCATAGAAGTCTTCAATTTTCACCTCTGCTGCATCTGTATACTTCAATAATGTATACTTGGACAGCTGTCATATTAATTGGGTTGGTACAACTTGGAGTCAGTCTTCCAAGTTGCTATTTGGTGTATCTTTGTAAAGCGCAAACCTTTTCTTTCACCATTGGCAGCATCAGCACCTGGGGTTCCTGCTGGATTTGCCCGAGGGATGTCACAAAATCCAGGGCTACTTGCTACAGATCCTTGCTTCTCCCCAGTTACTTATTGGGTACTTTCTGGCTTGAATGGCTCACCACTGGGCACCGTATTGACATCATCTGAAAGCTGTACTTTCTTGGAATTTTTTTTTTACAAGGTAGGTGGCCAAGTCCTTCCTTAACCCTCCCCATTTACCTGGGCTTGGGACCGGCATGCTCAGCTGTGCATGGCTGAGTCCTACAATGGGTCCTTCAATGTTCCTACCATGTCCCTATTCTTTTTCTTACTTTGAATCTAACTAAAGTTCCCTTTTTAAAAAAGTATTTCTTCCAACTTAAGCTCATACTGAATTGTCTGTGATTGTGCTTTCAATATTTCACTTTTGAGAAACTCCCAACCTTTTTGGCATTCCACCTCCTTTAGGATTCTATCCAACATATCTTTAAGTTTGTTAAAATTTGCTCTCGAAGTCCAACCTTTATGTGTGACTACATTCAGCTTTTCTCCAAGATCATAAAATCCAAAATAACATGGTCACTGCTACCAAGCATGCCCACAACGTTTGCCTCATCAACCAGTTTTTCCCTATTGGTAAGAATCAAGGCTAAAATAGGGACTCCCCTGGTTGACCCTTCTACTTTCTGGGAAATTGTCAGTAAGGCAAGTCAAAAATTCATTGAACTTCTCATTTTTAGCAGAACTGGTCTTCCAACAGATATGTGGGTAATTAAAATCTCCCATGGCCACTAGGTCCTGTCTCTCTTCGAACTTTGCAATCTGGTCTAGGCGCATCGCATCCAAGCCCTCTGCCTAGTCTGGTGGTCTATAGCAGACATCAATTCTTTTATATCTTCACTAGTTTTAACCTTTAAATTCTAACAGTGGTATCCTAAGTAGAGTTATATCTTTCTAAATCCATTGATTCTAGGGATGTAAAAGTTAAAACGGTGCTTATATGTCCTGGGTCCTGGATATTTAAGGAATCATATCCTACATATACCTGTGAGATCTGCTAAAAATACTGCTGTTTATGTGCCCTTTTGAAAACTACAGTCCATGTACCAGGTGGTACATGGACTGTAGAATTCAGTCTGTGTAGATTTAGTTGTGAGATACCATATTGTACACACTTTCTCATTCTCATGTACCATATAAAATCTCCTATAAATAACACCAAGACCAACTTTTAACACCTTTCCTCATATAATAATATATAATATATAATATATAATATATAATATATAATTATAATAATAATAATAATTATTATTATTTATTATTATTATTATTTTGATTTCTAGCCCGCCATTCCCAAAATGGCCCGTGGCAGGTTACAACATAGATAAAAACCCCAAAACACCAAACTATTCAATAAATACACAAAATCAGTACACAAGATGTCCAGAAGCGGCGAAGACTACATAATTAAACCTGGCCCACTGTCAGTTATGGGGGCAGAAAAAAGGGATTGCTGACCATTAACCCACCATAAGAATAACCCAGGGGGTCCAATATCTAGTCAAACACAACATAATCATGGCAGGGACAAGTATTCTTGACTAAAATATACACAGAGTTACAGACATTTGCTGTAAGCAGAATTCTGAGAGAGGGATGATATAACTTCACCCTCATTTTTTGTTTTTATAAAACTATATTTTCCCCACCAGTGCAGCTACATATAATCTTTTCTGTAGCAAGTTATCTTTGCAGCCAGGAAATGTCTTTCCGTCTGGACTTTGTCTGTTCTTTGGCTGATCCAACAACAACAAAAACAAAACCCTTTAAGAAATCCTTGTTGCTACTTTTTCCCTCAAGCCCCAGAAACTTGGGATTTTAATTTTTCCACGCAGTCTGCAGCAAACTCCAAGAAAACACAAAACACATAATCCTCCATGAATTGTGGTTCAGATCTTATTCAATAGGATCTGTGGACAATGATGAAAACATGGGAATGAAAAGTTTCCGATATCAAAACTATACTGTTTTTATTGTGTAAAGAATAACAGCTAATTAAAGAGCATGTCCCATTTGCCATTCTACTTCATCTTAAAACATTATTTGAAGGAAAAATACATATTCTTAATATGCATTGCCATAGATATAGGGCAAGTAAGATGAAACACAAATAGATTTGTGGGCAAGAAATCTGAAATCTATCCAGTGATGAAGGACCAGTGTTTATATGTGGTATCTGTATTTAGATAATCAGCATTTTTAAAAATGTGAATGCTAGGAGTACATCAGAGATAGAGATTATGTCCAGGTGACATTTCGGTGGCCAACTAGTTTCGGAGGTCACATGCTTTTATGGGTATATACTCACAGTCCCTCATACTCATACAATTCAAATTATTCCATCAGTCATAAATGAGGAAGGAAATCCAGCCCACAGAGTAGTAATCACTGTACAGAAGATGCATTAAGTACAATCCTCAGAAAATTTCCCAAAAGTAGTTTTAATTGAATAGACCTGAACATTATTTGGCATAGATCAGAAAAACTGGAAGTCCAAGAAGGTTGGGAGTTTCTCAAAAGTGAAATACTGAAGGCAAAATCACAAACAATTCCCTTGAGAAGGAACATAAAGAAGCCAGGGTGGCTCCATAAACAGCTTTCAAAAGAATTGAGTAATAAAAATACTTATTTAGGAAATAGAAGGAGGACCTTATAACCAAGGAGGAATATAAAACAAATAACCAATGCATGTAGGGAGAGTGTTAGAAAAGATAAAACTAAAGGTCTGTATGAGCATAGGCTAGCAAAAAACGGTAAAAACAAATAAAAAATATTCTTTATATTTGAAGTAAGGAAAAGAATAGGGACATGGTAGGATCATTGCAGGGACAAGAAAGTGACATTGTAACAGGTGATGAGGAAAGGGCTGAATTGCTCAAGTCCTACTTCTGAGACTTCGCTCGTGAGGGGAATCATACTCAATGTGGCAAAATCATTTCACATGATGAGAGGTGGGAGTTGTAGCCTAGGAGCACTGTAGGAATAGTCCATAGACAGTTTCTTTAAATGAAATCATATCCTCTGAATTGCATCCAAGTGTACTAAAAGAACTTTCAGGTGTGATTTCTGAGCCTTTGTCCATTATTTTTAACAATTCTTGGAGAACAAGTACCAGAAGATTGGAGGCATGCAAATGTTGTCCCCATCTTCAAGAAGGGGAAGGAGGAGGATCCAGGCAACTACCAACCTGTCAGCTTGACATCTATAGCTGGCAAAATTTTAGAACAAATCATCAAACAGTTGGTCCTTGAGCAGCTACAGCGGATAGCTGTAATTAAGCGTCAACATGGCTTTCTCAAGCACAAGTCATGTCAACTAACCTTTTTTTTTTTTTTGAGACAGCTACTACCTTGCTAGAACAGGGGAATGCTGTGGACATAGTTTACCTTGATTTCAGTAAAGCTTTTGATTAGGTTCTACATTATATTCATATTGACAAGTTGATAAAATGCGGCATTAGATACTTTTACTGTTCGGTGGATCGAGAACTGGCTAACAGATCACACCCAAAGGGTGCTTGTAAATGGTTCATCATGTTCTTGGAGAGGAGTGACGTGCCTCAGGGATCTGTCCTTGGTGCTGCGTTGTTCAACATATATTGATACATAATCTGGATGAAAGAATAGAATAGATGGGGTACTTATTAAATTTGCAGATGATACCAAACTGGAAGCGGTAGCAACCACACCATTTTTTAAAGCAGTGGTCCCCAACCTGCGGGCCGCGGCCCGGCGCCGGGCCGCGAAGGCCATGGCGCCGGGCCGCAGCTCCCTCTCCCCGCCCCCCCTCGCAGTAAAAAACTTCCCAGGCCGCAAGCTTGCGGCCAGGGAAGCTACTTACTGCGGGAGGGCGGGGAGAGGGAATCAGGGCCAGGCTGCGCCCGTGCAGGCCGCGCCCGCGCGGCCCGATCCGCGGGCGCGGCCCGATCCGCGGGCGCGGCCCGATCCGCGGGCGCGGCTCGATGCGCGGGCGCGGCCGGAAGTGCGGGCGTGGCCCGCGCGGGCGCGGTCCCCGCGGGCGCGGCCCGATGCCCTGCCGGTCCCCAGCCTAATAAAGGTTGGGGACCACTGTTTTAAAGCATTTTGTATTGGGGGGGGATTAATTGTTTGTGTCCATTATAAAGTTTATCTCTCCGGTACCTAGCTTTATATTTTATGGCCCATGTGGCCCAGTTTGACGAAGCAAATTTGTCTGATCTGGCCCTTGTAACAAATGGGTTCGACACATTATACCATTTTTTTCTACAAGTCTACTCTGAATGCTGTGTAAAATATATCTGTACTGTTGCAACTCTGGTGCATGCCACCATCGACACCTTCAACGTTGCTCTAAGGAGGGAGTCGTTTCTCGGTATCATGGGGAAGAGGTGAAGACACTACTGAGGTTTTCCTGCATTCAGATCTGTTGTTGTTTTAAAGTGAACCATCAGAAACAGTTCATATAGTACACAAGTTTTGAGTATCACCCAGTTGCTGCTGGATGCCTTTGAAGAAGCATAATTTAGAAATGCAGAATATAAACATACATCCTACACAAAGTATGATATCCTATGTATTAATTCAAGACGTTCCGATCTAATCAATGTAATCTCAAATTAAATTGAGATTATTTGAGGTATTAAAATAGTAATGAATTTGAGAGGATAGACAAGTCGGCATAAAAGAGAGATTACTGGACAATACAACTAGCTGAAGTCCAAATTCACTCATGATATGAAGAAACAGTAAATAATTTTGCAGAAAACTTTTTAAAAAATGTGCCTTGCAGTTTCTAAGAAGCAGTTTTCAGAGGGACCTAAGGAGACCAATTGAATACTGTAAATGTTGTCTATAGTGTTCACTGCCATAGAACAGTGGTCCTCAACCTTCCTAATCCTGCGACCCTTTAATACAGTCCCTCATGTTGTGGTGACCCCAACCATCAAATTATGTAAGTGTTCTTTCACAGAAATTAAACCAAAACTGACCAACTGACCATGATCCATTGTTCATGATTGTATATAAATTGGTTTTTCCCCAGAGTTTCTCAGTTCAGTTCTGCCTCTTGTCCCACCGAGCTGCGCTGCCACCTGGAGTGCCTGGTGGGAGACTGCGCTGCACTGGAGGCACTGCTGGAGCGGCTGGTAGACGAGTGCTGGCGCCTGCAGGAGGAGCAGCAACAGTGGCAGCGCCTCCCCAGCCAAGCTGCTAGCATTGCTGCGACCCCTGAGAAAGGGTCGTTTGACCCCCAAAGCGGTCCCGACCCCCAGGTTGAGAACTACTGGCATAGAAGAAGGTTAACTACCAAATAGTATAACTCGCTTCAGTAAGACAGGAGGGCTGACGCTCAGTATACAGGCTGGTGTAATGTCTATTTGCCAAGTATATTACAAACAGCAGTTGCCAACTCAGGATGCCCCTAAATAACAGAGACTTGAGAATTTAGGCTCAGGCCCCCCTCAACATAAAGCAGAATTACAGCTGTTAACAAAAGAAAGTGACATACTTTTTGTAACAAAGACCATCACCAGTGACACTCAAGGAAAGAATGGCCAACGCTCTGTCGAATATACAGCTGATTCTCTCCCCCCTCTCCATTATTCCCATTGCCAAGAGTGCTGTTCTGTATTATCAGCAAGATCCAAGATTCCATGTCTATAAAATGAAAAACAATGTAGTGCTACTCATTTGTCTGGCTTGGACTTGGCAACATTTATGTGCTAGAAATTCCACAGTTCACAGGAGAGGTCTATTTACTCTATAGTTTTAATTCAACTTCACTAGCAAAGATGAGCTTTATGTATAAACATACAGCACTGCATGTTTTCAGCCTCCAGGCAAGAATCAGACACTCCCTTTTGAAAGGCTCTTTGCAATTTGGAGAACAATAAACCCTAAAATATCAGAAGTGCCAATACACAAGCTAGCCTTTATTTCCCCACAGGTAAGCCATCATGTGGTGAAAGCCTGTGTGATTTAGTAACCAAAGCTCACTTAACAAACTGACATCGATTTTTTAATTACAAATTTCCAAATAGATTCAGGTTGCTGCAGATCCTTCCCATTCTTGAATTGACAGAGTTGTTTCTCACTTTCAGTGTCTTGCAAACACAATTCTGGCTGCTGTAATGAGAGTGCAGGGGTTTAGGAACGTTTGGTACATAACTGTACAAGAAGGCCTGAATTGACAGAGAAAAATGTAATCCAAAACTAGCTTTCATTATATCTGAAGAAGGTTGCCAATAGATTTTTGATCACAAAGAAATCCACTACATGTAGTGAAAGTCTGCTCTCAATGCTTAAGAATACCAACTTTTATCTGGTAAATTGCTGTAAATTTTAGCTAGTCTATTTGGCATAAGATACCACTGATGTAACATACTCCTTACACTGAGATTACGAATTTAAAGCTTGATGTCAATATGCACCTCCAAATTTTACTGCAGACGGTCCAACCCACACCCCTTTCCCATTTTATTTGAAATTTTTATTTATTTACCAGTAGGGACATGCATTTGGATCTACTGAGACAAAAATCTACCCAAGCTGAAAATCTACCTGAAAAAATACCTTACTGGTATTTTTGAGGCGGATTTTGGCATCCAAAATGTATCCAGGTTTTCTTGGGGAAACCAGGGCAGAACTTACTGGAAAAAAATCCAAGATATATTTAGAAATTACCAGGTAGACCTGAAAACAGCAAAGAGATAGGAACAGATTTTTATCTGCTATTTGATGGACTTCTACTGCTTTGCTTTTAAAGTTTAAAGGGACTGCAGGAGACAATTTGAGGATCATCTGTGTTGGCAGGAAGAAGACTGTTCCTGCCAACTCGGCTTCTCATACTGGTATTCAGAGCTGCAATTTTTTAGAAGTCCCCCCAAAATGTTCAGGTTCAATAGAGCCGAACCAAAATTGTACACAGCTATTCACCAGTTCCATGTTGTGATGGGCCCTTGCCCTCCTATAAGTGACAATGGTCTCACGTTATGATTTTTTCTAGCTTTAAAATCTATTTATTTCACTCTGTCAGTCTTTCAGAATTTTGTCAGAGATCATAATTAGGGACATTGAATAAACACAGTTTACTAATGTTACAGGATTAACTTTTTTATATATATTCCTACTGTAATGATGGCCAATTCATAGTCTGAGAAAGAGTGCTTGCACTTGAAAGCTCACACCTTGAATAAATCTTTGTTGGTCTTAAAGGTGCTACTGGACTCTGATTTTATTGAATAATAAGCAATTGATTTTAGGGATTATTTCCATATTCAGTGCAAGGCGGAGTGACAAGAGTCTGTACGATCCCCAATGAATAAAGCTACTCTTTATTTCAGCAAAGGTATCTTTAAAGTTGTTTTAATAGAAATCAGCATGTTTTTCCCTTATCCTAATATATATATACTAGCAAATAAGCCCGCTGCAGCCCAAATACAGCGGGCGCTAGCAGGGCTCTGGAGGTTGGTGGGGTGGCTCAGGAGCGTTGGAGGGCGAGTCCCCGGAGGGGAGGCTGGGCATGGAGAGGGCCGTGATCATTGGGCGGCTTGTCCTTGGCCCCCCCCAGACTGCGGCTGACCTGTGAGGCGGCGAGGGAGTTGTCCGGCGGGTCCAGCGGCTCAAGGTGGCTCCGCGGGCAGCTGCGGCGTGTGCGGCCACGCGGCGAGACGTCCTTCTGGCGGTGGCGGCTGCTGGGAGCAGTGGCACCGCGGCGTCCGCCGCTGTGGTATCGTGGACCGCCTCCCGACCAAGGGAGAGAAATGTGGCGTCTTGCCGCAGAGGGGCGAAGTCGTTGGGGGGGGGGCGATCGGGAGACTCCCTTGCTGGCGGGCTGATGCTGTGGGAGGCACTTCGCGCCTCCCGCGGCGTCAGACCGCCGGGCAGGGAGCACCCGTGGCTTGACACCTCCCGCGGCGTCAGGCCGCCGGCAAAGGAGCAACTGCGAGCCACGCTGCGTGCGGCTCGCAGTTGCTCTGGTGGGGAATCGGAGGGACCAATTGGCCAATCGGCACCCTTCCTCATCCCGGACACATCCTGCCTTCCAAGGGCTTACTCTTTTATTTAGTCCGCGGTGCCCTCTTTTATTTAGTCCGCAGAAACTGACAACTAGTTTCCAGCTGGCAGGGGCTCATGGGAACTGTAGTCCATGAACATCTGGAGGACCACAGGTTGACTACCCCTGCTCTAGACCAGTGGTCCCCAACCCCCGGTCCGGCGACCGGGACTGGACCATGGATCAGGTACCGGGCTGGGGCTCCTCATCCCTGGTTGCTGCCTCGGGGACTGCCCTGCCGCTCTGCCACTGGCTCACCTTTGGTGCTCTCCGGTGGCCACCATGGCTGGGGCTGGGGCGGACAGCGGGAAGTCAGGGGCACCAGTGAGAAAACAAGTGGAGCAGGGCCTCAGGCAATGGTAGCGACGTCCCTCAGCAAAAGACTACCCCCCCTCCGGGCCTCAGTAAAATTGTCAAGTGTTGACCGGTCCCCAGTGATAAAAAGGTTGGGGACTACTGCTCTAGACTGCCTAGCAACTTGGGAGCAAAAAGTCACATTCAAGGACATCTGGGAGTAGAGGTATAAAGGTCAAGTTCTGCAATTCACCTGCCTTTTTAAAAAAATCACACATTTATCTTTACAAAACTGAAAAGCCAAATAATTAGTGGGAAAATGAGATCAATACAAATAAAGCTTTTGTCTGCATTATGAATTTACGAGGGTCTATGCTGAATGTTTTAATCAGCTGTTCTACTGAAAACATCAGTGAAGAGCTGTCCAGAAATATATTTGTACGTGTCACATTACATTACTTTCACTAGGGGCAAATATTGCCAGTAAACATAAAAGGTTTTTTAAAGTGTGTGTAGTGAAACATCCAAGTTAACCCCAAATGCAGCAGTTGTTGCTGTGTGAAAGCCCCCTCCCCCTACCAAAGAATATCATGTAACAAGCAGACCTATTGTTCTCAGATGCAATGTTTGTATTGGGTGGCTTTGCATAGTTGCACAACTCTCTATTATGTATTGAAAATAATGATAGATGAGAGTGGCAGAGTGTGAAGCTTCTGCCCATGGGAGCTTGGGAAGAAAGCCACAACCACAAAGTTGAAGAAATGCTGGTTGGCAGAGAAACCCCAGTGCTGGGCAAATACAGGATTCTTTATCCATATAATTTTGCAGCAGCTTTTAGATGGGTAGGCATAGAAAGAAGTCCAGGCTCATCATACTAATAGATTCTACTACAATACTCTTTACGAATACTTTCTAAACCATTGGCTCGTTGTTCACTTGACCTTGTAGATAAGATCAAACCTGAACTTAGAGAGGATTAAAACTATTTTTATGACTAGAACAGAGTGGTAGTAAATGTATGCTATTATTTTGGTGCTCTACTACAAGTGATAATTATTCATCTGGTGAAAGAATGCCTAACCCAGCCTAGCAGCAGAAATTCTAGGCACTGAAACAGCTCTCCAGAATATCAAGGCTGATACATTGACAAAGCTCTCATGGACCCATGTTGGAAACACTCGTCAAAATATCTCCTGAATAAAACCACTATACCTAGCTGGCTCTAAGGAAGAACAAATTCAGGGGTGGAGTTTTTGTCAGGTTCAAGAGAACTCTTTACTATCCACATTTTGCTACACTTTGTTTTGCTGATTTAGAGGGTAACAAAAGGACATTTCAATAAAATTCTTCAATACAAATAGTGATTATCCAAAGAAATGCCGTGGGGGAGATTTAGCCTGCCCTCAGTACCCATCACTTAAACACACCATTTCAGTCTCTAGATGCAATGTAATCATTATTACTTACACTGCTGAAATAGAGAGCAGGGCAAGTTATGAGACACTAGGATACCAATACAGAGAATTAAATATACAGACTTCTATGTAGTCTTCAAACTTCCATTGTTCTTTATTCTTTGGTATTCAACGTGTTTGGCTCTTTAGCTTTTTCGAGCTTACAAGGTTGTTTTAACAAATGCTACTCGTAGTTTAGCATTTATTAAAACGACCTTGTAAGTCTCCGCTATACCTTAGATTCAAAGAGTTAAAATGATAATAGCAATATAGGACTTAGTTTTTGTGTAATTTTGCAATGACTGATTTATATACTAGTGAGAGATTCTTGTTATTATAATCATTGGATTGTTTTGTTTCTGTTTCAGACTCACTGTTAAGAGATAATTTCACAAAATTGAAGTTGATTTTGAAAACATTAAATATGTATTCATGCCATTCATCATTTATATTGTTGGTATACATTAATTAATTATTTTTGAACAATCACTAATTGTACTTTTGTATTTTTTAAGAATTGATGTCCCTTGAAAAAGCTAAAGAGCGAAATGGGTTGGGACTTGTTTAATATCAAAGAATAAAGAACAATGGAAGTTTGAAGACTCCATAGAAGTCTACTCTGTATATTTAATTCACCATATTGGTATCCCAGTGCCTCATAATTTGCTCTGTGTTAGGTCCTTCACTGGGTCCTACCCCTTCCATTTTATTTTTGCAAGATGAGACAGTGACACTCGAAAGAAGTTGCTTGCTTATGAGGAGACCTCCAGACTGCTTGCTTCCCTTGCTAGAGCAAAGGCATCTGGCCTGCAGGTGGGGGTGGGAAGTCAAATGAAGTGTGTGTGTGTGTTGGAGGGAGGAACAAGGCTGATTGGTTCTAAGTCCGATCGTTGGACTGGCCCTGCCCACTCTCTGCCCACCTAGGCCTTAGCTTTTTATTTTATACAGCGAAGCTGTTCCAGATATTTATTAACTGCCACTCCCGGGCCAAGCCAGCTTGTGGTGGTTCACAATAACCTCCACCCCAAGAAAACATTGATAGTATTACAAAACCTATTTCCCTCCCCACTTCCCCAGTCCAATACCTCCATATCCAATGCCAATCTGCCTAGGAAGAGGGGACTACCTGCCCTAGATGTTCAGGGAGTCCTGAAAAGGTACCCTTGATCTTTCACAACTCAGCCTCAACTAAATGCCTGGTGGAAGAGTTCCATCTTGCAGGCCTGTGACAGCTCTGTCAGGGCCCTCAGCTCTTCCGGGAGCTCATTCCACTAGGGAGGGGCCAGGCGCACCTTCCAAGGGCTGGGGACCACCAACAGTTTCAAACTGAGTTTAACAGAGTTAAGAGCCCTGCGGGGGGAGGGGGAGGAGGGGCATAATGAAACAGGCTGTTCCTCAGATACGCAGGGCCCAGACTGTGGATTAAATACTGTTTAGCACAGATTCAGAGGTCTTTCAGGAAAGCTCTATTTGTTTCAAAAGGTCGAGCTAGAAAGCCAGTAAGGTATAATGTTTTGGGCTTAGTGGTAAAACGCTAAAGTCTGTCTCCCTGTTTAGCTACATCAGCTTCACCTGCCTTCCAGCACCAATTCAATACAACAATGAGAACTCTGACCTCTAGGCAACCCATGTTGTGCCACATTGCTCCCCCTCACTCAAAACTGAGAGCTGCTCATCTACAAAGGCATGGGTGACACAGGCCTATCTATACTAAGATCCCAACACCCAGAAATAGCATCTGCACAAATCCTGCAGTACCAAAATTTTGAGCTAGGAAATGAATGGTTATGAACAGAGGTATTCAACCTGCGGCCCTCCAGATGGAATTGTGGCCCTCCATGGAATTGTAGTCCATGAACATCTTGAAGGCTGCAGTTTGACTACCCCAAGTTATGAACATTGATACAATCAGTTTCACCCAGTATCTATAACCTGATAAACACCAAGAGGCAAATTAAATAGCAACAGGCTTTGGGAGTTGTGCAGACCTGTTATTTAAATGGGGCAAAATACCAGGACCCAAATGTGATTGTGGTGCAGACTGCCAAACAATTTTCCATATATCACTGAGATGTGAGCATTGTACTTTCCAGGGTGACAGGACAAGGCTCTTTCAACTCTCCCCAGCTACAATTGAGTGGATTGAAAATTTAGATTTTAGTATTTGGAGGAATTGTCTGATTGGTCTGTATATGCATTATATCAACCTGGTAACATATTTTATATTATTATAATATTCCTGTGTATAACTCTGCCGTACAATGAACAAATTCCCTCCAAGTCAAATGCAGTGAGGCTAGTAAGGCCCCAGGTTCCCCATGCCAATACTGGGGACATAATTCCAGCTGTTAAGAGAGTATGAAGGCAGCTGTGTTTCATCAGAAACACAGTACAATTAATGTAGCCTGTCATTGCTGGATTTGAAAAGGCTTTTGTTTTACTGCAGCCTTTCAGGAGGCTGCAAAATAGTGCCAAAAGATATCCATTTAATGTCATAGCAGGTAAATGTGTTCTGTCTCAAATTATGAGAACTAGAGGACTGCAACTTAACAGACCCTGAGCCACATTTTAATGGCTTGCTGCTAAGGCTGAATTATTCAGAGGTCCTGTCTGCATCAAAACCCCTGTCAGGCAGACTACACACAATTGTGTAACAGCACCCAGGCCAACATCTGTTTAGCATTTCCACATCCAGACCCACATAAGGAGCAGACAACACTCTAACATTTGAATGCTGACAAGCTAGTATTGATAGAAAAGGAGGTTCATCCTATTTTGGTGAGGAGAATGCACACAACTTCTAAGGGGCTACAAAGCTCTTATGGCTTTATCTCGTGGATGGAAAGGCAAGTTCAACCACTCCTTGGCATCCTGCTCACTGTTTAGATCATGGCTGTTGCCAGCCAATGGCAGCAAAAAGTATTGGGTATGAATGGGTATGTAGCCTCTCTTTCCCTAGCACTTTTCTACTCCAGATCTCCCCATCTTAAACATGTTTTCCTCCTGCAGGGTTTAAATAAAGTTTAAAGTAAAGCTGTATACAAAGGGATAAGCAAACCCTTCCCTCTATCTTGCTCTGCTCCTTACATTCCTTTCCAAAGGTAGTCTCCAAAAGAAAAACATGTCCCCACTTATTGATGTATGCCTATTTTGGTAATATGTACTTTGCATGTCATGCTTTCCCCTTTAAAAATGAATAATAACAGCTATAAGTCTATTTTGCAAGGACACACAAAAAGTACTGCAAACAAACCCATCCTGTGCACAGACAGATACTAATGTTTTATTTTTGTTTCATTTAGAAATATGTTGAAATATTTCAAAATGAAATACTGCTATCAACTTTTATCCAGATTCTCTGCTAACACGTTAGCGGTTCTGCGAATTTTTTAAAAATCATGTCAGCTTTTATCAGTTCATTATAAGCACCTAACTTATATTTATATTGTATAATATAGACAAACTCACCCACAAAGTTTCTTTTCAGCTCTCATTCATTTTAAATATATGCTTTTTCAAAAGACTGTAATACCTCTAGATATTTTTCCCATAGCAAAGAAATCTCAGTGTTTAATACCAGTTTTAAATAAAGTAATAGACAAATAATGGAAAAGGCACTGAATCCACAACCAGTAATTTAAGAAGGTATACACTTTCAATATGACCACCTAGGTTCATGTCCTCATCTAAAAGACTGTAAAGCACGTATTAACTTGAATAAAGTTTACTTATTATTGCCAAGTTGGGGTGTTCTGGCTCCTATAATGATGATGGGATGAATAGCCTCATAGAAACGTATGCAGGGATCAAATGTGAAATACTCCAGGGAGATCTTGAGTCGCTTCTTACCTTTAGAACGGTTGCATTTTCCATTCTTAACTTCATCCCTCAATGACATTGATTCACAAACTTCTGCACATGCGTGTGGGCTACTCACTAGTTCAATATGACCTTCCATTTTAGCACCAATTTTCTCCATATAGACAGATATGCAGCAGTGTAGAACTGCCTCAGCTCCAACCCACCAGAATATTGCCTTCTATCTGTGTACTTCCCAGCCTAGCAATGTTCCTAGAGAATTCCTCATGAAAGGTATTGGAGATCCCCCTAGGGAAACAAAACCCAAGCTCAAGAGCCGTTTCTTATTACCAAGCAAGAGAAATGGGACTCATCTACCATATGTGATTCAAAGGCTCAATTACAGCTGTACCAAGAGACCCACTGGCAACAGGTCTGATGACTGCAGACAGATTATGGCTCCAAAAGATTGTTGTTAATAATGCAAACAATCTTAGAGTAATGCAAATATAACGACCTCACATATTTTTCACTTGCTATTCAATTTAATAGAGATTTTAGATACTTGGAGAACTGGCTTCAACTTAGTACTGTCCAAATAATCTATCTCTTTCTATTCTGTAAGGAATGCAACACATGCCACCATTATAAACAAAATGGTTACAAAAATTTTAAACCCACACCAGAAGTCTCATTAAGAGAAAAACATGCAGAGAAAGAATCAGGCACTTGTCCCCACTTGCTCTGTTTCCAATCACTCAAAAACTGCAGGCTATAGTTACGTAACATGTAGATTGGCCCATAGTTATTGCTGTAAATCCAGTAAAATTAAATGCATATCCAATTTATACAGAATCTATATAGAAGTCAAAACTGCATGGAAGATTTTCCACAAATGCTTGACTTTGCAAGATAATAATGGCAAATAATTGCAAAGTCCTCCTTACAAAACGTACTGTTATTTGCAGAGTGGCAATATTGTGAAATAATAAACAGTTAACATCTTCTGCTCCCAGATCTGAAGGACCATCTCCAGATCAATCTGGCCTTTGGCAAACTTAGCACTACTACTGTCTCAGTCTATCACCATCAACACCGTCCCTACGGAAACCACAAATGGGATATGCTGCCTTCAGGCAGCATACCCCATGTTTGCTGCACACTTACAGAGCTGGATTTTTAAATATGCCTGAGGTAACTTGAGAAATGCTGGTTACGACTGTTCTATTATCTAAAGTTTGTAGTACAGCTCAATTGATTACTTTTCTGCAGAGACCACAATCAGAGGATTCAATGCTGGAACTGCAACCAACATGCCAAGCAGTTAAAGTCTACAATGCATCCAAAAGGGAAATGTATCATCCAGTCCCTCTCCCATCATTCTTCTCAAAGCCTCTTTGATATATGCTTTATCCTTGGAAGTAGAAAGTATGGAATAGCTACAGCTACGGCCACAAATCTTACATGGTGTGGAGAATTATGGCAACTACTAAGTTCCCTTCCATTTATCTTGCTTATATCGACAGGGATGTAAAACTGCTGGAGAGGTTTAAAGAGTGTCAGCTCCTTAGCCTCCCATGATATCTAAAGACAGTGGTCATACGTATTATGCTACCCAGAGGTGTATTAAGCTGGGGGTCATCAACCCCCAGGCCGCAGCCCAGTACCAAGCCGTGAAAGCCTTGGCACCGGGCCTCCCCGCCCCTGCAGCGAAAAGCTTACCGGGCCTTGAATTAATTGGCCACTTTGGCGGCCGATTCGTTCACAGCCTGATGAGCGCCGCTCTGTGGGGGGGAGGCACGGTTGCTGGCAGGTGCAAACGCGCATGCGCATTTGCGCCCCCAACCAGCAATGAAAAGCAGGGTATAAAAACCAACTCTTCCCCACACTCCACATGTCCGCATGGTGATTCTGTGCCCCCTCTACAGTTTCCCCATCTTCCATGCCATTGGTCTCAAATTTGATTTGCTGTGATGGTCTTGGAAAGACAGCAGCAAGACCAAAGTGGTATCCAAATGGAAAGGAAAAATCTATATCTTCCCAGTCCCACCCAAATCAGCATTATTTTCCCTGCTGCAATTGCCTGTGATGGCTACCCACAAAGAATTCCTCCCTTTTCATATTATAAATTGCCTACCTCACATGACTTACTCATGAGTATACATTCCTAGGGCAGAGGCTTTTCCTGGCTGTCCTGGCTCCCAGAGGGCTGGCAGGGGGGTATTTCTGGGCTTCCCACAGCAACCCCTCCAGATGGTGCACAGAGGCTGCATCAGAAGACAGCTCACTCCCTCGCCCTCCCCCTCGCCCTCCCCCTCCCCCATGTCCTCCAAATTAAAGTGGCCAGGAGGCCAGGGCAACTGATTGGCAGCAGAGCAGCTCCTTTTCCACCCAGCGAACTTCTGACACTGGCAGGTATTTGGAGACAGATCCTTTATTAGCTTTTCCTGGCTGAGGCCCATGATTAACTCATGAGTAAATATTCCCAGGGTAGCTTTTCCTGGCTATCTGTACACAATTTGACCTGATTGGCCCTAATTGGCAGAGTGTGATTTGAACTGATTGGCTCTCACTCATGAGTAAGTGTTCTCAGGGCAGAGGCTTTTCCCGGCTGCACTGTGCCTCAGATGGCTGGCAAGGGGCTGTTTCTGGGCCTTCCACAGCCTACTCTCCAAAAGGCATGCAGAGGCTGCACCAAGAGGCTCGCTTCACCCCCCCCCCCCAAATATCCTCCAAATTGAAAGAAGCCAGGAGGCCAGGGCAACTTACTGGCAACAGAGCATGTTCTGAGGCCAGCTCCTCTTCCACCCAGCAATCTTCTGAAACTGGCAGGAAGTGAGAGTTGGAGAGCTGAGCGTTTATTAGCTTTTCTTGGCTCAGAGCTACCTCCTGATTGGAGCTAAGCTTACAGGACTGAGGGCCCTCCTGATTTGGGCTAAACTATCTTTGCTGAGGGCCATGACTTACTCGTGAGTAAACATTCCCATGGCAAGGGGCCATGACTCACTTATGAATACACATTCCCAGGGTAGAGGCTTTTCCTGGCCATCTGCACGCAATTTGACCTCATTGGCCCTCATTGGCTGAGTGCAATTTGAACTGATTGGTCCTCTTTGGTAGAGTGCTCTCTCCCTATTGGCAGCATACCCCAAGGAAGGGCCAATCAGGTAGGGAGTGAGTTGGCTGTACGTAAGTTCACATTTATAAAGTTTAGTGATATGATTTTGAGGAATACGAAATTATGAATAGCATTTTTCATAATGTACACTTCATTTCAGTGTTAATTCCCAGTGTGCCCAGGCCCGGAGACACAAAAGGGTCTGTAAAGGCCAGACTGTCTCATAAATATTCTAAACTTCTTCCCAGAATATTCAGTTTAAAAAAAAATTACTGCAGGGGTTTCCCACAACCCATGGAGAGGGGGAAATCCTTGTATGGAAGCAGCCTTACATTTTTACCCCTGGAGCTCATTGTCACATACAGTTTTCCACTCCTCTGTTTTTATCCAAATAAGTTCATGAAATTTTACTTTCATAGCATAGGTCATGATGAGAATGAGTAGCCTAGAGACATCAGGGCCCTGCCAGGGCTAAAACAATTCCGCAGGGCCTGCAAAAAGGAGCTCTCCCACCAGGCGTTCGGCTATGACAAGTGAACAAGCCGCCAATCGCCAACCAGAAGCCCTATGATCTGCACTAATAGAAAACCAGTGCAGACTGACCAAACTGCTGTTGTTGTTGAGTACTGTTGTTATATTACACTGTTTGTTGTTGCTGTTATTAAATACTATTCATACATTACACTGTTGATACATGCCTTGAATAAATCTTTGTTGGTCTTAAAGGTGCTACTGGACTCTGATTTTACTGTTGATAGAAATTTCACTGTCAATACAAGTTTATATTGAACTAGATTTAAAGCCCATTTTACTGTAGATAAAATGGGCGCTAGATGGCATTGGCACTGGGCAAGGGTAGGCCTGGCTGGCGTAGCACAGGCCAGCATGGGGCTGCAGGAGGCTTGCCCCCCCGTCCCCCCGGCGGAGCGCAGAAGGTGTTGGGAGGGCCGGGGCTGCATGGAGGGGAAGCGGCGTATCTTTGGGCGGCGGCGGCTCCTGATCTGGCAGGTTTGTGGACGTCGGGCGGAGCTGAGGCGGGCGGCCATGTTGTGGGCCGCGGGGCTGTCGGCAGCGGAGTCTGGGCAGAGCTGAGGCGGGCGGCCATGTTGTGGGCCGCGGGGCTGTCGGCGGCATGGTGTGGATGGCGGAGCGGCTCGGCGGCACGCTCCGAGTCTGCGTTGCAATTGGTGTTGTGTGCGCGGCAGCGAAGGGCGTCGGAAGCGGGGAGGCAGCGGCTGAAGTTTGCGGACGTCGGCGGCAGCGGGGAGCCGGAGAAAGGTGGCGAACGGAGGAGCGGCAAGTGGGGGAGTGGGGGTGGGAAGGGTGTGCCGGTTGGTGGCTGGGGATGTGGCGGGTGGGGACGGACGTTCAGGGTGGGGGTTGGAAGCGCTGGGGTGTCGTTTGGAAGGCCATAGGCAGGGTAGGGCATGCAGTGGGCGGAGGGGAAGGTTTTTCCCCAAAGTCCTGGGCCATGGGGCAAGGATCCTGGCCAGCAGCCATCCGGCAAGGATGGCTGTTTGGGCAGTGTGGAGTTAGCGGCGGGCTTCGCGGCTCCTGATTCGCTCCTCCGAGTTTTTATCCCGGACAGAGCCCGCCCTAACTCCTCCCCACCTGCCCTTACTGCTTTATTTAGTCCGTGGCGCCTGCGGCGCCACGGGAGGTTTAAAGATGTTCATTGTATTGTAGTGCATATGAGAGTTATAATGTAAACCGCTCTGAACCAAAAGGGAGGCTGGTATATAAATATAATAAATAAAATAAATGTTGGGCAGCATTGCAGAACTGTTTAAATCATGAAAGTATATTTAGATGCTGGATTGGGAGATGGGGGAAGCAAGGGGAGGAAATGTAGAGTCCTAGTTGCTGACAGCATTACAACTCCAAACAACTTCTGACATAGGAACCTTCTCAATGGAGAAGGATTAGGCAGAAAATAATATGATATAGGTTAACTTTCTAGAGCATTCCTTGAAATGCTCTACTTTCATTGCAAATTCACATTGTAATGCGAATTACAATGCTCTTTTTTAAAAAAAATAGAGGTAACAGGGTAGCAAGTTAGAAAAAAGGGTGAATAGTAGGCAGAGTTGATACATATCTATGACAGGAGGCATGACTAGAGGAGGAATCCCGAGTTTGCTCATTGGATATCTGAGAATTGCCTTCCAAGGAGAGGGGGAGAAATTGCGGTTTCTGAATATTCTCAAACTGGAAGGGAAACAGGGAGTGCATTTGGATCAGCTCCTTAAAAGACAGATTTTTGTGTAAAACATTTATTCCATGGGATTTTAGGAATGCTGGAGTGGCATTTTTCTTGACTGTGGAAGAGGTCTCAATCCAGCTAGCCTGAGCTATCCAAGTCAGAGTTGTAAACAGTTACACCCTTCTAAGTACACTGAAGATTAGAAGGGGACAAATCTTCTTGGGGTTGTATTGAAAGTTGCTTTAAAAGCTCAGTTTTTCCACAAACTGGTCTGCCCTGTGGAGCTTTATAAGTTTTTTGTATGCTGTGAGTCTCAGCAAGAAAGAGACTACAAATGAAGCTAAGTATATAAATTTGTTATAATTCATTCATATAAACTGATTGTGGCAGTACTTGCATCTATTAGTGGAGGATGCTGTTCACAGTTTCATCATGGAGTGAGCATCAGTGTGCAGAATATATACCTTGTGGAGGTTATCAATATTTAAGTCTGGTTTCTCTAGTTACCTGAAATCACAAATGGTATACATGGGCTTCTATGCTTATCCATTATCATCTGTAAATAAAAGCAATAAAAGCTTACCTTATTTTTTAGCAAAGAAAAAATTCAAGGAAAGAGATTTAAAAATCCTTGAGAGACTCTGGCCCCATGGGATTTGCTAGATCTACAGCCTCAAGTACATTTTAAAAAATGATTATATACTTCATTTCAAAACCATATATAATTCAGTGATCCACCACCAGGAATGCTTAGGAAATGTCTTTTCATATGCCCCAAGGGTTACTCCTTCAGACCACACATCATGTATATGTCATATATAGCAAACCAATCAATCAGCCCCATTTCATGGGCTAGCAAGAAAACTACTAAGGAATTCATAGTTCCCCTAAACCCTCGATCTCACTGCCTTGTGAGCTGTCTTCTCTCCCTGTGCTAAGACACTGTCCAATATTCCCTCTTCAGCAGATGCAGATCATTGTTTAAGAACGTACTATGGCTGTTGTGCGTGTGCTTTTTATTATAGGAGACAGAAGAGGGGGAAAAACTACCTTCCAAGGAAAAGATTTGCCTGGTTAAAAAACCCTTGAGTAATGAAAATGTGTTACTCTAAGATAACAAGTTAGCAAGCAAAGATGATCTCTGAGTTTCCACAGATTTTTTTTCACATGTTGCTGGGAAAGAGGGAAAACAATGATTATTCAAAAGGATGGTACCAGTTATTGGCAGAGTTTAAATATGTGAGAAAGCACAGCACCAAGCTGCTTAAAAGAATAGTTTTATTTAGAAGAGAAACAACTTTCTATAGAAAGAGAGAGAGAAATTAGTCCTAACTGTTCTGTTCTTTCAGTCTGTTGTCAAGGCAAGAAGAGAGGAAGTGTGCTCAAACAAGCAGAAAGTCTCCAAAGGAGCAAATCAGGATGCTGGAGGTGATTATTTGAAAAATATCAGGAAGCTCCTATTCTAACTATGCTAAAGACATATCTCCTTTGATGCCCCTGTAGGATATTCCTCATATGCTCTTGAATCGTGCATACTACAGATCTTGTACATTCCAATACCAGTCTTGATTTTAGCAGTCAGAAAAGCAGGTTTTAAAATCCTTCTGTTTTAAAGGAGGAGTACTTCAGTTGGATTTTTTCTGGAGTGGGTTGATACAGGTTTATAGAATTTGCTCTGTTTTAACATAAGAGCTCTATTTCAGAACTACACCAAAGTTTTTTATTGTAAAACACATTTATCAAGCCCCTAAAAACTAGGGCCACAAAGAAATTAAAATGATCACACAAAAGCCAAGTATTCAAGGACAGTACTGTGGACAGATTGTTGCATTTGGATGTCAGAAAATACTAGTTCTAGATCCTGCCCCGGCACAATGTGGCTAATTACTCAACAACCCTCCACACCTGGACAGATTGTTTCAAATGTCTTTTCTCAATGCATCCTTCTGGCAGCTTTTTCTCATCTTTAATCGCTGGAACATAGAACTCCCTGGCTGAGCCCCATCTTGACGTCCATTCTGGCCAAAAATACAAATGTGGCCAACACCTGAGACATTCCCTGTGCATTACATCAACTCCAGAAGTCTCCCAATATACCAATTAAGACTTCTCTGTCGAAGCCTGGCTTCTGTGATCCGCCACGAGGCGGCTTCGGGAGTGGCGGGGAATGAATGAATGAATAAAATCCATTACCAAAGTCTCCATTGCTTTAATATCGCCCATTTAATCTCATCAAGATATTGTCATAGGGCTGCCATGCCTAACCATAGCCTGTATATAGAAATTTGGTTATAAGAACGGGACAGAGACTAGCCTTCCCTGTTCTCAAGTTTTACTTTCCTTGTACAAAATCCAACTTGCAAGACAGGCTGCCACTTCTGGACCCCCTTCATGTTGGATGGTAATGATAGCTTTTGCTGATTCAAATCTTAATTCCCTATCACCACTTTTGTTTCCTCTGTGTGTGTGCATCAGCTTAAATTTGACTGAGAGGGGATCTGATAACCATCTTCAAGGATTTAAAAGGCTCACATGTAGAGCACTGGTCCCCAACCCCCGGTCCGGAGACCGGTCCAGGGCTGCAGCTCCTCATCCTCTTCCATGGCTGTTGCCTTGGGGGCTGCCCTTCCACTCTGCCGCCAGCTCACCTTTGGTGCTCTCCAGCGGCCGCCACGGCTGGGGCTCCCCCTCGACGTGGCACTGCGCAGCTGCTCCTGGCAGCGCCCCCCAGCAGGCGGCAGGAAGTCAAGGGTGCCAGCAGGAAAGCAAGTGGAGCAGAGACTCAGGCAGCGGCGACATCCCTCAGCAAAAGACTACCCCTCCCCCACGGGCCTCAGTAAAATTGTCAAGCGTTGACCGGTCCCCGGTGATAAAAAGGTTAGGGTCCACTGATGTAGAGGATGCAGCAGAGTCGTTCTCTTTTGCCCCGGACGGACCAGAACAAATAGGATGAAATTAATTCAAAAGAAATTACATCTAAACATCAAGGAAAAGTTCCTGACAGAGCGGTTTCTCAGTAGAACAGGTTTCCTTGGAAGGTGGTGCATTCTCCATCTTTGGACATTTTTAAACAGAGGCTGGATAGCTATCTGACGGAGAGGCTGATTCTGTAAAGGTTCAAGAGGTTGGCAGGTTACAGTGGATGAGTGATGGGATTATGAGTGTCCTGCATAGCGCAGGGGGTTAAGACTATCTGAACCTAAAATCATTTTTATTAAGTTCTAAAAACTGTCTCTGCCTGAGATTTCTGACCAGATACTTCCCCTGTATACAAAGGTGGAGAATCTCATTTGTTGCCCCTCTTGCAAAACTTTGTCTCCTAGAATTGCTAATTCACCACCACAAATTCAGGTGACAAGTCTGTTTCAGGTAACAACTTTGAACATGACATGCTTTCTACTTCTAAGCCAGTACTAATGGCAGATCCTCCTACACATCCCTATGTTAATCTCAGTTACAGACAACTGTAACAACAGTATAACCCACATTCTTGGTTTAAGCCCAGCTAGTTCAACCATCACAGGTTTATTACACAAAGTGCTCCTCATATAGTGACATATTGTCTGTTTGGCTGTTTGATTTAATAAAGCAAAGTTCCCTTCTTTACTCAAAATGAGGCAAATATATTTAATAATTTTGAAAAATTGAAAGACAAATATTTTTGTGTAATTTTTCTTAGAAATAGTTGAGAATAAGTAAAAGCAAAAAAGAATAAACTAAAGCAAAAAAATGGGGGGAAGTGGGAGAATAAATCTGGGAGAGTTGTATGGTGAGTTTTGTTGTGTCAGACATTACCTAGAATTGCAGCCTGCACAGAATAGCTGTTAAGACTGTTAAAATGCAATTGGGGAAACCCAGATTCAAATTGCACTTTCAGCCATGAAGCTTACTGGTGACCCTGGGCCCATCACTGACCTACCTCACAGAGTTGTTGTGACAATAAAATTCTGAAGAGCTGTAAGCTGTTCTGAGTTCCTGGGAGAAAAAAACAGACTTATGATGAGATGTTTAAATTAGTTTGCCTTTCTATCTGTCTCCTTGTCTCTCTAATACATGCTATTCCTTCCTCATCCCTTCTTTCTGATTTCATGCAGAGAATATAGAATACATGTAACTCTCTGGAGCAATTTCATCAGAACATTTTGGATTATCTTTAAGAGCTGCCATTATAGCTCTTCTGACTCACCCACCCACTTATAATGAAAGAAGCATGCTGTTTGTTCTGCACCAGCGGAGATATCAGAGGGGGGAAACATACATAAGGAGCCTGCAAAAAAGGATACTTGGCTGAAAACAAAACAAGCAGAAAGTTAAAGGAAGCATGTTTCCTGTCCCTGTGCAGACCAGCTGGAAAGCTGCCCTTGCACTCTACCTAAAGTCATTTTAAAATTATGTAATTTTTTGTACTAGATTGCTATCCAGAGACACCCATTAGTACAGCACATCTTCTGGAGTCATCAAGAGCAGTCTAATCCAGTAGTTTTTAAAATCACAGCTGTACTCAGGAAAACCTTATTCAGAAAAGCAATAATTCAGTCTTCCCCAGGTCAAGTGTTACTAGATTTGTATATATTACAAACATATTGCTTTAGAAAGGTTCCCTTTCTTTTCAGTTTGAGAGTAGCCAAACATCAGCAATATCAATTGTCTTTTTTAGTCTTACCACCCCAAGCAGCTAGTTCTCTGTCCTAGGTGCTTGATGGACCAAAGGTTTATATACTCCTGTGCAGTAAAGGAAGGGCAAAAGGACTGCTGTTAATATATTTTAAATATCAGTAAGTGTTCAAAGAATTGCTTTCTTCAGGAATATAATATACCACTCTCTAAGGTAATTTTTTGTATACTTTAGACAATCAATAATTGTTTTTACACTCTCTGCCATATAGGAAAAGACTGTACGAGCAGCAAATAACGTTGCAAGTATGCTGAAAATACTCTAACACAGTGTCCCAGAGATGAAAAAAGCCAGGGCAATGTAGCCTATGAAGGGTTCCTTCAGTGTGTCCCTTTGCATAGGTTTTACTTTTAAAGCTTCCTTCAAGTTATGTATATTATTTTAAATTATGAAAAAATTAAAATATTTTTAATCCAGGAAAGATCATGCTACACATATGACCACATTTCACTTCTAAATATAAATTGATAGCATTTTCAAACCCTCTTTTATTCATTCCCAATTTGACAGCCTATAAATGATCTTGAAGTTTGTATCTCAGCTCTAGGAATTACTTTGTCTATTTATTCTGGACTTTGAAAATCTAGTTATGCTATCAGCCATCAGCATATCCAGCAGAACAAGAGATCACACGATATACTATATAGAAATGCAAAACATCTTTGTTTTTTGTTTTAGCGAGAGCTATCACTGCACAATCAGATCACTGTTGATTCTATTGGACATCTTCTAAAAAGGCCTAGGGCAGCCTTTCTCAGCTTTTTTTTACCATTGAGAAATCCCTGAAACATTCTTCAGGCTTTGAAAAAAACCCAAAGTGGAATGGCCATGCAAAATATGGCTGTGTACACAAACACCCAGGGCCACTCCCCTTCCCATGAAACCCTGGTTGAGGAATCCTGGTCTAGGTTAACCACCTTGCCATTACCAGAAATATGAGAAAGATTTATTGCTATAAAGAAAGTTGTACTTATGCTTTTGTTATTGGTTGCCATAAGTCTTCTGGACACCTTGCAACCCGAGCTTCTAACTCATTACCAAGGTGATCTGTGCAAGATCAGTTTGGGGCAAGATGGACAATGATGGGATATTGGAAGCATAAGGGAATAGCATTTCCTCTTCCTCTTGCTTATCATATACATTTCAAATGGGTTCAAGTGGATGACTGTGTTGGTCTGAAGTAGTACAACAACCGTTAAATCCAATGGCACCTTTAAGACCAACAAAAATTTATACAAGACGTGAGCTTTTGTGTGCATGCACACTTCCCCAGATAATGGAAACCAATATCCTTGCTGAGTTCTGGGAATTCCATTGTTTTGAGTATTGTAAAAACTTGCATTTCTGCAATCTCTATTTCTAGTCTGTTCTTGAAGTTTTTCTTGCCACCCATACAATAACTTTCACCCCACTAACAACCTGACATTGAAACAATCCATGCAAGAAATACATTTTCAGGACACTAGTGTAAAAATAAAAAATGGATGCCTAGAGACCACCTTATACTGAAAACCTACTGAGCGACAAACATACCTGCATGTCTCCAGCTACTGTCCTAAACATACCAAATGATCCATTGTATACAGCCAGGCCCTATGTTACAACTGCATCAATCCCACAGACAAAGATTTTCACCTGAAGGATCTACAACAAACCTTATTGGAACTAAAGTACCCACCCAATTTGGTCAAGAAACAGATTGACAAAGATAGAAGGATACCCAGAGAAAACCTACTGGAAGACAGGCCCAAAACAGAACACCATTAGTGGTTCCATAAAGCTCTCAACTCAAAACAGTTCATCAGTAATTTACAGCCTCTAATGGAAAATGCCAGTTCTCTTTCCCAAGTTCTGGGAGGCAACCCTTTTCTTGCACAGTCTCAAACAACTCCTCACTCACAACCATGCAACATCTAATGTGAACATGGACACTGGTATTGGAGCTTGCAACAAACCCAGATGCCAACTTTACTGCCACATACACTCCAACGACACAGTCACTGAAATTAATATCACCTACACCATCGAAGGCTTATTCACATTCACATAGGAGCCATCTAGCACCCATTTTATTTTAAGTTAAAATGGGCTTTAAATCTAGTATGTTATATAATTTCAAATTTAATTCTCTGGACTCAGGACAAGATAACTTGCCAACACAGCTTGTCACTTGCAGTGATGCTTCCACGCTTCGGTAGAGATAGATGTGGGAAGCAACTAGTCTCTTTTAATTATTTATTTTCACAACTGGGAAAGTGTCTGCCATTAATTAGTAACACAGACAGTTTTATTTCTCCAATGTTTTTGTGAGCTACAACTGAACTCAAAAGGACTGATTAGCTGTTTTAGCAAAGAATTATCATATGGCATCATATGGCTTAATTTGGATATTATGACACAGTTTACTTTTGTCTTATCTTTAATCGCTCCTCGCGGAGCGCATAAAATAAAGCAGTAAGGGCTCCATTGGCAGGCCCTGTCCATGATGAGGAAGGGTGCCGATAGGCCCCTTCCCTCCGATTGTCAGTCCAGCTGCAAGGGACCAATTGCGAGCTGAGCACAGTGCGGCTCGCAATTGGTCCCTTGCCGCCGGACTGACCAATTGGGTGGCGCAAATATGCCCCCCTCCGACTTTGCTCAAATGCGGCCGCCCGCCACCATTACCTGCTTCACCGCTGCCAGGGCAGGTCGCTGCCTGCCCGCCACACAACGCGGGCCCAGCCCCTGCGGCTGTGGCGCTGGCTCCACCTGCGGCTGCGTCTCCACACAGAATGGCTCGCCGCCGGCCTGCACAGCCGGGAGCAGGCTGCAGCGTGAACCGCCACCGCCAGATGCCCTACTATCGCTGCGGCTACCACCCGCCCCGCCACACGACGAGGGCTCAGCTGGAGCACCCGTGGTGCCGGCTCCGCCTGCAGCCGCAGATCCACATGGAATGGCTTGCCACCGGCCCGCACAGCCGGGAGCGGCCCGCAGTGCAAACTAGTGCCGCCAGACGCCCTCCCATCGCCGCGGCCGCCACCCACCCTGCCCGCACACAGCTGAGCTCGCCCGCTGGCCCAAGCTGCCACGAGCGGCCGGCTGAGCCCTGTGCACCACGCCCACCCGACGCCTGAAGCTCGCCGCCGGGACCCACAGCCGGGAGCGCCCCGCGGCTCCACCCGCCGCCGCAAGACGCTTCCGCATCAGCATAGCCTCTGTGCTGCGCTGCTGCCACCGCCCACCCCGCACACCTGATGCCCAAAGCTCGCCCAGCAGCGCCTACAGCCAACAGCAGTCTTCTGACTATAGGCCACCCGCCGACAGTTCCTGCCTCACGCCCACTAAATACGGTAGGCCGCTGGGAAGGGGGGGGCCCGACGACTCGCCGTCGCCTCACAGGATGCCCGCCACCCACCCTCCGGTACGTTCTCTCACCCCGCAGCGACCCCAACCTCGCCAGCCCCACTAGCGCCCGCTGTATTACGATTACAGCGGGCTTATTTTCTAGTATCTGTATGCTTATGATCCTTGTTACATTTAGTCTGAGGAAGAATGCATGCACTCAAAAACTCACCCCTTGAACAAATCTTTGTTGGTCTTAAAGGTGCCACCAGACTCAAATTTTGTTATTCAAAATGGGTGCAATTCAGTGATGTAATACTCTTGTCAATAGTTGATACCTGACTGCCAAAAAAAAAAAACACCACCTTTTAAAGCAGCTTTTTGCAGTCCTTTTTTGCAGGGAGATAAATTGACTCTCAATGACACACAATTTTTCCCATACTGAAGTTATTTAATGGAGTTATGCCATCCCTCTGGTGCCTGATGATGTTACAGTGAATAAACAGATCTACCCAGCTTCAGCTACAAAATCCAACAAGTTTAGTGGGACAATTTTTCAAGTTGCCTCCCTGTCTAACTGCCCGTCTTGCCTCCCACTCAACCTCTGGGAAGCTCTATGCTTGTTTTTCCTGCCCAGATGTTTCAGCTAGTTTTTTTGTGACAAGATGGACAAATTTCATCTCCAGGGACTTGCAGTGCATCTAGAAACCAAAGCTAATGACTAATGCCTGCATGCAAGATTAATTATCAGATGACTGGTGGCAAGAAATAATCATTTCCCCTTTTCTTAAGTGTTTTGCTTAACAGCAAATGTTTGTTTTCCAGATTTCCAAGAAGCGGAAAAGGTGACGGAATGGCTCATTCAGAACCTCCTGTTTATCACTATTCTAGGATGCCACTAAGTATTCAAACACACGCACATTTCTTGGTCTATCATTATGAATCTCATCCAGAAACGTGCAGGCTTTTGTTTGGCATGGGAAAAAGTGTAATTAAAGAATTATTTATTTTTCTACCACTTCCACATGAGGATTTTACATATGCATACCCTCCCAGTATAGTTGCAAACCTATTGACCTCAAGGGACTTAGAAGGATTGTACTGTCTATCATGATACCATTTTCTGATGGTTACCATGCAATTTCCTCATTACAGGGCCATTTCCCAAACAGGTACAATGAGGAAATAATCTCCACATGGTAAGGAGAAAGGGGATAATAGATGTTACAGCTGGAGTGGAGAGCAGAAAATAACCAGGCAGAAAGCCAATGAATGGATAATGTTATGATAGACCAGCCCTCATATTCATATTCAAAGCACGGCTTTGACCTAGAACTGAAGATGTGACATGCCAGATGAGAAACTAAATCACAGATGAGAAGTACTTGGACCGTTAGGTCATCTGGGATCAGGTACATTACCGTGCAATCTGAAACATGTATACTTGGAAATTTCACTTTCCACTAGCCAAATAACACAACTAACAACCGAAAATTTAAAATATTCTGGAATCTGTGCTGCCATATGTCACATTCTTTGTACTGTTTCTGTACTTTACACCCCAAGTCTTATCCTTGCAATATTGTTGTCATGGGGTATGCTGATCTTCCCTGTGTTTTCCCGGGTTGGGAGGGGGTTCCTCTGATCCACCCCTCCCCTCTCTGTCGGCATGGCACTGTTGCCTTGGGCCTGTTTCTGGCAAATCCTGTGAAATGCAAAACACTATCTTGTCCTTGGGTTGAGATGTGAATAGCTGCGAGTGGCTGGGGCCATCTGCAGCCGTGGGTAGACAGTTTGTCTCATACTTTTGGTTGATCAACTAGCTTTCCTCTGGGAACAGGTCTTTGGTGCATATTCTTGGGGGGGGGGTGGGCTAAACTCTTATAAACACCATTCCTCCATTGTTTCCCTGTCTTTGCCAATTCTTTTGTTCTTTGTGTGCCTACTGCTTGTTCCTGCTAAATGCCTTCAATAAAGCTAACTTTTGCTATAGGCTTGATGAGGTCTCAGCTTCCTTGGTTTTGATGGCTATCTGCTGGACTGCTTCCAGTGGCTCATGACAATTGTTAGCAACTTACGAAGACAGTCTCATACAGAATGCAGGCTCATACAAAATTTTGCAGCTTGATTATTTCCAGGGCAAGAAAAAAGAGATTTGAATGCTCCAGTATCAGGCCTGTTCTGGGAGATGATAAATTATCTCTATAACCTGACTATCTGTACAATTTACATTGGGCAAAATCCTGGAACAAACTTGTGCTGGCAGCAACTTGACATTGGTTTGGGGACTGGCAGCCCCTTCACTTCTGTTCTCACCATGTAAGGCCAAGATTTGCATTTGAATTTCAACTTTGGCAAAGTTCCAGTTCCATAAGGGTCTTGTTGATTGATTATGCACTGGAGGTTTCATGCCATGCTGCAGGCTGGAGTTTTAGTCGTGGCAGGTTACCCCACCTCTTCCTGCACCCACACAGGGGAGCATTTGGCCCAGCGTACCTCATCTGCCCCCGATGTGTGCTCCTGCATGGGAGCTGGGACAGTGAAGTTCTCAGTGCGTAAATGGTCTTAAAGTCCTCAAACCATGGAAGGGTCCTCTAGGGGAGAATGGAAAGGACTGCACTCTGGATCTTGTCTTCCATCTTGGAAGACGTTTTATCCCTGGTCTTTATTAGGATCCCAGATTTCTGCCAATAATTTTCGACACAGGATGAGGAAGATAGCTAATTAAGTCACTCCAGCATTGGAGCTTGCCCCTCCCCAGTTTTGGCCGCTTCCTGCCTCGTTCCCATGACCCATTGGCTTCAAGGTGGGCTCCTGCCATGCCAACTAGTTGTTTCTGTTAGGAGGAGGTGGCTGTGCACTAGTGAATTTTTTGGGGGGAGGGGATGTTTTTCAAATAAAAGTCTACACTTGTTGATGTGAAACATCTTATGTGGGACACGGACAGTTGAGCAGAAAACATATGTAGACGGAAGGGGCGGGGCTCTCGCACACTCTCTCTCCTGGGGGGGAGACTTGCACGAGCTCTAAGTATCACTTGGGGGGGGGACTTGCTTTGTTCTCTCCCACCTGCAGCCTTGCAAGCCACTACCTGCCAAAACCCTCACAGCCTCAGAGTTGGCTGGCAGAAGCGGCTTGCGGGGTATGGGAGGAGGGGGCAAGCGAGGTGACGCTTCTTTCCCTCAGAAGGATGAGGAACAGCAGAGCTGCCACTGGAGCAGCCAGTCAGTATTGTTGGAGGCATCGGTGCACACGTGCTGGCCTCTTTCCCTCTCCTGGGCTGACGAGGACAGAGCAGAGCTGCTGTTAAAGCAGGCAGCCATTGTCAGAGGAGGCGTCAACAGCTAGCCTGTGGGCCTGACTGTGCCAGCGAGGAAAGCGAGAGTACGCTGCTCGCCTCTGTTCCCCTCCCACCCTTCTGCCTAGGCGGCATGGCAGAGGGAGGCGAGTCGGCCTTGGCAAACAAAACGGGGAGGGAAAAGTGTTACACCAGAGCAAGAGGGCATTGTCAGCCTTCTCCCCCACCAGCCCCATCCATGAGCTAGCCAGGAGATGAGGAGTGCCAGGGCACGTGCCTGGCAATTCTGATGGATGAGGGACCACTCTTGGTCCTCAACCCAGCCTCCAAGCACTGAAGCCCTTGTTTGTTCTGGTCCACTGCAGTTTTGGCACAGCTGGGGTTCTAACACGCAGGTTAGACTCCCGGCATTCAGACTAGCCATGGCTCTCAACCAGATAGCTGCCCCCCCCCCGTCTCTCACTTTCACATATTCACATGCATAGAGTGACACCATCCCCCAACTTCCCCTCCCCCCCCTCTTTACAACTCTTGGTGCAGTGCTACAGAGCCCCCCCCCAATCCATTTTCTTCAGGGGAATTGATTTCGGTTGTCTTGAGAGAAGTTGTAATGTCGGGGGCGGGGGGAGGAGGAGGAGGAAGAGGAAGAGGAAGAAGAAGAAGAGGAAGAAGAGGAGGAATAAGAAGAAGAAGAAGAAGAGGAAGAAGAATTGGTTCTTATATGCTTATATTATTCTTATATTATTCTCCCTGCACACACCTACTTGTGTGACATCCACAGACCCATCTTTTGGGCAGGGCACAAGGAGCCCAGAGGTGCAGGAGGGAATGTGGAGCTCGGCTGGCCACCGTGTCGGTCCTTGCCCTAGGAAGCACCATGAACCAAGGCATAAGATGTTTCACATAGATATTATATGCAAGAATCTGATTCTCACACCATTTTTTGGTTTAAGAAATGGATGTCCTTTATTGCTAAAGAAATCCATCATACAATAGGAAATGCAAGGTAGCTAGAAAGTTTAGCAGTCTAACGATAGAATGGAGAGCTTTCTGTGAGCATATTAATTAAGAAAATGGCGATATTCAATATCTACGAAGCACGCTAAATGTGTGTCATCTTGTATGGCAGTAGTCCCCAACCTTTTTATCACCGGGGACCACTCAACGCCTTTTACTGAGGCCCGGTGGGGGCGAGGTAGTTTACTCCTCTACTCTCAAGCACTGCCCTAACGCTCTCTGATTGCTATGGTAATGTTTAAACATCCATTCAAAATAAGATACAGACACGCCACAACAATGAACATAAGGAACATTTTATTTTCATGGAAGTTTTAACTCATGACAATGACAAATCAATGGGAACCCTGAGCTTGTTTCTCTGCAACGAGATAGTCCCATCTGGGAGTGATGGGAGACAATGACACCCGAAGTGTGTTGTAAAGGGCCGGGGGGGGGGGGAGACGTCCTTCGGGGCCCACCTCCAATTAGTCTAAGGACCACATGTGGTCCGCAGCCCACAGGTTGGGGATCGCTAATATATGGAACCTCCTTTTTTTTTTGCATATGCAGTAATGTTAAGACATCATATTATTATTTTAAAAAAAGACACCAGGAGCTATAGGAAGAAAGAGAATAAAGAAACAACACAAGTGTATAACCTACATTCACACACACACACACACACACAAAAGCAAAGGAAGGGAAGGAAACTTCATAGACAAGTAAGGTTACATGAAACCTCTCAGCTTATTTTGTCCCAACATTATAAAATTGCTATATTATAATGAAAAAATGGTGTGATAATACAATCAACGTGTTTTTTTTAAAATGCTCAGGGAATAACCTGAGGGAGGGCAGGAGGACAGGTGAACATGTCACACTGACTGAAGAAAAGGTTGGCAGGAAATAAAATGAGGAATGCCTCACTGGAAAACTGCAAGTTTACATCTGAAGGTGGAGAAAAATAACAGAAAAAGTGAGTTTGGAAAATACAGGGAAATAGGGCATTAAACTTCTATATACTCCCGGGGAGGCAAAAAGTAGTGCAGAAAGTTTCACAAACTTTGATTTGTACCTGTGGAGAAATGGTTTAAACTGGCAATTTTCACCGATTCTTCCTTTCTGCTGTAGAGCTCCCCCTCCCCCAATATCTTTTCTCCTATCCTCCAGGAGCAGCATGGTTGCAGGAGGCAGGAAAGTTCCACTTGGTCCTTGGAAAATTTAGTCTGGATCCAACTTATAAAGTAGAACCAATGAATTCAGTCTGTGATTTCCAACAAAATAGGGTTCATACAAAAAGCACTACTTGATTCATTACCTATGTTCAGTGTATTTTCTTGGTTGCTTAACAATGAAAAGGTCATATAAGGATACAAATAGCGGCCTTTTACTGGTTCAACTTCTGACCCCCCTGACAGCTGTTCTGTAAGCTCTTAGACAATGTTCTCTTGCTCAGGTCTGCTACCAGAATTTGAAGAAGACTCTATTGTGTTCTCACTGTTCACATCATAGCAGTCCCTCCACCAACCTACATCCTCCCATTTGGAAACCAAAAACTTCTTTACAAGTCTATGGTTAGAGGGCTGGCTGCCCCCCCCCCCTCCCAGCTCAGTCACTGGACAGCTCACATCTGAGCGGGCAGCCACTTCCACCACTTAACCTCTCCTTGGCCTTTATCATTTTAAAGTTAGTAGCTTTAAAAAATGCATCTACCAACCAGTTAAGTCACAAACAAATCCACAAACAAAAGCACCCAGAGCCGTATGGAACGGTGGTATAAAAATCTAAAATGAAGAAGAAGAAGAAGAAGAAGAGTTGGTTCTTATATGCCGTTTTTCCCTACCCAAAGGAGGCTCAAAGCGGCTTACATTCACCTTCCCTTTCCTCTCCCCACAACAGACACCCAGTGGGGTGGGTGAGGCTGAGAGAACCCTGATATCACTGCTCGGTCAGAACAGTTTTTATCAGTGCTGTGGTGAGCCCAAGGTCACCCAGCTGGCTGCATGTGGGGGAGTGCAGAATCGAACCCGGCATGCCAGATTAGAAGTCCACACTCCTAACCACTACACCAAACTGGCTCTATGTAAATAACTGTCCCACCAAGGTTATGAACAAACGTAACTGCACTGCATCAGCAAAGCTTTCGGACACTCACATGAAAAGTAAGTGAATAATGGGATGCAATCCTAGCTGACTGGCACTTTCGTTTGGATGGGATCCATCACAGTCATTTCCATTGGTGCAGAATCTTAAGGACACCAGTGACTAACAATGACTTGCATACACCCTGGGGAGAACCCTTGAGCCATACTGGACAGGCTAAGCTCAGGCTGTATCATACTTTCCCCGTTTCAACATGAGACAAAGGACATATCTCCAAAGAGAGGTATTAGCATTCTTTAAGACTATGCTTAAAAAAATCCATGGATTTTATAAGAACTGCTTCTCTTGTTGTTGTTAGGTGCAGTCGTGTCTGACCCATCGCGACCCCATGGACAATGATCCTCCAGGCCTTCCTGCCCTCTACCATTCCCCCGAGTCCATTTGCACCTACTGCCTCAGTGACTCCATCCAGCCACCTCATTCTCTATCGTCCCCTTCTTCTTCTGCCCTCGATCGCTCCCAGCATTAGGCTCTTCTCCAGGGAGTCCTTCCTTCTCATGAGGTGGCCAAAGTATTTGAGTTTCATCTTCAGGATCTGGCCTTCTAAGGAGCAGTCATGGGTAATCTCCTCTATGACTGCCCAGTTTGTTTGCCTTGCAGTCCAAGGGACTCGCAGGAGTCTTCTCCAGCACCAGAGTTCAAAAGCCTCAATTCTTTGACTGCCTTCCTTATGGTCCAACTTTCACAGCCATACATTGCAACTGGGAACACCATAGACTTGACTAGACGCTTTTTGTTGGCAGGGTGATGTCTCTGCTTTTTAGGATGCTGTCTAGATTTGCCATAGCTTTCCTCCCCAGGAGCAAGCGTCTTTCTTTGCTGCAGTTTCCATCTGCAGTGATCTTGAAGCCCAGAAAAATAAAATCTGTCACTACCTCCATTTCTTCCCCATCTATTTGCCAGGAATTGAGAGGGCCGGATGCCATGATCTTTATTTTCTTGATGTTGAATTTCAAGCCAACTTTTGCACGCTCCTTCCTCTCCCGCATCAATAGGATCTTTAGTTCCTCTTCACTTTCTGCCATTAGAGTGGTATCATCTGCATATCTGAGGTTGTTGATATTTCTTCCTGCGATCTTGATCCCAATTTGTGACTCATCTAACCCCACCTTTCTCATGATGTATTCCGCATACAAGTTAAATAGGCAAGGTGACAGTATACAGCCTTGCCAAACTCCTTTCTCAATTTAGAACCAATCAGTGATTCCATGCCCGGGTCTCACTGTTGTTTCTTGACCTGCATATAGGTTTCTCAAGATACAAATAAGATGCTCTGGTATTCCCATCTCTTTAAGAACTTGCCACAATTTGTTGTGCTCCACACAATCAAAGGCTTTAGCATAGTCGATGAAGCAGAAGTAGATGTTTTTCTGGAACTCCCTAGCTTTCTCCACGATCCAGCGTATGTCGGCAACTTGATCTCTAGTTCCTCTGCCTCTTAAAAATCCAGCCTGTACTTCTGGAAGTTCTCAGTCCACATATTGCTGGAGCCTAGCTTGTAGGATTTTGAGCATAACTTTCCTAGCATGAGAAATGAGTGCAATGGTGTGGTAGTTTGAACATTCTTTGGCATTGCCCTTCTTTGGGATTGGAATGTAAACGGACTTTTTCCATTGTTGAGTTTTGCCAATTTCCTGGCATATTGAGTGTGTACCACTTTTACTGCATCATCTTTTAAGATTTTGAATAGTTCAACTGGAATGCTGTCACCACCACTAGCTTTATTGTTGCTCAGACTTCCTAAGGCGCATTTGAATTCACATTCCAGGATGTCTGGCTCCAGGTCATCATGGTTATCAGGGATGTTAAGCTTGCTGTTGTATAGTTCTTCTGTATAATTCTGCCACCTTTTTTAAATCTCTTCTGCTTCTGTGAGGTCCCTACCATTTTGGTCCCTTATCATACCCATCTTTGCATGAAACGTTCTCTTCACATCTCCAATTTTCTTGAAGAGATCTCTGGTCCTCCCCATTCTATTGTTTTCTTCTATTTGTTAGCACTGTTCATTTAAGAAGGCATTCTTATCTCTTCTAGCTATTCTCTGGAATTCAACGTTCAGTTGGGTGTATCTTTCTCTTTCTCCCTTGCATTTCACTTCCCTTCTCTTCTCAGCTATTTGTAAAGCTTCCTCAGAAAGCCATTTTGCTTTCTTGCATTTCTTTTTCTTTGGGATGGTTTTGGTTGGTACCTCTTGTACAGTGTTGCGAACCTCTGCCCATAGTTCTTCAGGCACTCTGTGTATCAGATATAATTCCTTAAATCTATTTGTCACCTCTACTGTATATTCGTTAGGGAAATGATTTAGGTCATACCTGTGGCCTAGTACTTTTCTCTACTTTCTTCAGTTTGAGGCTAAATTTTGCAACAAGAAGCTGATGATCTGAACCACAATCAGCTCCTGGTCTTGTTTTTACTGACTGTATAGAACTTCTCCATCTTTGTCTGCAGAGCACATAGTCAATCTGATTTCTGGGTTGACCGTCTGGTGATGTCCATGTGTAGAGTCGTCTCTTGGGTTGTTGGAAAAGAGTGTTTGCTATGACCATTGTATTCTCTTGACAAAATTCTACCATCCTGTGCCCTGCTTCATTTTGTACTCCAAGGCCAAACTTGCCTGTTATCCCGGTTATCTTTTGGCTTCCTACTTTAGCATTCCAATCCCCCATGATGATAAGCACATCATTTTTTGGCGTTGCTTCTAGAAGGTGTTGTAGGGCTTCATAGAACTGGTCAACTTCATCCTCTTCAGCAGCAGTGGTTGGGGCATAGACCTGGATTACTGTGAGGTTGAATGGTTTTTCTTGGATTCGAACTGAGATCATTCTGTCATTTCGGGGATTGTATCCCAAGACTGCTTTTCCTACTCTCTTATTGATTATGAAGGCTATTCCATTTCTTCTGAGAGATTCTTGCCCACAGTGGTATACCTGATGGTCATCTGAATTAAATTCACCCATTCCTGTCCATTTTAGTTCACTGATTCTTAAAATGTCGATGTTCAGTCTTGTCATCTCTTGTTTGACCACGTCTTAAATGTTCCTTATTCTGAAATCCACAGCCACCCTTTCTGCATGAAACTCTGACCTTTTTTTCCTTTAACCATAACCTTTTTAAAACCAGCAACACTGGATTCATTCTCATGAACTGGTATCTTCCTTTTATTGCAAGATCTTCCATCATTCCGCAGGGCCTGCAAGACGGAGCTCTTCCGCCAGGTTTACGGTTGAGGCCGAGGCTAACATCTATGCCCCCCCGGAGACCCGGGACCCGGGATTGAGATTGGGGATTAGTACCATCAGTATCCCCTCTCCACCTGCTTGTAGTAGGAGCGGGAGTTTGATTAGCCTATCTTGCCAGGTTAGCTTGCTAACCGATAATGTTATATTGTAATTGTTGTTGAGGGATTTTAATGGATTTTATTGGGGTTTTTAAAATGTTGTAACCCTCCACGAGCCGTAAGGGAGTGGCGGGCAATAAATCGAAAGATAATAATAATAATAATAATAATAATAATAATAATAATAATAATAATAATAATAATAATAATAATAATAGTAATTGCTCAATTTTTGGGACGGAGGCACTTTCAGCTGCACTTCCTTTAATGAAATCTTTCCTGTCCACTCCTTCTGCCTATTCCTTTAGCCTTGTATTGTGTTCGTGTTTTGGCATGTTCTCCTTGGATGGACGGTGGACATATCATCATAACACATAATAAAAACTGGTTTGCGTGTGCCCGATTCACTCGCTACCTGATTGGCTGCCCTCTTCAACGGCCAGCCAATAGCAAGTGTCCCCCATCCCCGGCTGCCTTCCTCTTCTCCTCCTTCTAGCCAGAAGAAGAGTCAGCCACTCTGCTGGCCAACCCTGAAAGGTAAGCTAGTGGGAGGGTGGGTGCTAGGAGGGAGGGAGAGGCTGGGGCGCAGTCTGGGACCAGGGAGTCTGACATGGTCTCACCTAGGCAGGCTTCAGCGCTGCATCCCCGAGTCCAGGGGCATCACATGTGGCCTGGAAAGTTGCCCCCCTCCAGACCTATGGCTCCAAGGATGATCTGGCAAGGCTTCAGTGCAGCACCCCTGGGTCTCGGGGCATCGCAGGGGCTTGGAAAGCCACCCTATGTGGACCTATGGCCCTGGGGACAGCTTACCAGACTTCATCATTGTGTCCCAGTGTCCGGGGGCATCATGCAGGGCCTAGAGAGCCCCCCCCCATGGGACCTATGCTCCTGGTGATGGCCTGGGCAGGCTTCCACATGGCATCCCCAGGTCTGGGGGCATTGCCTAGGACCTCTGGCCCTGGGGACAGCTTTGTCAGGCTTCAGCGTGGAGTCTCCAGGTCTGAGGGCATCATGCAGGGCCTGGAAGGCTCCCCGCAACATAGGACCTATGGCCCCAGAGGCTATTAACATGCCGTGTGCGAGCCCAGGCAGCCCCATTCCAGCCTCTCCACATTCCTTCCCAGTTCGGAGGGTCTGAAAGACTGCCTGAAGGACCCCGGAGCCCAGGGAAGCCTTGGGGCACTTCTCCATGCAACCTAAGATCTAGGGGGAAGATGAGAGTCTTCCTTCTTTTCTCCCTCATTCCCTTCCCCTGACTTTTTCTCTCCCTTCCTTCCCTTTTTCTATCTGTCTGGGTTTTGTTCTTGTCTTTCTTTTACCCCATCTGTCCTTTTTCCTGTCTGTCTGCCTTCCTTCCCCCCTCTCCTTCTGCCCTACTTCACCCCTTCCCTTCCTTTCTTCCTTCCCCGCTCTCCTTCCGCTCTACTTCACCCCTTCCCTTCATTCACCCCTTTCCTTCCTTTCTTCTTTCCCCCATCTGAAAGTCCTAAAGGTAAAGGTATCCCCTGTGTAAGCATCGGGTCATGTCTGACCCTTGGGGTGATGCCCTCTAGTGTTTTCATGGCAGACTCAAATGGGGTGGTTTGCCAGTGCCTTCCCCAGTCATGACCGTTTTACCCCCCAGCAATCATTTTACCGACCTCGGAAGGATGGAAGGCTGAGTCAACCTTGAGCCGGCTGCTGAGATCGAACTCCCAACCTCATGGGCAGACAGCTTCAGAGAGCATGTTGCTGCCTTACCACTCTGCACCACAAGAGGCTCTCTGGAAGTCCTAGTGCCTGGTATATTCCTGGGTACAATGGATTTTGCCCCTAGTTTGCAAATATTCATAGCTGCCTTTTTTTTTTAACAAGTTGTCTAAAAAAGAAGCCATCTATGCCTGGCAGGGTCCCATGGATGCAGTTTCCAGACTCTTGTATGCCTGCGGAAAGTGTGGGATCTCTAGTGTCAGTTATGATGACCTCAATTTCCTGTCTCCCAATTTCCCAACTTAGAACTGTTATTTAATAAAACTCACTTTCCCACTAAACAAGGCCAAATCATCAAAACACTGTTCTCTCCCCCTCCCTCAGTGTACTTTTCTCCATCCACTCCCCAAACTAACACAGAGCAAAGGCATTAGAGCTATGTAACCCTGGGTCACATTTCACCCTGGACTCAATTAGCAAGGGTTAAAAATGGAACAAGGCCTTACTTTCCCATAGGAAACCCATACTATGTTTGCTTCTGGCCAGAACGGGCCATCTGCCACTGAAAAAAATAAAAAATACAAACATTTCCCAGCCTTGCATGCAGGGAGGCTTTGCAGCTTTGGACATCCTCAGTGCTCTTTTGTGTAAATCTATGGCCATAGTTAAACATGTCACATCTATATTTACTACTGACGTGATCTTCTTCCTAAATAGATAATGCAAAAATGGCATGTTTAACATCTGAATGTAGTTGTGCACAAAAGAGTATTTAGAATACTCCCAAGTTCCAAAAGATTCCAAAGAGGGATATGAAATGTTACTGTTCTTTAGATTGCAAAACACACACACACACACACACACACACACACAAAGTGTAGGATGACCCTTTTTCACACTGAGCAGGGAAAGGGACTGGAGATTTGTCTCCTGCACCTAGCAGTCTTGAGTCGTATTTCATTATTCCCACCATCCTTTTATATCTGTATTGCAAAAACTATACCTCTTTCCTCACACTACCCATTCAGGACTTCACTGAAACAGTATTGGATCACTTCATGACTAGAGACATAAAAACACAGAAAGAAAACCAAACAGAAAAAAATTGGATAGAGGGAAATTGGTTTCTCTTCTCACGGCACTCCCCACCACCACCACCACCACCACCACCACCACCAGGGACACTAAAACAACTCCGTTTTTTTCCTGGTTAGTTAAATGCCTTTTAAAACAAGGTTTAGGGAACATGACACAATTTCATCACAACTCCCTACATGAAAATGGACACTTGTTGGTTATGTCCTCCAGCGGGCATAATGGGGAGGGGAGCTGTAAACACTACTAGAGAAATGTGAACAGACCTTTGAAGCAATCCATTTATATTTTTCTCTCTCTTCAGTCATTTAACAGGTTTGGTTGAGCTGCTGTGATGTTATGGAATGTTCACACACATATAGCAGTTTAGACAGTGAAACTTTTAACAATCTAGTCCAGCTTCTGTGAAAGGCAAAAAGGATCAGTTTCTTGAGGGAAAACGCTCACACAGGCCTAGGGTCTGAAAAAATTAGGAAGACTGGCACAGAATTAGAAACGAAATGGCAGGGGCCCCAGAGGCAGGGTGGTTGAAGGGTTGCAGCAGCAGATTAGGTAGCGAAATGGAAAACAAGTCTAGGCAGCATCAGTATGGATGCAGGGCTAATCCCCATGCCTACATGGTACATTGCCTCCAGACCGCTGCCTTACTGGGCCTGGCACAGATCAGGCCCCAGAAGCCCTGTGCTAAGGCGCTGCAGGGGTGACACGGCAGGCCTGCCTGGACAGGAATCGCCAGGTCTTCCTGGCTCCTCCTTGGCCTACAGAGGACAGCAGGTGGCAACAAATGCCATGGACAGTTTCATGGCACCGTGGGGCAGACCAAGGCTTTTTTTTATTATGCAGATAGGTGGGATTGCATTCGCAGGCAATTCTACCTTCCTGCAAATAAACCCCCCACTGTGGAGCCTTCCTGACACGGCTGCGTCCCCTTGGAGATTCATTTCAATGGCACACTGAGTGTCCCACTAAAGTGTGTCTCCCATGGGGACACAGAATACTGCGGAGGATGCAGCTCTGCAACAACGCATTGCCTGTGTCCTGAGAGCCACCGCTGTACAGAATGGGCCAGATTTAGCCAAAAATCACTGAAATTGAGTTAATTTCTTATATTAATCTGACCCAAACCTTTATCAGGCTAAGGTCTTCTAATAATTTTCTAATGTATTTGAGGGCAACAGCTTGTTTGTACAGGCCAAGATAAAAATATGGTATCATTACTACTGTTTAGCACAATGGATATGGATAGTCTTTCATGTTCTGTTATGCTTGTTTGTTCCACCACTGCTTTTCCATTTTGGTACTGTAGAACTGCTTCTGCTAATCATATCCTATTTTATATGCTAGTCTTCAGAATGCTGACTTTCCTCCCCAGCTCAAATTCACGTGTTTCTGAAAATCCTCATCCTCATGGTATATATTATAATCTAAGACGCCTCTAGAAAAGAGAAAGAGTCCAGTAGGACCTTAAAGACTAACACAATGTGTGGCAGGATATGAGTTTTTTCTGAGTCACTGCTCACTTTCTGAGATACATAAATGCCTTCTTTATCTGAAGAAGTGAGCAGTGACTCAGTTCATATGCTGCCACAAATTTTGTTAGTCTTTAAGCTGTTATTGGGATTTCTGTGTTCAACTGTTGCAGATAGAAAACTACAACTGCACATCTTGATCTCTCTCTAAGATGCCCTTGTTACTCCCATGGCATTCAGAAGCTTCAGAACAGCTACTCAGAATACAAATGGCAGAACAAAGCTGCTGACATCACAACTGAGGGTAACTGTGTCTTCTCTGAATTGCCCAAAAGGCTTTAATAAAATAGAACTTAAACTCCTCCACCCCTTGTGTGATACAAGGCTGCAGCTGAATGGAAAGCCTTCACAGATGCTCACATACAAAAGCCAAGCAAAGAGCCATGCGACTGCATTCTATCGACTACAGTGCACTGGCAGCAGATGGAAGAGGCAACTTAACTCTCAGTCATATAAATATGTGTTGTGCACACCTCTCTGCACCATGCATGTCAGCTGCCAATGGCAGCAAGTGTACTTTTATATGGCTAAAATCAAACCCACACTTATTCACTACACAACTGTAATCTTGTAGTATATTTTCCAAAGGGCTCCAAAAAATAAAATTGGCAACAGGCTGTCCCAGAATCTGGCTGATTTAAAAAACATAGAAGTATTCCTAGTTTGCTACTTGATTTACATTACTAACATCTCTTTGCAACAGTACTACAATATCTATTAGGTCCTATTCCCCTCCCATAATTATTTGTTCATCATTTAGCTAATTATAATACTTGGTCTGTGTCCAGCCTAGGGCAACCCATCTTAACACCGCCCGTGGCGCCGCGGGCGTCACGGACTAAATAAAAGGGTAAGGGGTCCTGGGGCGGGATGTGTCCGGGATGAGGAAGGGTCCGGATTGGACCCTTCCTCCGGACAATCGGAGGGACCAATCGGCAGGCGCGCAGCGCTTGCCGATTGGTCCATCCGATTCCCAGCCCCAGCAACTGTGAGCCGCGCGCAGCGCGGCTCGCATTTGCTCCTTTGCCGCTGACCTGATGCGTCGGAGGCGCTTTGCGCCTCCAATGCGTCAGGCCGCCTGCAAGGGAGTCCCCGGCAGCCGCGCGGAGCGCAGCTGCCGGAGGCTCCCTGCCCGGCAGCCTGACACAGCAAGAGGCGCAAAGCGCCTCTCACCGCGTCAGGCCGCCGCCCGAGGGAGCCCCCGGCAGTCACGCAGAGCGCGGCTGCTGGGGGCTCCCAGCCCGGCCGCCGCCGACAGAGAGAGCCACCGCCGACAGACTGCCGCCCGGGGGAGGCCCCGCCGCTGGAGGGAGCCCCCGCCTTCACAACGCCGACCCGCAAGACTGTAAGTACCTAGCACCCGCTGTATTGCTCATACAGCGGGCTTGATTACTAGTTACCATTATGATTTCAGTCCAAAGCTATTTCTTTTTGGATTAGAATGCAGGTGGCTGCAAAAGCAAAAAACATTGTGGAAAGGTTTTAATTTTCTCTCATCCACATGCTCTCCACAATCAGCAGCTATTAGCTATGGTGTGGGAGCTACAAAGTTGAGGTCCACAGACAATTTAGTTTATTCACCTCTGTCATGAATGAGGCCATTTTAAGGAGACAAAAAATGAAGACTGATAAATGGCACAAACAATGCAACCCCCCAAGAAGAATGCCTTCAAAAATATACCTCCTTCTCTGCAAATTCACCATACAGGGTAGTATAAAAAAGTGACATCACAAGGTATAACAAGGATATAGGAAACTGGTAACATGCACTGCAAAGAAGCCTGCACCATAGAATGAGTAGAATTGTACCCTCTGTCTGGATGGCAGATTTGTTAAGGAAAAGCTGGGGTGTTATTCTCTGCCTTTAAGGGGGAAAAAAAGAATTTCAGTTCTTGGGATTTCCTTGCAATCCCAGCTCATTTTCTTAACTGTGCAGCTGCTTTTGAGATCAGAGACTGTCCTGGTTTCAGATTAAAATATACAAATATTCAAGTAACATTCCAGCTTTTAGGACTACAGAATGAGGCATAAGAGAAATAACTGCAGGATGCCTGTAGAGCACCACAACCCAGGCTGATGAGTCTGCTGTGTGGCTCCCAGTGTTGATCTGTTGTTTGGACAAACTAAGGGTTTCTGCTTGATGAAGCTTGGCAAGTTATTATTGTTGTCTGGTAAGAGGTCGAATAAGTAAATCTGCTTAGATTGTGAATATCTTGAGGCTGTAGTTCTTCGAACATGTGTGAATATGTGCAACTGTGCAAACACAGGATTGTTGTCTAATTCCTCATTCCTAAAATACAACTTCCTACTGCAAGTACACTTAAGATTGGTGCACAAGTCTTCTGGTGTAATTCTAGCCACCAGAGTGACATTGTTGTGCATGACATTCTGGTTTGTTGGTAGGAACACTGATTGCATGTCTGTGAACCAAATCTATAAGGGCTCACTGTGACCCATAGTTGTTGCCCTTTGTTCATATACCTAGGGCATTTCCTTTAAATGTAAAGGTAAAGGTAAAGGTATCCCCTGTGCAAGCACCGAGTCATGTCTGACCCTTGGGGTGACGCCCTCTAGCGTTTTCATGGCAGACTCAATATGGGGTGGTTTGCCAGTGCCTTCCCCAGTCATGACCGTTTACCCCCCAGCAGCAAGCTGGGTACTCATTTTACGGACCTCGGAAGGATGGAAGGCTGAGTCAACCTTGAGCCGGCTGCTGGGATTGAACTCCCAGCCTCATGGGCAAAGCTTTCAGATGCTGCCTTACCACTCTGCGCCACAAGAGGCTCTTTAAATGTAGTGAAATGCTTACCTTAAGTAGTTGACATATTCCGGCCACTCCATATGACGTCACCAACATCCAGTGTCTGGCTGTACCTGGCCAGCTACATCCTCCCATTTTAAAGCACTAGTCGGGGAATCACATAAAGTGGATTCCCCAACCTATTTATAGCATGACCTACAGGAGAGCAACCAGCAAAGAGAAGGTATGATAGCTGAAACGAGCTAAAGGCACCTGCCTCATCCTGCCCTCACACCCACCTCCTTCTCCTTTGTTCCCGGGGACAGGAATATCTTTTTTAAAAGGTCTAATATCCTGGAGCAACAAATAGGCGGACAAGCATGCAGGCGATGCCAGAAATAATTTCCCCTTCCCCAAAATTGTAACACAAAGCATGCCTCTCTAAAACCACCCCCCAAAAAAAAAAAACAAGATTAATTAAGTTATATGCATATAGGCGTTTAAATGGAGAAATATGAATTTTAAAAAAATTAGCGGACATCGTGGGACCTTTAAAACATGGAGAAAGGGGATTGGATACCTGGATTGATTGATAGGTGGAAGAGAGTCGTGTGTAAAGCACATTGCTCTCTTCCGCCGTTTCCAGCAGCACTTGTAGAGGGTGAGAAGTGTGAAACGGTGGCAGATGAAAGCGACACAGCAAAAAGGGGAGGGGGGGGCTTAGAGGCACGATAATGTTTAGCACTATGCCATTCAGCTGGCATAATGCTATTTTTTCTGATGTGCAGAAATGGCCCTAGAATTGCTCTTTTCTTACATATAAAGTCCCTTGATTAGGTTTAACCTTTTAAAATTGACTTCCAAGTGTTTCAAAACCCACACAGAGGAAATCACCCTAGGTTCTAGTGTTGTATCATTTCCATTATCCACTCTTTAAAATCCCATTCCCTACCTGCAAGGCCCATTAACCCATGGGGGGATTTTAGTTTTTCACTTAGAAATAAGGAGTTTTAAGCATCAAGTCCAGGAGCAACCATATGCTAACAGGTTTAACATTGCTGCCAGTGTTCATTTCTGTGTATTCAATATGTGATTTACATGGCTGCAAATTTGTTCTAGTCTTCTTGGTTTGAACTCATGAATTAACATCTGAAAGGAAAGACTATTAGTTATACTACACAGCTTTGAATTTTTTTATCCCGGGCTGCTGATGTACTTGATAGGCTGCTGTATGGCTTCATGTACAGCTATGTTTGGTTTTCATCTGAGGGATGTATTTCATCTGAGGGATGTATTTATGCTTCATGGAACTCAAGGGTTAAAAGGCATATTCTCAGTGCTTCTGCTGATATCCAAAGCACTGCAGATATTCTAAACATCATTTGCATAACACACATTCTACTCAAAGGATGATCTGCTCTGTTGTGGTAGCTATTAGAAACATTAGAAACTCTTGGAAACATTATTCCTACAGCAACAGGTGGTGAGGGGAATGGAGCTTAAGATTCACTTGCCCAAGAGTATTCAAGGCATCTTTTGCTGAATGAGTGGTTACTAAGATCAGAACCAATGCACCATATTTTGCTGTACAATGCGGATTCATAGAATCATAGATCATAGAAACATAGAATCATAGAGTTGGAAGAGAACTCCTGGGTCATCTAGTCCAACCCCCTGCACTATGCAGGACACTCACAACCCTATCACTCATCAACTGTAACATGTCACCCCCTTTAATCTTCACAGAATCAGCCTCTCCATTAGATGCCTATCCAGCCTCTGTTTAAAAATTTCCAAAGGAGAACCCACCACCTCTCAAGGAAGCCTGTTCCACTGAGAAACTGCTCTGTCAGGAACTTCTTCTGGATGTTTAGATGGATTATCATTTTACTTAATTTCATTCCATAGGTTCTAGTCCATCCCTCCGGGACAAGAGAGAACAACTCTGCTGCATCCTCTACATGGCAGCCTTTTAAATATTTGATGATGGTTATCAGATCCTCTCTCAGTCATCTCCTCTCCAAGCTAAACAGACCAAGATCCCCCAACCTTTCCTTATAAGTCTTGGTCTCCAAACCCCTCACCATCTTTGCTGCCCTCCTCTGGAAACACTGTAGTTTGTCTACATCCCTCTTCAACTGTGGTGCCCAAAACTGAACAAAGTACTACAAAGCAGAGTAAAGCAGTACCATCACCTCCCGTGATCTGGACATGATACTCCATTTGATACAGCTCAAAATACCATTTCCCTTTTTAGCTACTGAGTCACACTGCTGATTCATGTTCAATGTATTGTCTGCTAAGACTCCTAGATCCTTTTTGCACATACTGCCAGAACTAGTCTCCCCCATCCTATATTGGTATATATGTTTTTTCCTACCTAAATGCAGAACTTTACATTTGTACCTATTGAATTTCATTTTATTCAATTTAGCCCACTTCTTGAGCCTATCAAGATCATCCTGTATTCTGATTCTGTCTTCTGTTGAGTTTGCTACCCCTCCGAGTTTAGTATCATCTGCAAATATTATAAGTACTCCCTCTAATCCCTCATCCACATACAGATCAATTATAAATATGTTGAACAACACAGGCCCCAGGATATATCCATGGGGCACTCCACTTGTCACTCTTCTCTAAGAGGATGCTGAACCACTAACAAGTACCCTTTGGGTATGTTCTGTTAAACAGTTATTGATCTACCTGACAGAATTAGACACCATACCGCATTTTACCAACTTGTGAACAAGAATACCATGTGGAAGCTTATCAAAAGCTTTACTGAAATCCAGATAAACTATGTCCACAGTATTCCCCTGATCCAGCAAGGTAGTCACTTATTCGAAATAGGAGATACGGTTGGTCTGACATGACTTATTCTTACAAAACCCATGCTAAGTCTTAGAAATCACAGCTCTCTGTTCCAGCTGCTCAAGGACCGACTGTTTGATGATTTGTTCAAAAATTTTGCCAGTTACAGATGTCGTTGATGGGCCATTAGTTACCTGAATCCTCCTTTTCCCCTCTTCACTTGACATCTATAGTTGGCAAAATTTTAGAACAAGTCATCAAATAGTCTGTCCTTGATCACCTGTGATTAATAACAGTCAGCACGGCTTTCTCAAGAACAAGTCATGTCAGACAAACATTAACTCTTTTTTTGAGAAAGTTACTATCTTGCTGATATAGTTTATCTTGATTTCAGTAAAGCTTTTGATAAGGTTCTATATGATATTCTTGTTGCCATGCCGGTAATATTGGTAACGTTATTATTGTTTTAATGGGGTTTTAATGGGGATTCTGGGATACTGTTACCCGCCACGAGCCGCTTGGGAGTGGCGGGAAATAAATCTAATAATAATAATAATAATAATAATAATAATAATAATAATAATAATAATAATAATAATAAAGAATAGGGGAGACCTGTCTTAGCAGTAGTATGTGCAAAAAGGATCAGTATTAGATCAAATTTGTAGAATATACACAGAACATGAGTCAGCAATGTGACTCAGTGGCTAAAAAGACAAATGGAATTTTGGGCTATATTAAAAGAAATATCCCCTTCAAGGATCGCTGCCTTGTAGTGGCAAAGGGGCTTGCGTAGCTCAGTGAAACTATGAGCTATGCCGTGCAGGGCCACCCAAGACGGACAGGTCATAGCTGAGAACTCTGACAAAAGGTGATCCACTGGAGAAGGAAATGACAAACCACTCCAGTATCTTTGCCATGAAAATTCTATGGACAGGTTCAAAAGGAAAAACGATATGAAACCGGAAGATAAGCCCCTCAGGTAAGAAGGTGTCCAATATGCTACTGGGGATGAGCAGATGGCTAGTACGAGTAGCACCAGATTGAATGAAGTGACTGGACCAAAGCCGAAAGGACGCTCAGCCGAAAGGATGGAACTGGTGGTGAAAAGACAGTCCGATGCTGTATAGACTTTTATTCCATAGGAACCTGGAACATCAGATCCATGAATCAAGGCAAGCTGAACGTGGTCAAAAAAGAGATGACAAGACTGAACATCGACATTGTAGGAATTAGTGAACTGAAATGGAGAGGAATGGGTAAATTTAATTCAGATTACCATCAGGTATACTACTGTGGGCAACAATCTCTCAGAAGAAATGGAGTAGCCTTCATAATTAATAAAAGAGTAGGAAAAGCAGTCCTGGGATACAATCCCCGAAATGACAGAATGATCGCAGTTCGAATCCAAGGCAAACCATTCAACATCACAGTAATCCAGGTCTATGCCCCAACCACTGCTGCTGAAGAGGATGAAGTTGACCAGTTCTATGAAGCCCTACAACACCTTCTAGAAGCAACGCCAAAAAAATGATGTGCTTATCATCATGGGGGATTGGAATGCTAAAGTAGGAAGCCAAAAGATAACCGGGATAACAGGCAAGTTTGGCCTTCGAGCACAAAATGAAGCAGGGTACAGGCGAGTCATAGCAAACACTCTTTTCCAACAACCCAAGAGACGACTCTACACATGGACAACACCAGACGGTCAACACAGAAATCAGATTGACTATGTGCTCTGCAGCCAAAGATGGAGAAGTTCTATACAGTCAGTAAAAACAAGACCAGGGACTGATTGTGGTTCAGATCATCAGCTTCTCGTTGCAAAATTTAGGCTAAATTTAAGAAAGTATGGAAAAGCACTGGGCCACTCAGGTATGAACTACATCATATCCCTGACGAATATACAGTAGTGGTGACAAATAGATTGAAGGAATTAGATCTGAAAGACAGAGTGCCTGAAGAACTATGGATGGAGGTTCGCAACATTGTACAAGAGGTAGCAAATAAAACCATCCCAAAGAAAAAGAAATGCAAGAAAGCAAAATGGCTGTCTGAGCAAGCTTTACAAATAGCCGAGGAGAGAAGGGAAGTGAAAGGCAAGGGAGAAACATACACACAATTGAATGCTGTATTTCAGAGAATAGCTAGAAGAGATAAGAATGCCTTCTTAAATGAACAGTGCAAACAAATAGAAGAAAACAATAGAATGGGGAGGACCAGAGATCTCTTTAAAAATTGGAGATACGAAGAGAACATTTCATGCAAAGATCGGTATGATAAAGGACCAAAATGGTAAGGACCTAACAGAAGCAGAAGAGATTTAAAAAAGGTGGCAAAGTATGCAGAAGAACTATACAAGAGTGAGCTTAACATCCCTGATAACCACGATGGGGTAGTCACTGACCAGGAGCCAGACATCCTGGAATGTGAAGTCAAATGGGCCTTAGGAAGTCTGAGCAACAATAAAGCTAGTGGAGGTGACAGGATTCCAGTTGAACTATTCAAAATCTTAAAGGACAATGCAGTAAAAGTGCTACACTCAGTATGCCAGCAAATTTGGAAAACTCAACACTGAGCACAGGATTGGAAAAGGTTGGTTTACATTCCAATCCCAAAAAAGGGCAATGCCAAAGAATGTTCAAACTACTGCATCATTGCACTCATTTCTCATGCTAGCAAGGTTATGCTCAAAATCCTACAAGCTAGGCTCCAACAATATGTGGACCGAGAACTTCCAGAAGTACAGACAGGATTTCAAAGAGGTAGAGGAACTAGAGATCAAATTGCTGACATACGCTGGATCATGGGAAAAGCTAGGGAGTTCCAGAAGAACATTTACTTCTATTTCATTGACTATGCAAAAGCCTTTGTGTGGAACACAACAAATTGTGGCAAGTTCTTAAAGAGTTGGGAATACCAGAGCATCTTATCTGTCTCTTGAGAAACGTATATGCAGGTCAAGAAGCAACAGTGAGAACCGGGCATGGTATCACTGATTGGTTCAAAATTGAGAAAGTTTGGCAAGGCTGTATACTGTCGCCTTGCCTATTTAACTTGTATGTGGAGCACATCATGAGAAAGGCGGGGTTAGATGAGTCACAAATTGGGATCAAGATTACAGGGAGAAATATCAACAGCCTCAGATATGCAGATGATACCACTCTAATGGCAGAAAGCAAAGAGGAACTAATGAGCCTTTTGATGTGGGTGAAGGAGGAGAGTCGAAGGAAGGCTGAGCGTCAAAGAATTGAGGCTTTTGAACTCTGGTGCTGGAGGAGACTCTTGCGAGTCCATTGGACTGCTCGGCGAACAAACCGGTCAGTCCTAGAGATCAGCCCTGACTGTTTCTTAGAAAGCCAGATCCTAAAGATGAAACTGAAATTCTTTGTCCACCTCATGAGAAGTAAGGGGATGCCAGAGAATGAGGTGGCTGGATGGAGTCACTGAAGCAGTTGGTGCAAACTTAAATGGACTTCGAGGAATAGTAGAAGACAGGAAGACCTGGAGAATCATTGTCCATGGGGTCACAATGGGTTGGACACGACTTCGCACCTAACAACAACAAAAAGAAATATAGTGTCCAGGTCGTACAATGTGATGGTACCAATTTACTCTGTTCTAGTTAAGGCCTCACTCAAAGTACTGTGTTCAGTTTTGGGCACCACATAGAATCATAGTGTTGGAGGGGACCTCCAAGGTTATCTACCTATTCACAATGCAGGAACTCAGGGCCTTTTCGCACGGGGATCTTTGTTGCAAATTGTTTGCGGAATGAAAAATCGCCATTTAAAATAGTGGAATTCGTCGTTATGCATACCTGCCTTTGTAGTGGAATCAGTTGCGTTTTTTAGCGTTTCCCACAGGCTTCCGGTCTCGGCAGAAATCGCTAGAAAGGAAGCGCTATTGCCAAGCTCGTCCCGCCCCTGGCCGTCAAGCAGCCAATGGGCAGCCGTTAGCATGCTCCCAAACAGCCCCTTTCCCTTTAAGAAAGGTTTAAAAAAAAAAAAAAAAACAGACCCATAGCAACGAATCTAGGTAGATTCGTTGCAACGGAGAGACCCATCCAGCTGCCTAATGTGAGCTGTCGTTTGATCGTATGATCGTTGGCACGCTGCCTCGAGTGATAAAAAAAAAATCCCCCCCCCCTCTCACGGGCCCGATTTTCGGCTGAATTAATGTGTAAAAAATAAAGGGACTTTATTTCAGCAAACGGGCTTTTATGTGGTTTGTGCTTACTGACTAAAGGTGAAGGACTGAAGCCAGGGAAGCCTCTAAACAGAAAGAGGCTCGCTGGTGCGTTTATCCCCGCTCGCTCGGAGAAAAAAAAAATGGCGATCGCTTCGCCGGAAGTTTGGAGGACAGGCTCAGGAGGAGGGACTTTGAAGAACCCGCAACAATGGTAACGCACAGGTCTTTAGCGCTAGTGTTGCAGATTGGTTGCAGGAGTGTATCGCTATCCGGAGGGTGAATCCACTTTTCTGGATTCCCCTGAAAGCGCTACAACGAAGCGCTTTTTGCTGATTGGTTTCAGGAGTGTTGCAGATTGTCTGCGACGTCGTGCGTTAAGGCAAATTAGTAGCGTTTTCAATTAGCAACCATTGTGCTATTTTGAAGCCGTGCGAAATGGCCCTCACAATTGAAGGATGCAGACAAACTGGAGCAAGTCCAGAGGAGGGCAACAAAAATGGTGAGGGGTTTGGAGACCAAGACATATGAGGAAAGGTTGAGGGAGCTTGGTCTGTTTACCTTGGAGAGAAGATGTCTAAGAGGTGATATGATAGCCATCTTCAAGTACTTCAAGGGCTGTCACACAGAGGATGGAGCAGAGTTGTTTTCTGTTGTCCCGCATGGTTGGATCAGAACCAATGAGATGAAATTAATCCAAAATAATTTTCAGCTTTTCAACTGGAAGAAGTTCCTGACAGTTAGTGCGGATCCTCAGTATAACAGGCTTCTTTGGGACGTGGTAGTTTCTCCTTCTTTAGATTTTTTTAAGCAGAGGCTAGATAGCAATCTGAAAGAAATGCTGATTTTGTAAGCTTAAGCAGATTGTAAGTGGGTGGGCAGAAGGTATAGCATCTGAGCTTGGCTCTTGTGGCCCTTTCTTGCATGACCAGGGAAATGCTGATCACCATACCACCGGTCAGAAGGCAGATTTCCTCCAGACCAGACTTACCAGGGATTCTGGTTATTTTGCAGGATAGCACCATCTAGACATGGATTTGGGGTCACTCTGGGTGAGCAGGTAGTTGTGAATTTCCTGCATTCTACCGGGGGTTGGACTAGATGACCCTGGAAGTTCCTTCCAACTCTATGATTCTATGATAATAGTTTCCCATATAGTTCAAATGGTACTCTCAGGTCCTCAAAATTGAGAGAGATACCAGAATGACAGCTGTATTGTGTATCCATTAGCTCTTAAACCAAGCAACTAAGCATGTGAATCGTGGATTGTGATGCAATTGGAACATGTGATGCAGCAGCCAAGAACAAAGTATCCTATCACCTCTTAGTTATCATATCACCTCTTATTTGTCTTCTCTTCAGGCTAAACAGACCAAGCTCACTTTTTCCTCATACGACTTGTCTCCAAACCCCTCACCATCTTTGTAGCCCTCCTCTGGACACCAGTTTGTCTACATCTTTCTTCAGTTGTGGTGCCCAAAACAGTACACAGTACTCCAAGTGAGGTCTTACCAGAGCAGAGTAAAGTGGTAACATTACCTCATGTGATGTCAACACTATAGTTCTTTTAAAACAGCACAAAATCCTGCGTACCTTTTTAGTTACCGAGTCCCAAAGCTAAGTCATGATCAGTGCCTTGTCTATTCCAAGCAGTGTCTGATCAATTCCAAGCAATTCTTAAGTTCAACAGTTTGCAGAAGGTCCATGTGGCTCAGCCACTATTTTAATTTTAGGCTTCCAGAGACTTACAAAACAGTGTGCCTCCCCCTCAACTTTGTTCAGTAAAGCATTAAAGGGTGAAATGTTTTCAGCACTTTAGATTTCCCATCCCAGTCTCTCTCTCTCTCTCTCTCTCTCTCTCTTTGCATCTCATGTCAGTTTCATTCCACATGACAAACCCCCCTCTATTTTGTTTGCATGCTGTACTAAAATCTTTTGGGGGGGACACTGAGGACACTGCCATTTACCTCGTCTCTGATCCCCCTTTCAAGTCAATACCAGCAGGAGCATGAAACCTCAAGCAGTGCTTTTAAAACATTTTTCTCATTTTTTTTTGAAATTTGGTGATCTGAGACTTGTGATAATACTTGATTAGTGTTTTACCACTTGTCTTGCCTTCCTGAATAAAAAAAATTAATGGCATGGTAAGAAAAAAGTTGTCCACGAGGATCCTTGAGCTTCTGTTTACAATGCTACAGATAATTTGACGGGCAGCAATGATTTGATAAAAAAAATGACACCAAAGGGCAGTAAAAGGCAGAGAGAAAACTCTGGAAGACAATGCTATGTACTCTGCCAGTTAAGATCTGTCTCTTAAGCCCTGTTCTCCATGTTCCCAACTTGCAGGGCTGGGGCAGGTGGCAACTAGATACAGGACAGTTTCTGTGGTGGCATCTTACCTTTGAAATGTCCTCATCCTTGAGTCTCACCTGGCACTTCTAATGGCAGCAAGAGACAGCACAGAATTATCCAAATTATTTAAATATTTTCTCAAAATAAGTCAGTGTTGTCATGAACATAAGAGTTCTACTGGATCATACCAGTGGTCTATCTAGTCCAGATCTCTGTTTCACTCAGTAGCCAGCCAGTTCCTCTGGATGGCCAAAAACAAGACACAGAGGCACAGGCCTTCCCCTGATGTTGCCTCCTGGCACTGATATTCAGAGGTCTACTGCCATTGAATGTAGAGATTCCCTTTAGTCACAACAGGCAATAGCCACTGATGCATCTGTCTAATTTCCTTTTAAAGCCCTGTATGCCTGTGACTGTAAGGTGATGTTAGTAATATGTAGTGTAATTTTGAATTTAACTCTCTGGTCTCAGGATAAGCCAGCACAGCCTTTCAACTGCAGGAATGTTTCACACTTGGGTGAAACATTCCTGCAATATATCATTGGTAGGCAAAATCATGAAACTCCGGCTCAGTTACTTGGGCCATATCATGCGATCCAACACAATGGAGAAAGCAATTATGCTAGGATTGGTCAGTGGACATAGGAAACCGGGACGACAATGAGTGCGGTGCTTGGACGCGATCAAGGTAGACACTGGCTAGAACACTGCATGGCTGAGGGAGGTGGTGTGGGATTGGAGATTGTGATGACATCTGTGCCATGGGACCGCCAAGATGCCCGTATTGCTAAAAATGTATTTACCAGGGTCAACAGCAGCTCAGAGTAGAAACAATTGTCCAGAAAAACTAACAGGAATGGATAAGCCCAACTAGTTTTATAACATTAAAAATATGACTTCCCACATACATAATTTGGCCCTTATGCAAAGACATACTGCCAAGTTTTTCAAGGCCAACTTTTCCTTGATCAGGCCGACCAGCAACATTAAAACATCCAGATCCTATTTGTCATCATATAAAATTCCTACTGATGTTTTCATCTGAATTCTGTAAGCACCTCCCCGATGCAGGTAGGCTTTTCATATTCAGTATGAGCTGTGTTTACATCGACTGACAAGCAAGTGAGACACTGGATTCACTGGTAACGGAGAGAAATGACTTAAAGACCAAGAGGTAAACTCCTTGAGTTTACACAGCACAAGAGGCAGTGAAAGTTTTTCTCTGTCTTTCTGTTCATTCCAGCCAAATTTCAAGTTCTAGAAAGATGAATAACTGTTATAAAGATTCACAAAGACTCCACTGCCTCCTACACATTCCACTCAGGAATCTGAAGAGAACACTCTGACTCCCATCAAAGTAAGACAGCACCATAGACAGTAGACACAAACACTCATTCCTCTTCCTGAACTTCTGCGCTGAACTGAGGAAGGGAACACGTTCCAACAGCCAACGTGCTGGCAGGATTAATGCACTCCCACACTGCCACATGCTATAAGTCAAACAGAGGTCTGCCTGCTACTTAGGCACACAAGAGAGGCATAAGCACCCTAGAAACAGCATATTTTGCCTTCAGAGGAAATAGTACAAATTGATTCTGTCATCACACAGCAACTACCCACGCTCTTGACTGGGTGCTGGAGGACCCCAAACATTCTCTGAAGACCCTCTTCAGAAAAGCAGGTCCCATTTTTCTTGGACACCCCTAACTCAACAGCAGGAAGAAGCCTGCCATGCAAGGACATTATGGCCCCACTGGTCTGCTACTACTGCTGTGGATTTTTGTTGCTGGTTGAGCATATAATCACAGCTACATTATGCTAAAACTAGGAACATTTTGAATTCTGAACTGGCATGATGGGTAAGTAACAAAATGAGTGCCACAAAAAAATGAAGCCAGCCACAAAATGACTGACACACCTTTACTTCAGTAAGAGCCAGTTTTGGTGTAGTGGTTAAGAGTGCGGACTTCTAATCTGGCATGCCAGGTTCGATTCTGCAGTCCCCCACATGCAACCAGCTGGGTGACCTTGGGCTCGCCACGGCACTGATAAAGCTGTTCTGACCGACCAGTGATATCAGGGCTCTCTCAGCCTCACCCACCCCACAGGGTGTCTGTTGTGGGGAGAGGAATGGGAAGGCGACTGTAAGCCGCTTTGAGCCTCCTTCGGGTGGAGAAAAGTGGCATATAAGAACCAACTCTTCTTCTTCTTCTCCAATGTTTTTCAACCTTTGTATTGAGTTGTACTGCAACAGGGCCTCAGATGTACCATGGCATGGAGGATTTCAAGATGGTGGCCACACGGAGCCAGCAGACAGGGCCATACACAGTCACAGCAGTAGCAGTGCACAGGGACAGTGCACAGAATTGGCATCCTTGGCTTGACCTTCCTACCCAAAGCTAGCAGTCTCGGCTTGACCTCCCCATCCAAAGCCAGCAGCAGCAGCAGCAGCAGCAGCACCACTGGCCACCAACACCAGCCTCAGCTCAGCCAAGGATTACTGAGGTGAGAACACTGCAAGGACATGGGCCTATTTGTAGGGTTTTTCTAATGTTTAATTGTTTTTATTTGCATACGGGGCATTGCAGCCAAGGTGTGGTGGGGTGAGGAGACAGGAGAGCTGCTTTTAATTTTAATTTGCATATTTTTATTGTGTGGTAGAGGCAGCTGACATCACTTCCATGGTATCTTGAATCCTGAAAAATATTTCAGGGGTACCTCCATGGTCAAAAGCTTTAAAAACGCTGTTATAGATAGAATCATATAGTTCGAAGGGACTTCCAGGGTCATCTAGACCATCCCCCTGCACAATGCAGGAACTACCTTCCCACCCACACTAACCCCAATTTCATGCCCAAATGATCCCCCCCACCCCACCCTAGCAGAAATCTCCAGAATTCAGTCTGGCACACCACAGATCCTGCTGCTGCCAAGAAAAAAATTTAAAACCTTCACAGCCAATCAAATCACCAATAGTGAATCAGAAGCTTTGCTGGGTAAAAACCCATTTTCTAAAATCACTTGGTGGGCACCAGAGGTGCAATAGCACCCACAGGCACCACTTTAGGAACCCCTGGACTACAGGATCACCGATTAAAGGTGCAATCCTATGCATACATACTTGGACATAAATTTCACTGTAACTCCAAGCAACACATTAATTCAAAGTGACTAAATATGCATACGATCAGAATGCATGCACCAATTATAAAACTGAGAAAATCTTTCTACTTAGAATGCCCTGTTTGTGCCAGAAAGTCCACTACTGTACCAGTCACACTCTTTCAGTCTCACATACCCAAGGTAAACCATATATGCCACCATGACATCCTTAAAGGGAAAGGTGGGATAAAAATGTGTGAGACAGAAAGATTTTCGGAAGGCCAGCAATGCAACATCACTGTACATGCAAACACTTAATATTCAAAATATTTGAAATGCATTATCACAAGAATAATATTTGCTGTTGTTAGGTGCAAAGTCGTGTCCGACCCATCGCGACCCCATGGACAATGATCCTCCAGGCCTTCCTGTCCTCTACCATTCCCCGGAGTCCATTTAAGTTTGCACCTACTGCTTCAGTGACTCCATCCAGCCACCTCATTCTCTGTCGTCCCCTTCTTCTTCTGCCCTCGATCACTCCCAGCATTAGGCTCTTCTCCAGGGAGTCCTTCCTTCTCATGAGGTGGCCAAAGTATTTGAGTTTCATCTTCAGGATCTGGTCTTCTAAGGAGCAGTCAGGGCTGATCTCCTCTAGGACTGACCGGTTTGCTATACTGTAACTCATTTTGTATGAGCCTCTTGTGGCGCAGAGTGGTAAGGCAGCCGTCTGAAAACTTTGCCCATGAGGCTGGGAGTTCAATCCCAGCAGCCGGCTCAAGGTTGACTCAGCCTTCCATCCTTCCGAGGTCGGTAAAATGAGGACCCAGCTTGCTGGGGGGTAAACGGTAATGACTGGGGAAGGCACTGGCAAACCACCCCGTATTGAGTCTGCCATGAAAACGCTAGAGGGCGTCACCCCAAGGGTCAGACATGACTCGGTGCTTGCACAGGGGATACCTTTAACTCATTTTGTGGATCAAAAAGATTTGAAAACTAATCTGCAAAGCAAACCTAGCTCTCAATAAATTATCAGTTCATACAATTAAATAAAATTCAGGTGGGTAGCTGTGTTGGTCTGAAGTGGCACAACAAAAATTGAGTCCAATAGCACCTTTAAGATCAACAAAGTGTTATTAAAGGTGTGAGCTTTCGTGTGCAGGCACACTTCCTCAGACAAAATCTGAGGAAGTGTGCCTACACAGGAAAGCTCATGCCTTGAATAAACCTGTTAGTTTTAAAGGAGCTATTGGACTCAATTTTTGTCATACTGTTAAATAAAGGAGTTAACGTCATGTGTGCAGGCTGCCCTCTAGTGATGACTATCTAATACTGCTAGATGGAGGGGAAAAATCATTAACAAGGAGTCTCAAAAGCAAAAAAGACAGAAATGTAGCCACTGCTAGAAAAGAGTTAGTGAATCTTATATACAGCTGTTCTCTACCCAAAGGCTTACAGTCACCTTCCCTTTCCTCTCACCTGTGAGGTAGGTGAGGCAGAGAAAGCCCTGATATTACTGCTCAGTCATAACAGCTTTATCAGTGCTGTGGTGAACCCAAGGTCACCCAGTTGGCTGCATGTGGAGGAGGAGCGGGGAATTAAACCTATTTGTAGGGTTTTTCTAATGTTTAATTGTTTTTATTTGCATATGGGGCATTGCAGCCAAGGTGGGGTAGGGTGAGGAGACAGCTTGGGGTGCTGACCATTTTGTGCCCTGTGACTCTCTACCTAAGGCCCAGAAGTTGGCATCCCTGTTTGTCCAGCACATATATAGATTGCATGGGATAGCCCATGGATTTCTGACAGATCATGGCCCCCAGATCATTCCCATGTTCTGGAGGGAGCTCCTGAGGTCACTGGGGGTTGATCAAGGTCTGAGTTCACGCTACCACCCGGAAACTAATGGACAGAGAGGGTGAATCACATTCACACCTTTGGTGTTTTGTCAATTATCAGCAGAGTGATTGGGTTGATCTAATCCCGCTTGCTGAGTTTGCCTATAATAATGAGATTCATTCAAGCCCAGGGATGTCCCCCTTTGAAGTGGTTTACAAAAGCAACTTATTAGCCACTCCTATGTGGGTTCCCCACCCTGACAGCCCTCCATATTTGAAAGTTTGGGCTGCACGCATTCAGGCAGCTTGGCCGATGACTGTGACTGCTCAAGATGGTGGCAGGACATCAGAATCCAGTTGTTTCTGCCATTGTTCCTTGTAGGAATTGGGGCAGCCTGTCTCCTATGCCTAATTTATGGCTCCTGATGTCTTGGAGCCAAATCACTTATCTGAGTATTATGGCTATGTGATGGTCTCCCACGGAAGGGGTAGGCAGGAGAGGGAATATATGTGAAAACCTGTATCTTGAGACCCAGTTTTGACAATGTTTTTATGAGTGTACTTTCCTGCTCAATAAATGAAATCTTTTGCTTCAAGTCTTTTTTGCTTCAAGTAAACTCTTAACTTTTCTGGGCAGCTGAAGATCCTTACACTGGTTTCATGCGAAACAGGTATATGAAGGAGAATATGAGATTGGTGCTGAATGCGATGGACTTTAAAAAAAAAAACCAAAAAAAAAAGATGCAGCTTTCTGCTTCCTAGAGAGCCTAGTGGTTAGGAGAACGGACATCTAATCTGGTGAGCTGGGTTTGATTCCATGCTCCCCCACATGCAACCAGCTGGGTGACCTTGGGCTCGCCATAGCAGTGATAAAGCTGTTCCGACAGAGCTGTAATATCAGAGCTCTCTCAGCCTCACCTACCTCACAGGGTGTCTGTTGTGGGGAGAGGAAAGGGAAGGCAAATGTAACCCACTTTGAGACTCTTTTGGGTAGAGAAAAGAGGCATATAAAAACAAACTCTTCTTCTAAATACTGAGAAAGTGTTTGACAATATTTGGGTTTTTCTTGAAAGTGTCTTGCAGCAGATCAACTGCAGGAGTAATTTTTTAAAGATGGGTACAAAGGATCTACTCCAAACAAGAAGCAGAAGTTTTAGTTAATGGGATGGTCTCTCGAATAAAGGTAGATTATAGCAAAGGGTATAAGACAAGGCTTCCCTCTGTCACCATTAGGATAGATTCAAATGAGTAGCTGTGTTGGTCTGAAGTAGACCAAACCTTTGTTGGTCTTAAAGGTGCTACTGGTCTCTGTCACCATAGTTATTCAACATGGTTCTAGAAGTTTTAGTCACAAAAATAAGATCAGATCAGGTATTTTTAGTCTGCAAATAGAAGGAACCATCTGTCTAGTTTTTGTTCTTTAAAAGAAAAAGATGCAATATTTGCAAAGAACTTTGAACACATGACAATGTAAAAAATCCTAGCTATTCTTATAATTTTAATTGCTACTGATTTAGTTTTTATGGTGAATGTTTTTGTTGTATTTATTATGTTGTAAACTACCCCAAGATGACACTTCGGAGGGGCATTTATCTAAATTAAATTTAAAAGAAAATATATTTTATATATTGGTTTAATATAATTGTCATATTGTAATAACTGGAAAAAACAGCACTCAATTTTTCAATTAATATGAATAAAGGATCTTTTTTATTTTTTAGAAAACCCAAAACTTTTTAAACATCTCACACACTTCTACAAGCCTGACTAAAGATGGCCTTTAGGTCCAAAATGTTATGCTTTTGTAAGCATTCTTTTTTTGGCTGTTATTTTATACAGCAAGAGACTAAAAAATACTGCATGGAAAATATGACACACCATAACTTATACCCAGAGATAAAATTAAATGTTCGTACCAATGAACAGACAGCTGCAATGAACCTTAAAGTCTCAGCAACAGTACCCAAGCACAATGGTCTCACTTGAACTTTAAAGACATTTACTTGGAATGAAATGTCATTAATTTAACCAGCTTGTATTCCTGAATCCATGAGGCAGCCATTGTAACCCTCATTATTTTGATGCTACTGGACCACAATACCATTTTCCTTTACACATTGACATATGTTTAACTGATAAAACATGTTTTACTGATTTTGTGATCGGGATTTCATTATGTTTGTATGCTTTCCCAAGAACCTTTTGGTTGATGGACAGAGTATAAATATCTTACATAAATGATAATACGTTGCCAGTACACTAATCTGGTTACATAGATCAGCTTCTATGAGCACAAATTACTAGTATGGATTTGATGTACAGTATGGATTTGTTCACAGGATACTTCGCTTATACAGTGGTTATGGGAGACACAAAGTGACCAACAGGCAAAGTGGTTTATTACAACATACATTCTATGTTGGCCAGAAATTAAAGAAGCCCCAGATATGAATTATCATATGTCCTACTAAGTCTTGCACAACATCCCTCTCTTCACAGCCCAAATCTTCACACATCATATTGCTCATCGTTGTATTTACATAAAAGTCTATAACCAGTCTCATGCATCCAAGAGGTCTGCCCCATCATTTAAGCTCCCTTAACAAAACCACTATTATATCATTTTTCTTATAATTAATAATTGTAATATTAATATTATTTTCTTCTTCACTGTCTGTTCAGAATACACACATTTCAATGGCCACTTCATACATCTGACAAAGTGGATTATGGCTCATGAAAGCTTATGCCACATTGTATTTGCTTATCCTTAAAGTAAAAGAGGATTCTTATTTCTGTAATATCAGTAAGGCCCTCCAAGCCAGCATCTTACAGCCCCCTTAAGAGAAATCTGCAATTCCTCTTGTGATTCTGACGCGCAGGGTTTTATTTCTAAAGGAGAAAGGTAGCCCACTGCTCATTTCTGCCTGGAAGCCGCAAGTCCTGCAGTGTAACCCCCCCCCCTTACATATGTGGAGGAAAGGAAAGTATTCTATACATAGGATTGGCAACTCTGGACTGGGACATTCCTGGAGCTTTGTGAGAAGAGGGCAGAATATGAGGAGGGGAGAGACCACAGTGGCGTATATGCCAAAAATATATTCCATCGTTCAAAATATCCATTTTTTGTCAGGGGAAGTGACCTGTGTGGTCCGGAGAGCAGCTGTATTCCGGAAGGACTCCAGGCCATACCTGGCTGCTGGTAACCCTATCTATGCATGCCCAATTCAGCACGTTCTTCTGTTATTAGTTTACCTACTCCGGAACTGAGCAAATTCACTTTAAACAAGCCGCAGCTAATCTCTGCCGCACTTACCCATACGAAGAGCACCCGCAACCCAGCTGCCGCTGCTACAATTAATACGAATCGGTACGGCCAACGCGACAGATTCCGTGTTGCCCATAGCTGTGCAGCGCAGACTGCACCCTCACGGGGGAAGAAAATAAGACGCAGGATCGCCTGCTTGCAAAGTTTCTAGGGCAGCTTGCAAGACTTTGGCCTTTGGCAGCTGCAAGTTCTCCCGCCGGATCGCGAGTTCAAATGCGGCACGTGGGCGAAGAGGCCAGCCAATGGACAGCGGCAAGGAGCACCTGCGAAACTGACGGGAGACGTTTTCCGCGCTCTGCCATTGCCGGAAAGCCTCCGGGGGCGTGGGGGAGCGCTAGACGCAAAAGGGGAGTTATAAATAAACGAGCTCATCGCCAATGCCTGAAAGCGCCAGCGGTATCATCTTAGCAGAATGCAAAAAAAATAAAGATTCTTATACTGTCCAGCCTTGCCTTTCCCCCACATAGAAATTTGCCTTTTTCTTCCAACTAAAACGCCACCGCTCCCTTGTCGCAAGTTCACTCCCTGCCTGCCTCCGCTTCTGCTTCAAGCTTTTATTACCAGCAATAGAACATGAGAAATACACAGGGAAAGTAAGGGTGGGGGGGGGAGAATGCGGGGTTGACACGGGGGTGGAGGGAGCGTCTCTCTCCCACCTCATCCGCCCGCACGCGCACACCCACGCACCCTCCCTTTCCGGCTTAATTTCGTCCTCGAAAAAAGAGTGGGCCTCTAGAGGCGGGAGAAAGTAGCGCCTCCGACTCCAGTGAAGGGGAGGGGGAAGTGGCAGGATCACCCCTTCCGCGGAATACGGGATTCGGCTCCTTCTCTCGGTTTCCCTTCGTCCCTGGGGGCGCCTCGTTCTCCCGTTCCGTGAGGGGAATAACCCGTATCTCGAATGGGCTATACCACATGAAGTACATCGCAAGCCTAAGCAAAGTGACAATTTCCCGAGATCACTCAGGACCTCAGAAAGGGTATAATTCTGTTTCGACGGAACCGGCGCGCACAAAAAAAACTGCGTGCCGGTCTTTCTCCGTGACATATACAAGCCTATGCAGAACTTGTCCAGTTTGAGCCTATTGACTGGAATTTGCTTAGAGCCAGAGTAACTCCACATAGGACTGTACTTCCAATAGTGCAAGGAATTTGCAGGATGGGAGGCTACATTTACCACTTTGGTGAGAAGTAGGTCTAGAGTTTAAGTATCTCCAGATTTGTAGGCTGCAGCTTACTTCAGTAAAGAAAAGGATCCTGTCCTCAGGCTTAACAATAAAAACAAACAAACAAGATTCAATGGTAAGAGATTGAGGTGAGAGCTCACTATCATCAATTATGTACCACAGAATGGGACTGGCAAGAAATCAAAAGGAGAGAAAATCCATCTTCACCCCACCATAGCAGCATGGAGGTGGTTGTGGATGGGTCGGTTAGGCAATCCAGAGGTCCATTCCCCACAGCGTTAATGTAGCCGAAGTGTTGCCATTGTGTAATGCTATATATTTCTCGTTATTCATGACGTCGTACACAATCTGCAACACTCCCGCAAAAATCGCTTTGTTGTAGCACATTTCAGAGAATCCACAAAAGTGGATTCCCCCTTAAAAAAAAGAACGCTAGTCTCTTGAGAACAACCTGCAACACATCCGGAAAAGACATGTGCGTTCACAATGTAGTGATAGAAAGAATGTCCCTCCCTAATCTCTCGCACCTGCGCTTCCGGTGTCGCGATCACCATTTTTTCCCCTTAAACCAGCAAAAGCTATTAATAAGCGTTGCTTGAATGGCTGAAATCACTCCACAAGCAAGTCTCTGTAAAGTTTCCAAGCACAATACAGCCCACCCCACCCCACCCCTCGACACTGCCCATAATTTCAGCCAGGAATAGCAGGGGGGGATTTTTTTTCTTTAAGAGCATGCAAACGATTAAGCGCCAGCTCCTACGCCAGCGGAAAAGGTCTCTCTGATACATGGAAATAACGAATATGCATTGCTACCGGTGTTTTCGAGTTTTTAAAAAAGAGTTCTTAAAGGTAAACACTAACACAACAGTTAATTGGCTGTTCTGGTTGATTGACGGCCAGGGGCGGGAGGAAGCGCAGAAAAATATCGCCTCCTCTGTTGCAATTTCGGTGAGACCAGAAACTTGTGCGTTAGAAGAACAGCGCTAGTGGGAGAGCCTTTTTTTGATGGAAATGGCTGTGTGCATTACCGCGACCTGCCGCTTTTGCCTGCAGCGCTTTTCAATAGCGCTCAGACTTAGCGACATTGCCCTTTGTGCGGAATTGCCCTGAGGCAGTGTAATAAGAGGAAAGGTGAAGGGGTAATAGACAATTCACTTGCTGCTTTTGTCCACTTTCAGTTTTCTGGCATTTTTAAAGGATCAATTGCACATGTGCAAACATTGCTCATAACAGTTTGGTAGTGTTTACCTCCAAATTATTATTCCCAGGCTACAGAAACAAAAAAGCTAAGTCCAGTGTGCCCCTTTTTGGGGTGTTTTCTGGAGGCAGGGGGGCTCACTTGGCTATTAAATATAGGATTGGGCCAAGCTGATCTTCCTAGGTTGATCTTGCTTTAATGAAAATGTTGGAATTGTTATACTGCCATTATTCCAGATGAAGGCAGTTAAGGGGCTGGGGCACCATTCCTCTGAGGAAATGCTGAAGAGTCTGCGACTTTTCAGTGTAGGAAAAAGAACATGGCAAAGGGGGAACATGATAGAAGACTATGCATAGCGTAGACAAAAGTGGATGGAGAAAGTTTTTTCTCCCTCATAGTACTGTTATGCAGGGGGTCCCACCCCAACAGGAGTATCTAAACTCCACTTATCAAAATGGAAACAAAGGAGCATTGGGGGATTATTGTAAATACAAAATCACCCCTAGAGGAGTAGACATAAGAAAAGCTTCAGGGAAGTTCTCTCAAAATGAGATTTTAAAAGAAAGGTGGGTTCCCATCCTAAATATAGACATAATGGTTTTGCTGATAGAAACAGTTGAGACAGAGATTGCAAAAACAGAAAAGGAAATGGAACAACGTAAGGAGGTCAGAACAGATTTGAATGAGAGGGAACAGTGTGATCACATGATGTCTCTGGGTAATGATATTCATAAACCATTTTTGGATACTTAAACAGACCAAATTTTAAAAAGTTCAAGAGAGACCTAAAAGGCTATGGAAATGGAAGAGTTATGAGTGGTCATCACAGAGACAGAACCTGTATACTAGGAAATCAGTTTCTTGATATCACTCTATACGTCTGGGAAGATTTAGGATCAACATCTGCCTACTCTCCCCAAGATAATCTTAGTCGTTTCATATTTAGGAGAGAGGATAATTTTTTAGGTCAGAACTGAGAACTAAGATCAGGCAATAGGTACGGACACCAGGAGTTCAGACCAAGCTACATGAAAGAAGCTTTGAGAACCCAAGGCATTTAGCCTTTCTAACATACAAGTGGCAACAGTGGAACTTTTTGTACTAAGAAAGGCCTTGTCTTTCATCCTTACATCTCCTTGCAACACCTTTCAATTAATGGTGGAAATCCATAATTTATATAGAAAAATTTGATTTTTCTAAAGGTAAGGAGGAGACTAGTGACATAGATGTGAAGGTCTTAAATTTGAAAGCTAAATCTTCATTTAATCCATGAAAGACATGACTAGTACTCCAGGAATTGGTGTTAGAAGAACTGAAAAAATAGAACAAAAGGAAATACCAGTTTGGCATAATTAAAATAAATTAGAAAATCAGACATTAAAATAGCTCTGCCAAAGAAAGGACATTAATTTCAAACCAGCAGATAAGGGTGGAGCAGTTGTAATTTGGGGAAGAGATGTCTGCATTACAGAGGCCTATAGATAACTGAACAACACTATACTAATCCCTCCAAGTTTATTAATAAAGGTGGGCCTTGTAGAAAGCTCTATTGATAAATCTATACATGCTTTCCTTCTTGTGTGTGTGTGTGCATGCACGCACGTATGTGCCATAATTCTATAGCATTGGTCTCTGAGAACCATTATGGGGTCACAGTTAAAAAATAGTGGCTTCTAACCTTAAGAGCCGGGTTTGATTCCCCATAGCCAGCCAGCTGGGTGACCTTGGAACATTCCCAGTTTTCTCTGAGCTCTCTCAGCCCCACCTCCCTCACAGGGAGTCTGTTATGGGGAGAGGAAGGGAAGGTGATTGTAAATTGCTTTGAGATACCTGAGGCCTTCTGGGTGACTGCAGCCCACGCTCAGTTTTCTCAGAGCTCTCTCATCTCCACCTCCATAACAGGGTGTCTGTTATGGGAAGAGGAAGGGAAGGCAATTTTAAACTGCATTGAGACACCTGAAACCTGCTAGGTGACTGTGGCCCACTCTCAGAGCTCTCTCCACCACACCTCCTTCACAGGGTGTCTGTTATGGGGAGAGGAAGGGAAGATGATTTTAAACTACTTTGAGACCTGCTGGGTGATTGTAGGCCACTCCCAGTTTTCTCAGAGCTCTCTCAGCCCCACATCCCTCACAGAGTGTTATTGTGGGGAGAGGAAGGGAAAAGATGTTTGTAAACTGCTTGAGACTCCTTTGGGTAGTAAAAAGCAAGGTATAAAAATAAAACTCTTCTTCTAAGGGTCAACAGTGAAAGAAGCATGTCGGCACATGACATTTTATCAACAGTAAAATAATGGAGACAGAAGGAGCAGGATGGACAACTCTGTACTGAGATTACCCCATATGGATTAGGGCAGGGGGACTTTTCTGTATCTGTGGCCTAATTCACACAAGAAGGAAAATGAGATTGAAAGCAGAATGGGGAGGAATGGGCTGCCATGTAATCTCCCCCAAAGAAGAGTCTTCAGTCGAATTTTCCCTTCACGTATCTGAAGACATGGCTCTTGAAAGCTCATCTGTAACCATGAGTATGCCCTTACAAACTGGATAACCACTCCCCTTACTCTTCCCACCCCCAAGCTCTAGCACCTGTTGGATTCCTCGATACAATGGGCTTTGCCCCTAGTAATGGATATAATTCTGTGGTCAGTTAAGATACTTATATCTCATTGACTTAACTGGGATTTATGCAACCTAACTTTGTGTTGTATTACAGTCATATTGGCAGTATTAGGGCCCAGAAGGCTTGTTAGTAGTTGGAACTAGAAATAAATAAGGAACATTTTAAGAGTAATGTTCAATACTAACAAATGTTAAAAATTCTTCTGGTCTGGTGGTATTTAATGTGGTCTCCTTTTTGCAGAAGAGCCTATTGTGGCACAGAATAGTAAGCGGCAGAAATGCAGTCTGAAGCTGTCTGTCCATGAGGTTGGGAGTTCGATCCCAGCAGCCGGCTCAAGGTTGACTCAGCCTTCCATCCTTCCGAGGTCGGTAAAATGAATACCCAGCTTGCTGGGGGGTAAACAGTAATGACTGGGGAAGGCACTGGCATGGCCACCCTATATTGAGTCTGGCATGAAAACGCTGGAGGGCGTCACCCCGAGGGTCAGACATGACTCGGTGCTTGCATAGGGGTTACCTTTACCTTTACCTTTTTGCAGCTGAGAAACTTGAGACACCCAAGATCATTTAGATTTGACTTTGACCAGTCCTATCTATGCTGGCACTTGTGTATCCAGTTCAAGGGTTTCCTCAAAATAAAACTTGCTTTAGAATAAGCTCTGTGCGACTTAATTCAAAATACTAAGTAAAGATAAAATAAAACTATGCAGAATTACCATAACAGTTGTGTTGTTTTGCAATTAACGAATAATAGCTAATAGCCAACATTTGCCTTTACAGGAAAATCAAGCTCACTTAAACAGGCAAAACATGTGTTACATCCTCTCTCAGCCTGCCTTGCAAAAACACAAGGCAGCAAATCTTAAAGGCACCTGCTTGGCACACATGGTATTTAATGGTAATGATGTATTTGCACCATCCAAGGCCAGACCCCCCCCACAGCACAACCCAGGAATTCCAAGTAGAAGACAACAGCACCTCTCAATCAAAGTGTTCTCTCATAGCTACTTGAACTGCTCTCAAGAGAAGGACAAGAATAAATAATGAAACTTCATATGACTGCTTACACAGCTATAGTCACTGATACTTTGATGACAATTCTGGCCATGCTTTCTTGAGAGGGATCTGATTGTTTGGAGAGAAAACAAAGGGAAAGATTGTAGTGGGCTGCACAAATGTAATACAATCTGGAAATACAAATTACAAATACAAACCTGAAAATACAAATTCTTGGAGAACAGGTGAAGTGCCAGAAGATTGGAGGTGGTCAAATATTGTCCCCATCTTCAAGGAAGAAAAGGAGGATCCAGGTAACTACTGACCCGTCAGCTTGATATCTATAGCTGGCAACATTTTAGAACAAATAATCGGTCAATCCTTGAGTAGCTAGAGCTAAGAATCAGCATGGCTTCAAGTCATGTCAGACTAACCTTATATCTTTTTAAAAAGAAAGTTACTACCTTGCTAGATCAGGGGAATGCTGTGGCCATTATCTTGATTTCAGTAAGGCTTTTGATAAGGTTTCGCATGATATTCTTATTGGCAAGTTGGTAAAATGTGGTATAGATCCTCTTACTGTTAGGTGGATCGAGAACTGGTTGACAGATCACACCCAAAGGGTGCTTGTAAATGGTTCGTCATCTTCTTGGAGAGGAGTGATGAGTGGAGTGTCTCAGGGATCTGTCCTTGGCCCTGTGTTGTTCAACATATTCATAAATGATTTAGATGAAGGAATAGAGGGGGTACTTATTAAATCTGCAGATGACACTAAACTAGGAGGGGTAGCAAACACACCAGAAAACAGAATCAGGATACAGGATGATCTTGACAGGCTGGAAAACTGGACTAAAATGAATTTCAATAGTGATAAATATAAAGTTCTTCATTTAGGTATGAAAAATCAAATGCATCACTATAGGATGGGTGAGACTTGTCTTGGCAGTAGGAAATGTGAAAAGGATAGAACAGTTCCTCTGTGGAACAGGCTTCCTCAGAAAGTGGTGGGTTCTCCTTCTTTGGAAGTTTTTAAGCAGAGGCTAGATAGTCATCTGACAGAAATGCTGATTTTATGAACATAGGAAGATTGTGAGTGGGTAGGCAGGAAGGGATGTGTCAATGTTTGTCTCTTGTGGCTCTTTCTTGCATACCCAGGGAATTGATAAATGCCACTGTGGGATGGTAGGTGAATTTCCTCCAGGCCAGGCTGGATTATGGATATTTTTGGTGGAGGGATCACTTTGGCATGAAATTGGGGTCACCATGGGTAGGCAGGTAGTTATGAGATCCTGTATTGTGCAGGGGGTTGGAGTAGATGATCCTGGAGGTTCCTTCCAACTCTATGATTCTATGCTGTAAGTCACTAAAAAGAATTTCCTTGTAACAAAATAAATGCTTTAACATGGTAGCTGTAAACTAAATTTCACTACATCTTTCAAGACTGGATAACCTAGTCAAAAGACATTCCATCCTACAGAAGTTCCAAAATTTCCAAAACGTTGTTTATACATCATTCCTTTGGCTCACATCCATGGATTTTGTATGAATGCCCACCACTTTCCTGCCCAAGCTTGCCTATACATCTGCTGAAGTCTCCCTCAACTGAATCCAGAATTCCAGCCTGATCATGACTTTGAATCTGCTGTTCCCTATACACATGTTACCTCTTGCTGAACCTCTGTCTACTGGATTTCTGGTCTGAGTTTGGATGCCTCTTTCTTGCCCAATGATCTATGCCAGAGGCATTAGTGATCGCTGAAGTACTCCAGAACCAGAAGTCTGTGGGTTCTCCAACACTACATCTGAGACTATCTCCATGAGTTCAGTCATACAGGCAGCAGGATGGTTCCTTAGTCTGTCCCATCAATGCAATCCTTAGTCTGTCCCTAGTACCCAACACCAGGGGCATCCACTAGATACAGACAGTTTTCTTGAGAGAGATTCTGATGTGAAAAGGAATTCTTATCATTCACAGCAGCTCCACTTTCTTGACAATTTCCCCAGTTTAGGTGATGTACTCAGATGGAGACATGTATGCCGATAGAGTAGCCTTTCTCGACTTTTTTACTCCTGAGAACCCCCTTTTTTACTGCATTGAGAAACTCCAGAAGTGGTGCGATTGTGCATATGGTTGAGAAGCATAGCTGTGGAAGAAACTTCGGCACTCGATCCATATCAGTCTGGCTTCCCACCTGGCTACGGGGTGGAGACGGTGCTGGTCGCCCTGCTGGATGATCTCCGTCGCCAGCTGGATAGAGGCTGGTCGGCAGTGCTGGTTCTTCTGGACCTGTCGGCCGCTTTTGACACCGTGGACCACGAATTGTTGGTCCACCGCCTCGCCGAAACGGGGATACGGGGCACAGCTTTACACTGGATACGCTCCTTTCTCCAGGACCGGACCCAGAGGGTAGCAGTGGGGGATGAGCTCTCGCGCTCCTACAGACTTCCATGTGGAGTCCCACAGGGCGCGGTCCTCTCCCCCACATTATTCAACGTCTTTATGCGCCCTCTGGCCAGCTGGTGCGGAGTTTTGGACTGGGTTGCCACCAGTACGCTGATGACACCCAGCTCTATCTCCTCATGGACGGCCGCCCGGACTCTCCCCCGGAACCATTTGCCAGATGTTTGGAAGCGGTGACAGAATGGTTCGAGCAGAGTCGTCTGAAACTCAACCCCTCCAAGACGGAGGTCCTGTGGCTGGGACGTAGGGGGCGGGATCAGGAAGCGCGCTTGCCCACCCTGGGAGGGGCGCATCTTACCATCGCGTCCCAGGCCAGGAATTTGGGCGTGATCATTGATGCCTCCCTAACTTTGGAGGCACAGATCAAAAGAGTAGCAGGCCAGGAATTCTTCCAACTTTGCCAGGCCCGACTACTAGCGCCCTACCTGTCCCCCGAACACCTGGCCACGGTGATCCATGCAACGGTCACCTCCAGAATAGATTTCTGTAACTCGCTCTACGCGGGCCTTCCCTTGTCCTTGATCCGGAAACTTCAGCTAGTGCAGAATGCAGCTGCTAGGGTCCTAACTGGTACACCTTGGAGGGCCCATATCCAGCCAGTGCTGAGGCAGCTGCACTGGTTCCCAATTGCTGCCCGGATCCGGTTCAAGGTTTTGGTTTTAACCTTCAAGGCTTTACGCGAGTTGGGACCCACATACCTGAGGAACCGCTTATCGCCCTATGCCCCCCGTAGAGCTTTACGTTCTGCGGGAGAAAATCTATTGGTCGTCCCCGGCCCTAGGGAAGCACGCCTGGCCTCGACCAGGGCCAGGGCCTTCTCGGTCCTGGCCCCTGCCTGATGGAATGAGCTCCCGGGAGAGCTGCGGGCCCTGCAGGACCTTCCATCGTTCCGCAGGGCCTGCAAGACGCAGCTCTTCCGCCAGGTTTACGGTTGAGACCAGGCTTAACATCTATGCCCCCCCGGGACCTGAGGATTGGGATTAGAGACGGGTACCACCAGTATCCCCTCTCCACTTGCTAGGGGGGGAATGGGTAGTTGATTAGCCGCTCTTGCCAGGTAGTTATTAACTATTGATATGTTAATTGGTTTTTTAATGTATTTTATGGGGTTTTATACTGTTGTAACCCGCCACGAGCCGCAAGGGAGTGGCGGGTAATAAATCCAATAATAATAATAATAATAATAATAATAATAATAATAATAATAATAATAATAATGTCCACCTGGGGCCCCTTCCCTTCCCACTCCCTCCAGGCCCATCATTGGCCATTGGGGGAGGGGAGATCAACATGACCATATATGGTCATATCACCTGATAAATGTTTAACAAGTTAAATGTGTCTGTGTGTGTAAATTAAATTCCACCCATTCAGGAAACACTTTCAGGGCTATGAAGAAACCCTGGGGTTTCATGAAACTGTAGTTGAAAAAGCCTGCAATAGAAGGTCACCTGTCTCATCCAGACAGATCTCAGTAAAATATGTCATGGTGGTGAAAAGTGCCATCAATTCACAGCTTATTTACAGTGACCCCATGGGGCTTTCAAGGCAAATAACAAACAGAGATGTTTGCCATTGCCTGCCTCTGTATAACAAACTTACTTGATGGTACCCTACCCCAGTACTAACCAGGGATGATGCATTTAGCAACCCAGATCTAATGAGATCTGGCTTGCCTGGGACATCTGGGCCAGGATACTAAATGCCATATTAGCCCTGTTATCCAGGATTCACCAGAATTAGCTCCAAGGAAAGCTGCCAGAACAAAGGGTTTTCCTTCAGCTGGGGAATGACTGGAAGAAAAATGATCCACCATCTCATTAATTTAACCTTTACATGGATTTCCCAATCCCTACAGACTGCTCATGTTCTCTGTTTTGGGGGTTACTTAAGTTGCTGTTCTTTGTACCAATTATACCTTGAAACCATCCTTCCTGATAACAGAAGACCAAAAGTGACCACAATGTACAGAAGGAGACCTCAACAGTGACTTGCAGCAGAGAACCCAGTCTCAGTCACTCAGCTAGTACACTCAAGGCCTAGAATCACGGTGTCTTCTTTGTGTGCTGCAGCACACTGGCCGCTCATACCTCACTGTATTGTAACCAACCAGTAGTCTGCAATGTATTTCCTGCTCATTTGTTCCCTGATGATGAGCCCCCAGAAAATAACAAAAATGCTTGTTGTCTGTCTTCAAATGCATGACGTTAGGCTTGATATTGCTGTGTTTCATTCCATTGTTCCAGCTAATAAGGTCATTTAACTCATGCTGCATAATTTCCTGATTCTTCTCTGTGTTTGTAATACTTTGTAGTGTAGTATCACCTGCAGACGTCATCAATGTTTTCATTCCCCTACCTGAAGCTGCTAATCAAAATAATGAATAAAATGTTGTTTGACATTGATTGATCCTAGAGGAGAAATTTTGGTTATTTAATTGCAACTGGAAAACTCATTTTTCCATATCTTAACTGAACTTATCTAAATAGCCATTTAAATATTTTTGCTTCCTGGAAATTTTCTCCTCACAATGTGCCTGCTGCCTGAAGTACCTCGAAGCAGCAATTCCACACAGTAAGGTGTTTGTGCATGCTGCTTCATACTATAGTTTCTCTTGAGATTGTATACTGGTTCACCATATCTGTTGGTTTTCCCAATATATGGCTGGTCTCCATCCCACATGTTGCTGGTGGCTTGGAGACAAGCCCTTGCCAAGAGCACAGGCAGTTTTAAGATATTAGATAATGTAGCAACTATCTAATGGGGTCTTTCCTGTCCTATTTCATGCCAAGCCAGTTCATCAAACAATCTATGAACACTGCACATATAGGTTTTTATCTCTTCAGTGCCTCAGGGATTCTCATTTCCTTTCTAAGAAAAATATTGGCCCTCAGAGGGTAACTGATAATAGGCCCTCAGAGGGTAACTGATCTACTTTATATGTCACACTCACATAGGGAACTCTATGTGCTTCTAACCAAGCTATCTATAATATAACATACTGAGATGTAGGTAAGAGATTAGCCTCCTCCATCTCTAAGCATTTTACAGGGACATATTCCAAATTTTATGTGTGTATGTATTTCATATTTGATTAAGATAACATTTTTAACTTGGTTATTGATACCCACGCTGGAAGATGAGCCCCTCAGGTCGGAAGGTGTCCAATATGCTACTGGGGATGAGCAGACGGCTAGTACGAGTAGCGCCAGAATGAATGAAGCGGCTGGGCCAAAGCCGAAAGGACGCTCAGTTGTGGAAGTAACTGGTGGCGAAAAGACAGTCCGATGCTGTAAAGATTTTTATTCCATAGGAACCTGGAACGTCAGATCCATGAATCAAGGCAAGCTGGACGTGGTTAAACAAGAAATGAGAAGACTGAACATCGACATTTTAGGAATCAGTGAACTAAAATGGACAGGAATGGGTGAATTTAATTCAGATGACCATCAGGTATACTACTGCGGACAAGAATCTCGCAGAAGAAATGGAGTAGCCTTCATAATCAATAAGAGAGTAGGAAAAGCAGTCTTGGGATACAATCCCCAAAATGACAGAATGATCTCAGTTCGAATCCAAGGCAAACCATTCAACATCACAGTGATCCAGGTCTACGCCCCAACCACTGCTGCTGAAGAGGATGAAGTTGATCAGTTCTATGAAGCCCTACAACACCTTCTAGAAGCAACGCCCAAAACTGATGTGCTTATCATCATGGGGGATTGGAATGCTAAAGTAGGAAGCCAAAAGATAACCGGGATAACAGGCAAGTTTGGCCTTGGAGTACAAAATGAAGCAGGGCACAGGCTGGTAGAATTTTGTCAAGAGAATACAATGGTCATAGCAAACACTCTTTTCCAGCAACCCAAGAGACGACTCTACACATGGACATCACCAGACGGTCAACACAGAAATCAGATTGACTATGTGCTCTGCAGCCAAAGATGGAAAAGTTCTATCCAGTCAATAAAAACAAGACCAGGAGCTGATTGTGGTTCAGATCATGAGCTTCTTGTTGCAAAATTTAGGCTTAAATTGAAGAAAGTAGGGAAAAGCACTAGGCCACTCAGGTATGAACTAAATCATATCCCCGACGAATACACAGTGGAGGTGACAAATAGATTTAAGGAATTAGATCTGATAGACAGAGTGCCTGAAGAACTATGGACGGAGGTTCGTAACATTGTACAAGAGGTAGCAACTAAAACCATCCCAAAGAAAAAGAAATGCAAGAAATCAAAATGGCTGTCTGAGGAAGCTTTACAAATAGCTAAGGAGAGAAGGGAAGTGAAAGGCAAGGGAGAAAGAGAAAGATACACCCAATTGAATGCAGAATTCCAGAGAAAAGCTAGAAGAGATAAGAATGCCTTCTTAAATGAACAGTGCAAGCAAATAGAAGAAAACAATAGAATGGGGAGGACCAGAGATCTTTTCAAGAAAATTGGAGATATGAAGAGAACGTTTCATGCAAAGATGGGTATGATAAGGGACCAAAATGGTAGGGACCTCACAGAAGCAGAAGAGATCAAACAAAGGTGGCAAAATTATACAGAAGAACTATACAAGAGCGAGCTTAACATCCCTGATAACCACAATGGGGTAGTTACTGACCTGGAGCCAGACATCCTGGAATGTGAAGTCAAATGGGCCTTAGGAAGTCTGAGCAACAATAAAGCTAGTGGTAGTGACAGCATTCCAGTTGAACTATTCAAAATCTTAAAGGACGATGCAGTAAAAGTGCTACACTCAATATGCCAGCAAATTTGGAAAACTCAACAATGGCCACAGGATTGGAAAAGGTCAGTTTACATTCCAATCCCAAAGAAGGGCAATGTCAAAGAATGTTCAAACTACCGCACCATTGCACTAATTTCTCATGCTAGCAAAGTTATGCTCAAAATCCTACAAGCTAGGCTCCAGCAATATGTGGACCGAGAACTTCCAGAAGTACAGGCAGGATTTCGAAGAGGCAGAGGAACTAGAGATCAAATTGCCAACATACGCTGGATCATGGAGAAAGCTAGGGAGTACCAGAAGAACGTCTACTTCTGCTTCATTGACTATGCTAAAGCCTTTGATTGTGTGGAGCACAACAAATTGTGGCAAGTTCTTAAAGAGATGGGAATACCAGAGCATCTTATTTGTCTCTTGAGAAATTTATATGCAGGTCAAGAAGCAACAGTGAGAACTGAACATGGAATCACTGACTGGTTCAAAATTGAGAAAGGAGTTCGGCAAGGCTGTATACTGTCGCCTTGCCTATTTAACTTGTATGCAGAGCACATCATGAGAAATGCGGGATTAGAGGAGTCACAAATTGGGATCAAGATTGCAGGGAGAAATATCAACAACCTCAGATATGCAGATGATACCACTCTAATGGCAGAAAGTGAAGAGGAACTAAAGAGCCTGTTGATGCGGGTGAAGGAGGAGAGTGCAAAAGTTGGCTTGAAACTCAACATCAAGAAAACAAAGATCATGGCATCCGGCCCTCTCAATTCCTGGCAAATAGAAGGGGAAGAAATGGAGATAGTGACAGATTTTATTTTCCTGGGCTCCAAGATCACTGCAGATGGGGACTGCAGCAAAGAAATTAAAAGACGCTTGCTCCTGGGGAGGAAAGCTATGGCAAATCTAGACAGCATCCTAAAAAGCAGAGATATCACCCTGCCAACAAAAGTGCGTTTAGTCAAGGCTATGGTCTTCCCAGTTGCAATGTATGGCTGTGAAAGTTGGACCATAAGGAAGGCCGAGCGTCAAAGAATTGAGGCTTTTGAACTCTGGTGCTGGAGAAGACTCTTGCGAGTCCCTTGGACTGCAAGGCGAACAAACCGGTCAGTCCTCGAGGAGATCAGCCCTGACTGCTCTTTAGAAGGCCAGATCCTGAAGATGAAACTCAAATATTTTGGCCACCTCATGAGAAGGAAGGACTCCCTGGAGAAGAGCCTAATGCTGGGAGAGATCGAGGGCAAAAGAAGAAGGGGACGACAGAGAATGAGGTGGATGGATGGAGTCACTGAAGCAGTAGGTGCAAACTTAAATGGACTCCGGGGAATGGTAGAGGACAGGAAGGCCTGGAGGATCATTGTCCATGGGGTCGCGATGGGTCGGACACGACTTCGCACATAACAACAACAACAACAATTGATACCCAATTGCTAAATGTAAAGTGAGGACGAGTCCATATGTCACATTGGCAGTTTGTCGCACAATCTACTTCTTACATTTTCATGAGGACAGAGATGTCATTGAGGCCACAGCCTGTACTGTTTCATAAGAATAGTCTCTCACCAAATAATCCTTCTCGTAATGACATGCAAGCATGTTTTGCATGATTTGTGCTGGGCGGATCTCCCTTTGTACCTGCCCCGAACCATCGTCTCACCATTCTTCCTTCTCATTTTCCAAGCCTTTGTTTTATGCTGAGTTTTCATTCCTGCGCCAAGGACCACATACAATGGGAAATGCACAATTATTATATCAGGCAATACATAAAAAGTCATATGAAATAGAATTTTGATATAAGCAACTAATATACCTGATCAGCAACCTGATCTAATATAAGCAACCTGATCAGCAGTTTCTTCCTATGCCCAGAAGATGGCAGAGTGAGACATGTTATATAGATTTTATGTCTTGTTTTATTGCTCCTTTCATATTCTACCACATGAGACTTTCAGTAGCTACCTTATACACAATTATTTCCCTCACAAACATCACTTCTGTGCAGGGAATCTGTGTATCATGGGATGTGCACATATTCATCCTGGTGAGTAAAGAGGAGCATAAATGAAGTAAATAAGTAAAGGAATACCGAAACAGCTTATTTTGCCCTGAGCATCTACAGTGTCCGTGCATTCGCAACCAGAAGTTAATTACAGCTAGGGATGGGTTCAAAACAGCTGACAAACTAAAGAGCATCACAAATTTTGGCCAGTTCATGAAGCAATGTTTGGAAACTGAAGGACTGCCTCAAACGTTCACAAATTTTGAAGCACTTTGTGGTGGCTCATGAAGCCAGAAAGCAGGGGGTTAAGCAACTTCACAAAAAGCTGCAGGGAGCAGAAAGCAGGGGTTTAAAGGTTCCAAGCATGGGGCTGCCCGCCCAGGAAAGTCCATTTAAATAGATGAGCTGCTCCTGCAACTCAGTTATTTAGATTCCATAGCTCAGCTACTTGGGGCATGATGAAACTCATGAATCCCATTTGGTTCGTAGGCTAGCCGACTGGGTTCCTGGGTTTAATGGTTCTGTTGATGGTTCACGAACTTTGACAAATAGTTTATGCATTCTGTAAAATAAAGAAATAGACTGCTAGCACTGGAAATTGGGGGGAAGAGGTCTGGACAACTAGGGGAGGGAGTGGATTCCATAGCATTGGGAAAAAAAACATCTGAGGCTATGGATTATGCCTCTCCTTGAGACTTAGTGGCAGACTACTGGAATGAGTACTCCCATTTATTGGCAGTCAGATCCTAACTCAGCCCCTTTCTGGACTTACTGAGCTATTTATTAGTCTTCATCCAATAAATTGCAAAATAATCATATGAATACCATTGCCAACCTCCAGCTGGTGGCTATAAATCTCTCAATATTACAACTGATCTCGATTATAGAGATCAGTCCACCTGGCCACTTTTGAATTTAGAGTTTATGGCATTATACCCCATTGAATTCTCTCCACTCCCCAAATCCCACCCTCCTCTGATTCCACTCCCCAAATTTCCAGGTGTTTCCCACAGTCTTTCTGAGGATTGTCACGAAAAGTGCTCTAGAATAATTTAAAGAGGATATGCGACTTCAGTTTAATGTAGTGGTTAAGAGTGCGGACTTCTAATCTGGCATGCCGGGTTCAATTCTGCGCTCCCCGACATGCAGCCAGCTGGGTGATTTTGAGCTCACCACAACACTGATAAAGCTGTTCTGACCGAGCAGCAATATCAGAGCTCTCTCAGCCTCACCCACCTCACAGGTTTTTTGTTGTGGGGAGAGGAAAGTGAAGGCGACTAAGCGACTTTGAGCCTCCTTCGAGGAGAGAAAAGCAGCATATAAGAATCAACTCTTCTTCTTCTTCAATAGTTTTTCTTTTTACAAGTTAGTTAGGTGATCACCACATGGCTGTTACTTAGAACCAAAGGACTGGGAGTAATTCCAAAGTAAACACAGTGACACAATTAGGGCCTTCCTTGTGGATGATGGATGTCGAATTAGGAAGCATAGGAATGTTGTCTACTACGTAAGTAGGAAAAATTACATAAGGATCAGCAAAGTGGGTCAGAACAGTGGTAAGTCTTGCTCAGTATCCTGTCATCAGCATTGGCAGGTTAAAGTGCACAACAGTACAAGGCCATTGTAGTTATGTATGTCTTTCTTGGCTCCCAGCTTCCTGCCAACAAGAGACATCCTGATGCTTTGCCTTGCTTCCTGAGGAGTATACAGGAGCATTGATAGCTGCCAGCTTCTCATCTGGTGCATTTGATATCCACACTCTGCGTGAATCTCCCACCACTACCAGCATGTGGACAGGGATTAGGGAAAAGTGGTCAGAGCATAAAGCCAGTACTACAGTAGGACTAAATATATATTTGGAATACATTTCCCCTCACTTCCTGTTTAATGATGAGCTGTCAAATTGAAATTCTATGAACCTTCCATGGAGACATACCATTAACTGCTACTCATATGTGTACCTTTGAATAGTATTTCCAGTCCCTTTTTGGAACTTGATATACTATTACCATTGCTACTTCCTGCTGCACGTACTTCAGAGTCCTGTTATTCTATGTAAAGAACAAAATGTTTTTTCTAGGTGAAATGTTAAAACAGTTGCATTGTGGGCATTCTTTCCAAATAATTCGTAATGCCACTATAGCTTCGGTGCCCTATGGAAGATATTCAGAATCTCTGATTTTTGCGTGGTACTTATCATATGGTGTTCTGCATCTGTTATATGACAACATAAGTTAAATCAATGTGTAGTACAGTGGTCTCCAACCCCCGGTTCGGGGACCGGTTCCAGTCTGTGAATCAGTCGGTACCGGGCCACAGCTCCTCCTTGTTCTCCTTCCTGGCTGCTTCCTCGAGGGCTGTCCTACAACTCTGCAGCCGGCTCACCTTTGGTGCTCTCCAGTGGCCACCATGGCTGGGGCTCCCCCTCAGCGTGGCACTGCGCAGCTGCTGCTTGCAGTACCCCTCAGTGGCCGGCAGGAAGTCAGGGGCGCCGTTGGGAAAGCAAGTGGAGCAGGGGCTCAGGCGGCACTGACGTCCTTCGGCAAAAGACTACCCTCCCCCGGGCCTCAGTAAAATTGTCAAGCGTTGACTGGTCCCCAGGGATAAAAAGGTTGGGGACCACTGGTGTAGTAGACTTTAATTCCACTGAGGTTAAATTTTTATTTTTATTTATTTATTCATTTATACCCTGCCACTCCCGGCCTGCTGGCTTGTGATAGCTTCCAACATCTGTAACTATTATAAAAACACCTAATGACCTTTGGACTTCACAATGACTATTTGGGCCTTACAATTTAAAGGCCAGTGAATATTCCTGCCTTGGACCTGCCTTAGCCTTCATAATTTAACATCCAATGAATGCTCCTGCCTGCCTCGTCCTGCCACCTGAGTGGGCGGCCGCCCTATGGCTTTGCCGCCCATTCAGGCTGTGTCGCCTAACCCTAAATATCATGTCCAACGACTTTGCTCACTTTGCCTCAGACCACTCACAGAGCAGGCAGGTGCCTGGTGAGTGCACTCCCAGAGGCCGCTGCCTCCCTGCAACAGACAGCGACCAGAGCCAATGAGAATGTGGGGAGTGTGACTGGGAATGTGGGGAAAGGAGAGTCAGCCAATTTAAGGGAGAGCTCTCTAAGGCCAGGCCCTGTGTGCTGTGGGAATTCTGAGGGGAAGGGAAAGCAACTGTAAACTGCTTAGAGACACCTGAGACCTGCTTGGTGAACTTGGGACAGTCCCAGATCTCTCAGAGCTCTCTCAGCCACATCTCCTTCGCAGGGAGTCTGTTATGGGATGAGGAAGGGAATGTTTCTTCTCCACAGCAACCCTGTCAAACCTCCAAAGCAGCCCTTTCTGCCTGGGGAGCTGATCTTCATAGTCTGCAGATGAGCTGTAATTCCAGGAGCTCTCCAGGCCCCACCTGGAGGTTGGCTACCCCTGGGTTGGAAATATTCCTGGAGGTTCGGAGGTGAGACTTCAAAATCGTACAATGCCTCAGAGTCCGGCCTCCAAAATAACCATTTTTGCTTGGGAAACTGATCTTTATAATCTGAAAATGAGCGGTAATTCCAGAAGCATTCCAGAATCCACCTGGAGGTTGGCTACCCCTGGGTTGGAAATATTCCTGGAGGTTTGGAGGAGGGCCTTAAAATGGTACAATGTCCACCCTCCAAAGCAGACATTTTTGCTTGCAGAGCTGCTCATTATAATCTAGCGATGAGCAGTAATCTAGAGACGATGGTAGATATTTGCAGACTGAGGTTGGGGTGGAGTGCTGCATGTGGAGGAGTGGAGAATCAAACCTGGCTCTCCGGATTAGAAACTGCTGCTCTTAACCACTATATCGACTCTGGGACTACAGATTTAGGATGCACCAAGTTAAGGATGCACCTCAGACTTGGCAAATGCAGTATCCCAGGCAATGGGGGAGGAAGGGGAGATGAGAGAGGTTTGTAATTTGTGCTGATCTCCTGCCCTGGTTTCGTTTGAGTTGGACAAACAGTGCCAGTCTGGCAGACTATACAGTGTGACTGGGGAGAACTGATTAAAAACAAACTACACATTGAAAACAATTTTAATAGGAAAAATAATAAAGTTTTGTAAAAGAAATGATAATATATTAATGTGAAATTATTTTTAATGTGTGTACATCCTTATTGGATACCTCCTGTATCTTCTAAGATCATTTGTTTCCTGGCATTCTCTGGAGATTTGTAAGGTACAGCTAGTGGGTGGGACTCATAACGAACATCTCTGAAACTAACCTGTCCTAGAAATTACATTGCATATTAGAATTACATAAGGTGCTGCAGAGAGGTGTGTCCTTAACAATGCCATAGACCTGTCACAATCCAGAGAAGTCAACAAAAATGTCTGGAAACATACTATGAAATTATATAATAATAATACTAGGATGACATAAAATAACTTTTATGCTAAACCAAAAAAGGAACAAAACCCAACCTTAACAGTTGAGCTGAACAATAAAAATAATGTAAAATTAATTATTGATTATAAAGGTAAAGGTATCCCCTGTGCAAGCACCGAGTCATGTCTGACCCTTGGGGTGACGCCCTCCAGCGTTTTCATGGCAGACTCAATACGGGGTGGTTTGCCAGTGCCTTCCCCAGTCATGACCGTTTACCCCCCAGCAAGCTGGGTACTCATTTTACCGACCTCGGAAGGATGGAAGGCTGAGTCAACCTTGAGCCGGCTGCTGGGATCGAACTCCCAGCCTCATGGGCAAAGCTTTCAGACGGCTGCCTTACCACTCTGTGCCACAAGAGGCTCTTATTTATTATAGTGCACAATTAAAAACAGAATAAAAACTTCTTAAAAACTATACCGAACTAACAGCACATAGAACCAAGGACCAAACGCGTTTCGACCCTTCCAGGTCTTCCTCAGTGGTCAAAATTATGATAATACACTCTATCTATACCTATATAGAACTCTCTATAATGTGTAGCTGAATGGTTGAGTGGGATCTGTAATGTGTAAATGTTATCCTTTTTGGAGACCAATTCCTTTGTTATGTACCTAAAGTCACCACTCTTCGCTACCATTAAGTTCTGCACTCAGAGTGTAATCTCATGTGCGTCAGAAAAAGCTATGTGCTGTTAGTTCGGTATAGTTTTTAAGAAGTTTTTATTCTGTTTTTAATTGTGCACTATAATAAATAATAAGTTTTACATTATTTTTATTGTTCAGCTCAACTTTTGAGTTCCAACCTATAAAATAACTTTTAGTCTGGAAAAAGATTAAGTGCCAGAGGAAGCATTGTTTGTTTATTTGTTTATATGCCACCCTCCTCTGAGGCTCAGGGCAGTTTACATAAAACATAGAAAATAGTACATGGAACTTAGTTTTCTATAACAACAATAATATTAACATTAATAACATTAATAACTTTAACAGGGGAAACTGGTGCAAACAGGTCCAGGGCAGAACCTATGGATGGATTTCTGTGGGAGAGGGAGCAGGGGCCCTGCAGATGTTGCTGGTTTCGCTCAGTCTCAACCAAATGCCTGGTGGAAGAGCTCCCTTTTGCAGGCCCTGCAGAACTGTTTTAGCTCTGTCAGGGCCCTGATCTCCTCCAGGAGCCCATTCTACCAGGTGGAAGCCAGGACAGAGAAAGCTCTGGCCCTGTTTGAGACTAGGTGGGCTTCTCTAAGGCTAGGGATCATTAGCCGGTTGGTAGTGGCGGAGCGTAAAGCTCTTTAATGGGCATAAGCAGAGAGGCGGTCCCTCAGGTATACTGGGCCATGACTACATATGACCTTAAAGGTAATTTTTTAGCCTGATCCGGAATTCAACTGGCAACCACTGCAGTTGGTGGAGAATGGGCCGAATATGGGACCTCCACGGTGTTGCTGTGAGGACCCTGGCTGCTGCATTTTGGACCAGCTGTAGTTTCCGGATCTCTCTTCTTCTTCTTCTTCTTCTTCTTCTTCTTCTTCTTCTTCTTCTTCTTCTTCTTCTTCTTCTTCTTCTTCTTCTGCTGCTGCTGCTGCTGCTGCTGCTGCTGCTGCTGCTGCTGCTGCTGCTGCTGCTGCTGCTGCTGCTGTAGCTCCCTGATGTAATTGTTTTCCTTTGCAAACCTTGAGGCATTCCCATCTCTGCTAAAAACCTTTGGATGATTCCCTGTAGTTTAAGCTTGATAATTTCGCCATTGAGACAAGAACTTTTAGTTTGTTCATCCATACTTCTGTTTCAGGCAAAATAGGCTGTTTCCATCTTTAATCTGTTGCCTGAATTGCGCTTAGACATGACCTGTAACATGTGTATAAAGCCTTGGGGAACTAGCTGAGCAGCGAGGGGGGGGGTAACTTAGTGTTTAAGGCCCAAAATGCCAGTGTTTACGGGGCCAATTACACCCTTAAGAACTCAAGGCAGACACGGTGGTAAATTGTATAAATAATAAGAATAGTCTTTATTAGAAAAAAAATAATAAGCATAAATATATCTAACACACTAACAAGCAGTCATATAGAGAAGAATATGGTGGAAAAAGAAGGTCCAGTATAATTAACTTTCCTGTAGTGATGATAGGCAGAGTCCCATATCCAAAATGCATACTGGGGCTTGCTAAAGCCGTTGTTTATATAGGGGGCCATTCCGCACTCGTTCAAAATAGCACAATGGTTGCAAATTGAAATCGCTACTAATTTGCTGTTATGCACAAAGTCGTTGACAATCTGCCACACTCCTGAAACCGATCCACAAAAAGCGCTTCGTTGTAGCGCTTTCAGGGAAATCCCCAAAAGTGGATTCACCTTCCAGAAAGCGCTACACTCTTGCAACTAATCTGCAACACTAGCAGGAAAGTTCTGTGCGTTACCATTGTTGCGGTTTCTGCAAAGTCCCTCCCCCTGGCTCTCTCCTCTGATCTTCCAGTGAAGCGATCGCCATTTTTTTTCTCGGAGTGAGCGGAGATCAATGCACCGGCGAGCCTTCGTTTACCCACCGAGGCTTCCCCGGCTGCATTCCCTCCCCAGAGCTGTTTTAAGTCACCAAGCACCACACAGCCTCATTTGCTGGTTTATTTTCCCTTTATTTTTCACTCTATTTTCGGCCGAAAATCGTGCCCGTGCCGGGGGGGGGGGTTCACTCGGGGGGAGCATGGCAACAATGAAACGGCAGCTCAAACACCACCTGCTAGCTAGATGGGTCTTTCCGTTGCAATGAATCAACGCAGATTTGTTGCAACGTGTGTGTGTGTTTTTTTTAAACCTTCCTTAAAGGGAAAGGGGCTTTTCGGGAGCATGATAACGGCTGCCCATTGGCTGCTCGTTTGATTGACGGCCAGGGGCGGGACAAAGCTCTGCAATATTGCTTCCTGGCTAGCGATTTTTGCTGAGACTGGAAACCTGTGGGAAATGACAGAAATGCAACTGGATTCCACTACAAAGGCAGGTATGTATAACGATGAATTCCACTATTTAAAATGGCATTGGTTGCGGGGCTGGTCTACATGGTGCAAGCCAGGCATTAGGCAAGTGGAAATTTCCACTGAGCCAGGTGTTGGGCAACTGCTGGCCCAAGCCAGAGATGGCTGTTAATGGCCTTAGATAAAAGGAACCATCCTAGATGTGATGGTATCTATTGACTGGATGATGGGCTTAGCCCCTGGCAGAGAGGCCAAGTGTAGGAGACAGAGAACGTGGCCAAGAGCCCCTGGCCATACCAGTTCTGGCAAGACCACGCTATCAGCAAAACTATGGGATGGGGGGAGGAATCAGAGTCCAGAGGCACCTGAAATTCCAACCTGCAGCAGAGGACAATCCAAGGCATGTCCTGGTTTCCAAGATGGATTCTGCCCCATCAGTGTTTCTTGTCAGGGTGTTTCAGGGTGTTCCTGTGACTGGCTTGCTCCCAAGCCTAGACTGTTGTGGTGTACTACTGGTTATGGAGTACAGTCTGCCAGTATGTGAGGCAGGGGTGCTGCGATACTTAACAGCACCACTCTCAATCCTGCCGCCGCTGATGCATAGAAGAAGAATTTTCTAAGCTCTTTTGGCATAGTTGTGGGCATGAAGCTCAATAGCATGAATTTGGTATGCAGTGGAAATTTATATTTCATTATGTCCTGCCTCTCAGAATGCAGAAATTGTGTATGATTTCGCAGGTCCACCACATGTGGCAAAAAGATACTACAGTTTTTTGGCATCTCCAACATTTGCCATCAGTTTTTGAGGAGATTTTCCTTATATTTTGGGGGGTGATGTACCATCTGTAGAATACTTTATACCATACCTCTTTTAGTTGCTGAGATTTGGTTTGTATTAAGGTTTGGGACCATAACTGTTCCCACTCTTCATATTGAATTGTGTGCTCAAAATTCTGCATCAAGTTAATCATGCATTTCTTGACTCGTTCATATTCCATGTCCATCTTTAAAAGGCATTTATATATTTGGCTTAGAAGATGTGTCTTGCTTGTTTTTATTTGATTTTCAAAATCCGTGTTAGCTCATAGTTGTTTGCCTTGTTGATCTGTTTCTTCTACCATTCTTGAGAAAAGTTGCCTATGCATTAACCTGTCTTAAGTTTTTGTTTTCCTTTGCTAGTGGGTTATAGTCTTTGAGATCTCCTTTTGAGGTTACCAAGTCTTGATATCTCAGCAAGCCAATTTTGCTTCTACTGGTGATTAAGTTCCCAGGCTGATTCTTTCTTGGTAACTTCTCCAGATTTTGATCAATGGACCCCTTACAAAGTGGATATCCTTTGTTAGTATTCCTTTACCTTGAGGCCAGAGTGAATTATGTAGACCCCGGGTAAGACCAACTTTTCTGATCTCTAAATCTCTCTGTATTGGATTGTTGATCCATTTTACTACCCAGGTGAGTGCTGACACATGGTAGTATAATTTCAGATTTGGGACTCCCAATCCCCTTTTTGTTTTCTCATGTTGCAAAACCTTAAATGCAACTCTTGGTCTTTTGTGATCCCAGATGAATCTGTTAATCTCAGATGAATCTGTTAATCTGGAAGCATCAGAGAGAGGGTTAAGTACACAGAATAGATCACCCAGCTATTAATTCTTCTATCTGAGCTGTTTCACAGAAAGAGGTACTGATGCTCTTGCAAGTGGCCAGTCAGCTTTCTTCAAAGGCACACAAGACTGCAGTCTGCATTTTGCAAGACACAGCTCCATTTATGTAAAAAGCAACATCTGTGTTCATAGATCCATTATAGCTGTAAAGAGAAATTATGTCAGATACCCATCTGAAAAAAATGACAGGAATTTCATTAACCAACCCTGATGCACATTCCATGAGGCAATATATAAAACTTCAGTTCCCCCACTGGAATATGTCCCTGTGTCCATGCAGCTTTCTGCCTCGAATGGCTATGGGATACTGTCCCCTTTAATTCAACTCCATGCTTCCTGTGTGAAACTCAGGATACAAAAGGTAACAGCAAATGGACCATTATACACTGGAGGCTTTAAAACTATGCATAAGTACAGGACTGGGATTATTTCCATAATTGGTGGAGGAGGGAGGAGCACTGCTTGTAATGATTTACCCCCAAAGAAGGTGCCCCCAGGTTTTGAGGAAATGTTGGAGTTGGAACACCTTTCCTATGAGGAAAGGTTGGAGAGGCTGACTTTTCATTCTAGTAAAAAGTCAGCTAAGGAGAGATATGATACAAGTTTATGAAATTAGATAGTAGAATAGATAGATGGAGCTTTTTCTCCCTCTGCCATTATATCAGAACTTGGGAGCACCCAGTGAAATCATTGGGCAATCGGTTCAGGAAAGAAAAAAGGAAACGCTTCAATACATAACAAGTAACTAAGCTGTGTGGAATTCACTGCCCATAGAGGTAGTGCCAGTCATTAGTACTGACGGCTTTAAAAGAGGGTTAGACAGACAGATGAAAGAGAGCACAATAAAATCAGAGTCCAGTGACACCTTTAAGACCAACAAAGATTTATTCAGGGCATGAGCTTTCAAGTGCAAGCACTTTTCATCAGACTATGATCTTCCTACATGACAGGGAATATATAGCAAAAATCAATTCTGTTACATCAGTAGACTGTGTCACAACCAAATACAGCCAATGATAATCCTTTGTCAAAACAGCCAATCAATCTTCTAATTCAGTGTAGTTTACAAAAACAAAAGGAGAGACCAAACTGCCTGTTATCAGTGATCAAAGTGAGGTACATCAGTGGGCTTCTACCTATGGTAACTGAAGGGAACCATCTATAGAGGCAGTAACTTTCCGTATATCAGTGGTGGGAGGTGGCAGCAGGGAGGGGTGTTATGCACTGTTCATTTGCATTGTTTATTTGACCCTCCAGAGTCATTGGTTTGCTGCTGCGTGAAACAGTATGCTAACCAGGCTCTTCTTATGCTCTTGACCATCTATACTGTACAAATATGATTAATAGAGCTCTGGATCCTGCAGTACAGGAGGTGAGATTGGTGCTGTCTCAACAAGCCTTTTAGAACAAGCTGAAGGCATTGGCTCAGCTTCAACTTCACTCAAATCCATGGTTTATTTTAACTATAGGTAGTTTGTGAAACCAGGATTCAGTTCCAGATCCCTCAGCTCCTGCTTTGTTTCAATGTTTCAATTCCTTTCTCTGGCTGCAATCAGTGTTCCCTCTAAGAATCACAGAATCATAGAGTTGGAAGGGGCCATACAGGCCATCTCGTCCAACCCCCTACTCAACGCAGGATTAGCCCTAAGCATCCTAAAGCATCCAAGAAAAGTGTGTATCCAACCTTTGCTTCAAGACTGCCAGTGAGGGGGAGCTCACCACCTCCTTAGGCAGCCTATTCCACTGCTGAACTACTCTTACTATGAAAATTTATTTCCTGATATCTAGCCTATATCGTTGTACTTGTAGTTTAAACCCATTACTGCGTGTCCTCTCCTCTGCAGCCAGCAGAAACAGCATCCTGCCCTCCTCCAAGTGACAACCTTTCAAATACTTAAAGAGGGCTATCATGTCCCCTCTCAACCTCCTTTTCTCCAGGCTGAACATTCCCAAGTCCCTCAACCTATCTTCATAGGGCTTGGTCCCTTGGCCCCAGATCATCTTCGTCGCTTTCCTCTGTACCCTTTCAATTTTATCTACGTCCTTCTTGAAGTGAGGCCTCCAGAACTGCACACAGTGCTCCTGGTGTGGTCTGACCAGTGCCGTATACAATGGGACTATGACATCTTGTGATTTTGATGTGATGCCTCTGTTGATACAGCCCAAAATGGCATTCGCCTTTTTTACCGCTGCATCACACTGCCTGCTCATGTTTAGTTTACAATCCACAAGTACCCCAAGGTCTCGTTCACACACAGTGTTACCTAGAAGCGTATCCCCCATCCAGTAGGCATGCTTTTCATTTTTCGGACCCAGATGCAGAACTTTACACTTATCTTTATTAAATTGCATCTTGTTCTCATTTGCCCATTTTTCCATTGTGTTCAGATCTCGTTGAACTCTGTCTCTATCTTCCGAAGTATTTGCCAGTCCTCCCAATTTGGTGTCATCTGCAAACTTGATGAGTAGTCCCTGAGCTGTGTACCTGAGCCGCTGCCAGCTTTGTGTAGTGGTTAAGAACACCGGCTTCTCAACTGGCAAGCCAAGTTTGATGTCCTGATCCTCCACAGGCAGCCAGCTGGGTGACCTTAGGCTAGTCATAGGCCTGTTAGAGCTCTTCTCACAAAGCAGTTTCTCTCAGAACTCTCTCAGCCCCGTCTGTTGTGGGGAGAGAAAGGGAAGGTGATTGTGAGATTCCTTCCGGTAGTGAAAAGTTGGGCATAAAATCCTCTTCTAACACAGGAAACCTTGCTCAAGAGACATCTGTAACCACACAGGGCCTTGCAATGCCCATTATAGGATTACAACAGTTATATTCTACTTAGAATGGGGACTGCTCTGCTCAGTAGGGGGGGAATTAAAAGGAACCTTGGCTGCAGTCCTAAGAACAATTTTCTCAAACACCACTTCTGAGTAGACCTTTTTAGGATTACTCTCCCTGTTGCATGCAAGGGCATGGCTAAAGATCAAGCCAGGATTAAGCTACTATTCAGCCAAGATGTCTGTGTTCTGACATCACATGATTAAGACTAACTGCAGTAAATACATGAACTTCAGATCTTAGTTTCAGCCTGGTTTGATAGCTCCTAATTATAGCTAATGGAGATACATTCAAGTGGGTAGCCATGTTGTTTGAAGCAGTAGAATAAATTTAGAATGCAGGGGCACATTTAAGACCAACAAAGTTTTATTAAGGTACTAGCTTCAAATACCATCTTTAAAAAATGGGCTTTGAAAAGAGAGAAGGGGAGGGGGAAGGGGAGAAGGGGGAAGGCCCCCCCTGCAGCCTACTTTCTCCTGGCGTCTCGGGCCCATCGTCAGCTTCTGGAGTGGGACAGATGCCCCAGCAGAGAGCAGCCCCTTGGGGACAGGGGCAGCGGAGAGGCCCCTGGCCATGCCAGCAGAGAACTGCCCCTGGGTCCGGGAAGGCTTCTAACCTTGGCAAAAGGCCTTCCCAGACTCAGGGGCTGTGGAGAAGTCCCTCCCCACTGGGCATGCTGGCGGAGAGCTGCTCCTGGATCTGGGAAGGCCTCTCGCCACGGCGAAAGGCCTCGGACCCAAGGGCTGCAGAGAGGTCCCTCTCTGTTGGGCACGCCAGCAGAGAGCTGTCCCTGGGTCCAGGAAGGCCTCTTGCCATGGCGAAAGGCCTTCCTGGACCCAGGGGCAGCGGAGAGACCCCTTCCCACCGGGTGCAGCACTGTCCCTGGGTCCGGGAAGGCCTCTTGCCATGGCGAAAGGCCTTCCTGGACACAGGGGGAGTGGAGAGGCTCCTCTCCGCTGGGTGCGCCAGTGGAAAACTGCCCCTGGGTCTAGGAAGGCATTTCGCTGTGTCGCAGATGCAGGGCAGCATGAGTGGGAGCTGTTCGGGCCGGGACAATCAGGGTGTGGCCAGCTGGCCGCACCCTGATTGGCCCTATTCCGTCTCAGACAGCCAGATTGGCTCTACCCTGGGGCCAGTTTCATAAATATAAAGAAGAACCATGGATAAGGATGAGCTTTCGTGCACACACTTACTTCCACAGATACAATATCATGGAATGAATATAATCAGTTCAGACTTTTAGATGGAGTGAGAGAACAAATTAACATACAGCATAATGAAATTGCTGGGATTCCAGAGATACATAGGAAAAGACAGCAATTAGGATTTGCTTGCATTCACCTGATATTGAGTTGCACGGGAAACATTTGGCAACAATAAAAAATGTAAATAGGCTAATAGATAATCAATTGCTGACAGTAGTTAGCTGAGATATTGCCCTTTTGCCCCCTGCCTGACCTCTAAAGTATGGAAGCATCTAGTCTAGGGGTTTCATATTCTTTGATGTAAAACATTTGGTTCACAGATCAGAAAAAAAGCATATATATACTATTTCAAACTAAATAGCATTATACCAGTCTTAGTAACATTACAATATACTTCTTCCAATCAATTATTCCAATTAAGAGACACCTTTAAGACCAACAAAGATTTATTCAAGGCGTGAGCTTTCGAGTGCAAGCACCCTTCGTCAGACTATGATCTTCTTACATGACAGGGAATATTTAGCAAAAATCAATTCTGTTACATCTGTGTCACAACCAAATACAGCCAATGATAATCCTTTGTCAAAACAGCCAATCAATCCCCTAGAATTCAGTGTACTTTACAAAGAGAAACCAAAATGCTGCTATTAGAGATCAAAGGCGATCACCTTCCCATATATTGCTTGGGGATTGATTGGCTGTTTTGATAAAGGATTATCATTGGCTGTATTTGGTTGTGACACAGATGTAACAGAATTGATTTTTGCTATATATTCTCTGTCATGTAAGAAGATCATAGTCTGACAAAGGATGCTTGCACTCGAAAGCTCACGCCTTGAATAAATCCTTGTTGGTCTTAAAGGTGCTACTGGATTCTGATTTTATTGTGCTACTTCAGACCAACATGACTAATCATTTGAATCTATCCAATTAAGAGAAAAATTGAAATACAGAGGACATTTGGCCTTTCTGAGGGATTGTTTAGAATGTAGGTTAGCATATTTAGTGAGGTTAAGAAACCAGTACCTTTCTTAAGTTACAGTACAATCTAGTTGTTCAAATCAGTTATTCCAAGTAAGAGATAAATTAAAATACAGAGGACTTTAGGCCTTCCTGGGGGCTTGTTAAAAGTACAGGTTAGCATATATAGTGGCATCTCCGCACATCTAAATAAATAACGCTATGCCAGCGTAATAGCGTAGCACTAAAAATAATCGCACCTCAAGCCATTCTTCACCTTCTGCCTGTCTCGCTTCCGTATGCCACCTTTTTGTGCTCCTTGCACTCCGCATACCTGCTTGAAATAGTAGAAGAGAGCAATGCACTTTACACATGACTCTCTTCTGCCTATCAATCAAGCTAGGCAACCAATCCCGTTTCTCAACTTTTAAAACGGCCCACAATTATTCACCCCTTCTCAGTTGAAACGCCTATGCATCTAATCATAGATGCATAGTGCTTTTTGAATGCCACCCATTATGGTCTCACGAGTCTTGAGATTGGGGAAAAAAAATCTTGTTCCTGATTTTTTTTGGGGGGGGGACTTTAGAGAGGCATGCTTTGTGCGACCACTTAGGAGGAAATTTTATGTTTGCTTTGCCTGCACGCTTGTACACCTATTTGTTGCTCCAGGCAGTTTGCTTAAAAATAAAACACACCTTTCCCTGGGAGAAGGGAGGCGGGTGCATGGGTGGGACATTGGAGGCTGATATAGTGTTTCTTCCCCTCTATATATTTCTTTAGTGTGTGGCCTGCTGGTTGCTCTCCTGTAGCTCATGCTTTTTAGGTTGGGGAATCCACTTTATGCGATTCCCCAGCTAGCACTTTAAAATGGAGGATACAGCTAGTTGTTTGTACTTGGACACTGGATGTTGGTCACGTCATGTGAAACGCCAAAAATCTAGCATCTTCACCAGGTAAGCATTTCACTATATTTATGGCGTGTGGAAAGGAGTTAAGAAACTAATGTCCCTGTTGAGTCCTGGGAATTCCATTGTTCTGAGTGTTGCAGTAACTTGAATTTCAGCAATCTCCCTACCTATCCTGTTCTTAAAATTCCTTTGTAATAAAACAGCTACTTTCAGGTCATCTACTGAATATCTTGGAAGGCTGAAGTGTTCTCCCACAAGTTTATCAGTCTTGTGGTTCCTGATGTCAGGTTTGTGTCCATTTTTTGGTGTAGAGTTTGTCCTGTTTATCATATGTAGAGAAGGGAAGGGCATTGTTTTCATTTGATGGCATATACAATGTATATAGACATGTGAATAAGCTTTTGATGGTGTAATTCATCTTGTTTGGTCCATTGATTATGTTGTCCGGATGTATATGGTGGCAAAGTTGACATCTGGGTTTGTTGCAAGCTCTGGTACCAGTATCCATGTTCAAATTAGACATTGTATTATTGTGGGTGAGGAGTTATTTGAGATTGGGGGGCTTTCTGTGTGCAAGAAAAGTTTTGTCCCCCAGAGAATTTCATTGTCCAGTAGAGGTAGTAAGTCCCTGATAATGTATTGAGAGCTGTATGTGACCACCAGTGGTATTCTGTTATTTTCTCTTTTGAGCCTGTCTTGTGATAGGTTTTCTCTGTATAGCTAATGGAGTGGACTAAATTCAGGCAATCACGCCAACCATCATGCCTTTGTGCAGCGTCTGAACTGAGCCATTGTTAATATGGAAGGTCTCTGAATGAAGCAGAGGGGTCTTCTCTGTGTCATTCTACTGCTATATTGAGAACGCACATGACTTTTCCGGATGTGTTGCAGGTTGTTCTCAAAAGTGAAGCAGTTTTTTAAGGGGGAATCCACTTTTTACAATTCCCCGAAAAGCACTACATCAAAGCGCTTTTTGCTGGAGTGTTGCGGATTGTGTACGACCTCGTGCATAATGTTAAAAAAAATAGCGTTACACAACAGTTAGACTTCCGCAACATTAGCACTGTGCGGAATGGCCCTTGTTTTAACCCATCACATCTCTAGTTTATTTTTTTCTGCCTGAGATTCTGGAGAGCTTTTGTAAGTGAGAGTAGATAGTGCTAAGACCTGTGTTCTCAGTCAATACAAGTTAAGTTGACAACTAATCAGAGAGTAAAATAGTCTATTCCTTGAATAGAGGTTTACTATGCAGAAATCCCCAGTTTAACACAGAAGTTTTGTTCAAAACTTGTGCACATAAAGAGAGAGAAGGGAGATTGCATACACAAGTGTTATGTTACTGGATTTTTCATGTCAAGAGCTAGCTTTCTTGCACATATATGCTGTGGTTAGGAGTTTCGACTGATAGGTGGCACCAAATTTTATTATATAACCTATGAAGCAGTCAGGTTGTGCAGCAAAATGTGCTATATGAAAACACAAATGGCTTCCCAAGAAGACAAAAGTTGTCCATCCGTCATCTACACTAGATCTGGGTGCTTACTGTGGTGCAAACATTGTTAGGCTTGCTTTGTTCTACCCATTCAAAACAGTGGGGATAGAATAGCCATGTATCACTGATCCTCCACAAGAAACAGTTGTCACCGGCTTTATGTCGCTTTGTCAGTGCTATAATGCCACCACCATATGCAAGTTTCCCATTCCTAAAGCCCTGATGTTTACCGAACCACAGAGCCTGGGACATTTAGAGAAAAGGGTTCTTCTGCTGCCCCACAAAGCCTTGCTGTGCCGACACTGTTGCTATGTTTAGCAGTGACTAAGCAAGACACATTTCTTGTTTCAGGCACTGACGTGAACTGTGTAAATCTGGAAGTGGTTACATTAGGCAGCCGCATTCCAGCCTTCCTGTTTGGCCCAATGAGCTTGTGTGTGTGCCACAGTCTATTAATTAAGAATTGCCTACTAAGCCAGACACTGGAAAGTGCAAACAATGAGGATGGAGTTTTTAATCTTGACATGCAGTTAAATCCAGCACTACTTTAAGAGCAGGCTTGCTAAGAACCAGAGTTCAAGCTTTAGAACTCCTACCCCTGGATTCTCGCTGAATCCACACATTTTATTTAGCATGAGGAGCTTCATCTCACCTGAGAGAGTCTAACTCACCCAGTCCTGACCAACAGTCATTCTTAGAATAAAGACAATAACAAAATATGGAGTTTGATTTTGAATAATGAAACCAAGTAGATAGTGAAAGGTCTAACTCTCTTTCCTTTCCCTTCCCTAAGGCAAATTGTGGTTGCCTAAACCTGCAAGTTGCATTATAAGAATGGACCCACATGCATGATTTTCATGTCCTCTGATCTTTATCTGTATATTTTTATCCTACCATTCTTTAAGGAAGGATCAACATATATATGGTTCTTCTAGTTTAGTCTTACTGTGATCTGATGTGAAGCAGTGCTTGTCCCAAGATGACTCAGATTCATTACTGAATGAGGATTTGAACTCAGCCCTCCTATATGAGTCCCAAACTCTATTTTTCCATACTGTGAGTAATTTTAAACTGCTAAATTATATAGGGCATGGGTTTGTCCCCCGCATTATTCAACATCTTTATGTGCCCTCTTGTCCAGCTTGACCAAGTTTGGACTTGGGTATCACCAATATGCTGATGACACCCAACTCTACATTCCTAATGGACGGCCAACTGGATTCCCTTGAAACTTTTGCCAGTTGCCTGGAATCAATGAAGGTTTGGCTCAGGCAGAGTTGCCTCAAACTCAACCCCTCAAAGATGGAGGTCCTGTGGCTGGGTAGGAAAGGGCCGAGAGAGGAAACATGTTTGCCCACCCTAGATGAGGTGCAAACCCATTTGGCATGGTACTCCCCCCTCACAGTGGTGACTGATGTTATGAACTTAGGCAGATTGTGAGTGGATATGCCAGTGTTTGTCTCTTGTGGCCCTTCCTTGCATACCTAGGGAATTGCTGATCACTACTGTGGGATGGTAGGTGAATTTCCTCCAGGCCAGACTGGATTCTGTAGATGTTTTGGTGAGGGGGGGATCATTTGGGCATGAAATTGTGGGTAGGCATTGTGCAGGGGGTTGGACTAGATGACCCTGGACTTCCATTCCATCTCTGTGATTCTATGATTCTATGACTGTGTCTTTTTAGAGCCGTATTTTAAACTAGCTTTACAAGGATTTTTCCTTTTACAACAGTCCTAAGGATGCCGTTTTACTCATGCATAAATGTTAGCATGTTTTTGAGCTCCTCCCCTGTGACAGCCTCTTTTCTGCTCACAATCCCTCATCCACCAAGTGGGAGCTCAAGGTGCCTGCTGCTGATTCTCTGACAACGGAGGCAGGCTGCCTTCGCTATAAGGAAGTGGGGAACCCCATGGACTATAAAACTGTAGCTTCTCTGTAGAACTGTAGCACACACAAGTAATTATGTGCTGTGGTAATCTATCTCTGAAAAGAGACCATAGTGGGGGCGGCAGGGCGGTGTTGTTTGACAGTTTATCAGGCTGGCGAAGCAGAGGGGTCTTCTCTGTGTCACCTTGTGTGAGCTCATTGGCTGTCTGAAATGCCAGTTCCCTCTTATAGGAGAATGAGGAAGCAGAGCTGCTTCAGGCTATAGGTAGAGGTTCCCATTTTGTACTGGCTCGCCAATGATTTTTTAAAAACTTTGTGGGGGAAGATGTGTGTGTGGGGGGCTTTAAGTTTGCATCGGAACCTATGGTCTGCTGTGGTCTATCCTGCCCACTGTCTATGAGGAACAGTATACCACAGGGGGGTAAAGGTGGTTGTTTTGGCATTCAAAAACAACCACAAAATTTTCTTGTTGAAGTCTCCATGTCCATGAACTACAATTCCCATGAGGCCCTGCCAGCAGCATGGGCCAGAGTGGCAGTCAGGTAACATTGCAGCTGACCATGGCCTTCTGAAGAGCATCTAGCACAATGGAGGAAGTTCCCCCTCCCACTTGGAGAGTTACTGTGGTAACGGTTTCAAGTACATAATCGCTGCGAAAAAATTAGTGCAGTATCAGAGCACGTGAATAAATGGGAACATTTTAAATACATTTTTTAAAGGATGGTTTTAAAGGATTGGCAAACTGAATGCGGTGAAAACTGGTACATGTATAATAGGCCCTGGCTCTAACTCTTCTTTTTTTGTGAAGACAAAAAGGTCATGGGGGGTTGCAACTTCAGGATTTTTGAGAAATTATTTCATAATGACTATATATGGGAAGCTATTCTTCATCCCCCCCTTTCTTTATAAGGAAAGTAGCAGGCAGTTGCCACACAACTCTCTTCCTATCCCACCCTCACAGTGATTGTGAAATCACATACTTTTCTCACATCTGAAATACATTTATGCTGATGTTACTAAAGTACAGAGGATGAGTAATTTTATTTGAGCTTTCAGTTTCTGCTATAAGTGTTGAATTTCTACAAGGGCTCTAAGTTTGATTCTACGAGGAAGAGCCTTCAGGTAGCTCATCAGGGCACTTCAAAGAACAGATAATGTGTGTGCATAAAGTCACAGCCAACCTATGGTGATCCTGTAGAGTTTTCAAGGCAAGAGTGAGTTCAGAGTTGGTTTGCCATTATCATCCTCCACATAGCAACCCTGGACTTCCTTGGTCATCTCCCATCCAAGTATTAACCAGAGCCAACCCCTAGTCTTATATTTATATCCTGGTTTATGGCCATACAAACATATAAAATAAAATAAAATAAAATAAAATAAAATAAAATAAAATAAAATAAAATAAAATAAAATAAAATAAAATAAAATAAAATAAAATAAAATAAAATAAAATAAAATAAAATAAAATAAAATAAAATAAAATAAAATAAAATAAAATAAACCAGGGCCAACCGTGCTTAGATTCCAAGATCAAATGGGACTGGATTAGCCTTGGCCATCCAGGTCAGAGTGATCAGGTAACAGTCACACGCAAGGGCATTCCTGCTACTTTTTAAGATCTTGAAAAGTGAAGTGGGATGAATTGAATAGGGGCAGGTATGGTCCTTGATTGTAAAGGTGAAGTGACTTGCATGAGAGTATTACATAACTTAGTGGCACAGTCTGTAAAGTATTACGTTCACTAAGAGAAATTCAATGGGGAATGCAATGGGGTACAGGTGTATATTAGTCTGCAGGCAAGTTATATTTATGGACAATCAAACACAAGCTAAGCGGTTGCCTTACTCTGCCTTCCTCAGACTGGGAGGAAGAGGGAAAAAAAGAGTTCTTTCATTATTCTTACTCCTAGCCAAGTTTTTTGTTTGGTCCTTACGCACTATTCCTACCCTACTGGCGCCTAAACTCCCTGGAAAAATACAGCGAGCACATGAGATCATCAGACTGCTTCATACAAGAGCAGTTTGTTTTTGCCATCCCATGAGAAAAGAAATATAGATCTGGAGCTCTGCCACTAAAAGGGGCTTCAATAATAGCCTGAACTCCCTGTGGAACTTTCCTGGAGAATGGCTTGTGTGATGAGGAATGGAGGGCAACGGGCCAGGTTTTCATTCAGTTATGAGTGGAATGTCTCTAACTCCTTTCAGGAACACTGTGTTCCTTCCTGCAATATTAACATCACCATCTCTAAGTAAGAAGGCCAGACAGGAAGGAATGAGATGCCCTTCATGTTCCCGCCCTCCTTTATACTGGATACTGTGGAGATTTTTTTTGTTTAGGACCTGACATAAACAATCCCACCTTTCACATATAAGAGGTAAGGGAAATGAATAGAACAATGGTAGTACACGCCAATTGCTCACTAAGGGGATTTAACTTCCTAGTCCCACAGCATTAGGCACATAGTTCCCACACCTACACACAATGATGCCCTTACTTGTCTTGGGCCTTAGTAACCAATGAAATGCTACTCTTTAATCTGGCAGTGGTACTTCCTTGCTGACCCCCCCCCCACACACACACACACACACACACTGTCCTTCCACATGGTAGTAATCCTATATTACCTCATGTGATTCAGTCTACTACCCCCAAACTCCCCTACAGTTACTTCCTCTAGTAGATGTGTTCCACTAGGTGCTCCTTTGTAACATGTGTCAAACCCTGTTGGCATTTTGGCCAGCAAGCACAGCTCTGTCTTTTTATAGCAAATGAGTGCATCACAGACATGAGAAAAGCAAAAGGCTCCGATATCCCAGACCTTGCTTGAACTGTGTATGGCTCATACATGATGGGAAGAGGACAAAAAATACTTCTGTTTCCACTAGGCAACAGGGGCAAACAACAGAGCGCAGCTGTAAACAAACTATGGCCTCCTCATTCCTGACAAGTGACTGCATAACTGGCTATAACCCTTCTATGAAGGCAGAAAAGACAGGCACCCAGGTTGCTGTTCCTTCCCCACAGACCCACGGCAGTTCTGCTTTGACTGTCTGTGAGGAGAGTTTTCTTATTTGGAATAAGCACCCACCCCACCCCCAAATCCAGAACTTTACATTAAATCCCATAAAAGATGATGTTTGAAGATTGCTCCGCATCAGCACCAGAATGATTCAGAAGGAGTCTTCTACAAACCTCTTCAGAAATGGAAGTGAAGTGTGTTCTCCTGTTTGCCAGATGTGAGACATGCCTACAGGACCTGTTCAGCCTCACACAGAATAATTGCTACTAGGACCCGGCAAATCCAGAAACGGTTGGAAATTTCTGAAAATAAAGGCAAGTTTTATCCTCACAATGGAAAATTATTTAGATTGGACAGCAAGAACTATTCATATAAGGAATCACAACTTAAAAATATTTGATGAAAAGTTATAAAATATCTTTTTTTTCTTTTTGGTTAGGGCTTCTACTAACTAGCACAATGACAGAGTTGTCAACTTGGACTTAGGAAATTGCAGGAGATTTGGGGGCAGTAACTTAGGGAGGGTGAAATATAAGAACTGTTTTTTGTACCTCTTCCTCCAAGATTCGGTGGATTTCATAGTGTGTCTGCTTATCCACAAAGACAGGGATAGGAGCCACAAGGGCAGGGTGCCACTGGTCCGGGGTGGGCGCCCTTCGTAGAAGGCTAGAATGAAATACAGGATGAACATTTTTGTAAGCCTGAAGAAGATCCAACTCACATCATTTATCACCTTGGTCACTCTGAATGGACCTATAAATGCGGGCTCAGTTTGCGGGAAGGCTGCTGACAGCGAAGATTCTTTGTTGACAAATATGCCTCATATCCTACCCTCCAAGCAGGAGCAGGGCTCCATTTTTTGTCCACCTGCCTGTTCCCAGCCTTAGCCGCATCCAGCACTTGAACTATGCTTGGCCAAGCCTCTGCAATACGGTCAGCCCATGCCTTCAATTCTGGAGGGCTCTCAAGGGATGGAGTCCATCTTGGGGTAGCTTATAAGTCTGTACCATAAACCACTTTAAATGGAGAGACCCCATAGTGGAGTGAATCCCATTGTTATATGCAAACTCCACCAGAGGGAGGAGGGATACCCAGTCTGTTTGATGAAAAATTGTAAAACAACAGGGATACTGTTCTAGCACTTGATTGACAAGTTCTGTTTGGCCATTGGACTCAGGCTGGTACCCTGATGTCAAAGCCTGTTCTACCCCCAACAATTTGAGGAGCTCCCACCAGAACTTGGCAACAAATTGTGGATCCCAATCCAATAAACAATGTGCTGGCAAACCATGTAACTTGTACACGTGTTGGACAAATGAAGAAGCCAAGCTTGGGGCTGTTGGGTATCATGGTGCACGGAATAAAGTGAGCCTGTTTAGAGAACGCATCTACTACCACCCATACCACTGTTTTCCCTGGCTAGGGGGCAGATCTGTGATAAAATACATAGTGATCTCCAGCTAAGGAACTGCAGGCATGCTCAGAGGTTGTAGGAGGCCTTTTAGCTTGCCCCCAAGGTTCTTGATGGTTATGCAAGTAGGGCACCCTTTTACATAATTTTCTACATCCGTTCGTAGGGTGGGACACCAATAGTTCCGCTGCACCAAGTGTAAAGTTTTCACAAATCCAAAATGTCCCACAGGTTTAGAATCATGACACAAGTACTTTCACTTGTGCTGCCACGGGCACATGCTGATGCCCCCTTTGCAAAACACCCCCTCCTTCTTCTGTAGAAAGCTTCCTCCCAAGTCTTTGTGAGCCAACCTCCCAGGATGGGGTTAGCAGCTGACTCCTTGCTATGCATCACAGCCACCAATCCCATATGGGTGGGGCTGAATACTAATTCTACCTTCCGCCTTGCTTTCATGCTGCAGAAGGTGCAAATAGGTGTTCACCAAAAAGTTCATTTTCCCTGGCAAGTACTTCAATGCAAATGGGAAACGGGAAAAGAATTCCGCCCACCAAATCTGTTTAGCCGTCAGTTTTCACGGCTGTCTCAGGTCCTGCAAGTTTTTATGATCTGACCACACTTCAAACAGGGTGGGGGACCCTTCCAATCAGTGACTCCAAGTGGTTAACACTAACTTAATAGTGGCAGTTTTCTTCTCCCAAATGGCTCAGTTCTGTTCAGTTTTGTTAAACCTTTTGAAAATATATGCCAAGGGGTGTAAATGCCCATCCTTCCCCTTTTGGAGGATCACAGCCCCCATTGCCATATCGCTGGAATCTACTTGCAGGGTAAAAGGCTCCCCCATGAAGGTTTTTTAAAATCACTGGCAAGCCCAAAATGGGAGCCTCCACCCATAGCCTGAAGCAGCTCTGCTTCCTCATTCTCCCGCAAGATGGAACCAGCATTTCAGAGAGTTGCTGAGCCAATGCAAGGCAGCACAGGGAAGACCCTTCTGCTTCGCCAGCTTGATAAACTGTCAAACAATGCCCCCCCCCCCGCCATGGTCATTGATCAGAGTAGAGCTTTGTAGTCTCAAGAGCATTTACTATAGCAGGAAATGCCACACATATGGAGAAGCAATCCTCCTCATTTACATGGCAATTAGTTGGCTCAGTTGCCAGGGAGATGTACCAAATTGCTTTTCATATGATCACTGACAATGAGCAGCAGGCACCTCAAGCTCCCATTGGTGGACAAGAGACTGAGCAGAAAAGGGGTTGTCACAAGGGTGGAGACCAAAATATGCTGTTTATGTATGAAAAAAGGGAGTCCTCAGTACCATCACCAAAGAAAAGTTGTTGCAAAGCTAGTTTTAAATACTGCACTGAAAAAAACACAGTTGATGCTATGAGGAGGGGCTGCCATGCATAATCAAAAATACCATGATGGGTTTCACGCAGTGAAAATGATCCCATGTGCAGAAATAAAAATGACTTTTGGAGCAGACTTTTTGCGAAGTTTCTTGCAAAAAGACTGTTGCCGCCATATGAGCAGTGAAATCAGAAAGTGTCTTCCCCTTGTCATGTCATGCCTTCCCTTTCTTTTCCACTGCTTCTACCAGGCCTTGCTAGCTGGGAATTCAGTAGAAGCACATCAAGAGGCTCAGCTTCTGTCTGGTACTCTTCTTTGGCCTGGGGGAGAGAGTCATCTACTTGAGCTTCTCATCTCTCTTTCAAGTGTCATCAGCACATTATCCTTCAGCAGTGTCTGCTGTTGCCTTCTTTACCTCCTTGTCCAATCCAGTAGCAGCAGCAGTAGCCCTGAGGATGGGGTATGGTTCCTGCTTTTCTTCTCATCCTGTTTCCCCTCCAGTTTCTGAGCACCTGCTAAGGTTGCCAGGTTCCCACTAGTCACTAGTGAGGGGCAGGGAGGTAGGGCTGCCAGAACAACGTTGGAAAATTCCTGGAGATTTGAGGATGGAGCTTGGGGAGAATAGGGACCTCTGTGAGGTACAAAGCCGCAGAGTCTAACTCTCCTTAGAATCATAGAACTGGAAGGGACCTCCAACCCCCTGCAATTGCAGGAACTCACAACTAGCTGCCTATCCACAGTGACCCCAATTTCATCTTCAAATGATCCACCGAACCAAAAATCACTAGAATCCAGCATGGCCTGGAGGGAATTCAACTACCATCCTTCCTTGGTATGCAAGGAAGGGCCAAAAAAGACAAACAGTGCCATATCCTTTCCTGCCTACCTTCATAAAATCAGCATTTCTGTCAGATGACTATCTAGCCTCTTCTTAAAAACTACCAGAGAACCCATCAACTCCTGTGGAAGCCTGTTCCACTGAGGAACCACTCTGTCAGGAACTTCTTTCAGATGTCTGACCCTCTGGGGCAACAGAGAACAACTCTGCTCTATCCTTCATATGACATCCTTCAAGTATTTGAAGATGGGTATCATATCACCTCTCAGTCATCTTTTCCCCAGACTAAATAGACCAAGCTCCCTCAACCTTTCCTCATATGACTTGGTCTCCAAACCATTTAACCATCTTTGTTGCCCTCCTCTGGACATGCTCCAGTTTGTCAACATCCCTCTTCAACTGTGGTGCCCAAAACTGAACACAGTACTCCAAGTGAGGCCGAACCAGAGCGGAGTAAAGCAGTTCTATTCATCACATGAGATCTGGACACTAAACTTTATTTAATTTTTTTCATTTTAGTCCAGTTTTCTAGCCTGTCAAGATTATCTTGTATTCTGATTCTGACTTTTGGCATGTTTGCTACCCCTCCCAGTTTAGTGTCATCTGCAGATTTAATAAGTTCCCCCTCTATTCCTTCATCCAAATCTTTTATAAATATGTTGGACAACACAGGGCCCAGGACAGATCCCTGAGGCACTTCATTTGTCACTCCTCTCCAAAAAGATGATGAACCACTTACAAGCACCCTTTGAGTGTGATCTGTCAACCAGTTCTCAATCCACCTAACAGTATAGGAACCATACTGCATTTTACCTACTTGCCAATAAGAATATCATGTAGAACCTTACCAAAAGCTTTACTGAAATCAAGGTAAACTATGTCCACGGCATTCCCCGATCTAGCAAGGTAGTAACTTTCTTTTAAAAAGGAGATAAGGTTAGTCTGATATGACTTGTTCTTGAGAAAGCTATGCTGACTCTTAGTAATTACAGCCATCCAGTTGAGCTGCTCAAGGACCAACTGTTTTATGATTTGTTCAAAATTTTGCCAGCTAGAGACATCAAGCTGACAGGTCGGTAGTTACCTCGATCTTCCTTTTTCCCTTCTTGAAGATGATGACAACATTTGCCTGCCTCCAATCTTCTGTAACTTTACCTGTTCTTCAATAATTGTCAAAAATAATGGACAGAGGCTCAGAAATTACATCTGCAAGTTCTTTTAGTACCCTTGGGTGCAATTCATCTGGCCCAGAAGATTTGGTTTCATTTGAAGAAACTAGGTGTTTATGGATTGATTATTCTAGGCCACAACTCCCATCCCTCATCATGTGAAATGATTTTGCCATGTTCAGCATGATTCCCCACAGAAGAGAAGACTGAGAAGTAGAAATTGAGCAGTTCAGCCCTCTCTTCATCACCTGTTGCAATGTCACTGTCTTGCTCCTGCAATGGTCCTACCGTGTCACTATTCTTTTTCTTACTGTGAATATGACTTGTTGTTATTTTTGGCATTTTTTGCTTGCCTAAGCTCAAACTGAGCTTTAGCTTTTCTACCACTCTCCTACATGCATTGATTATTTGTTTATTTTCCTCCTGGGTTATAAGGTCCTTCCATTTCCTAAATCAGTCTTTTTTATTAGTTCTTTTGAAAACTGTTTATGGAACCACATCATCTATTTTCTCTAACAGGACTTTTCTCTGTAGTAAAACAATTACCTGCAATTCAAGGGAATCCCCAGGCTCCACCTGGAGGCTAGCATCCCTGCACCCACTCCACTAGTTGAACTGCTCTACAGAGTATGCTCTACAGTAGCGATCCCCAACCTGTGGGCCGCGGACCACATGTGGCCCTTCGACTAATTGGAGGTGGGCCCCGCAGGACGCCTTCTTTCGCCCCCTCCTAGCCCTGTACTTCATCCCCCCCAGCCCTTTACAACACACTTCATTGTTGTGACGTGTCTGTATCTTATTTTGAAGGGATGTTTAAACATTACCATAGTGATCAGAGAGCGCTAGGGCAGTGGTTGAGAGTAGAGGAGTAGAGGAGAACCCCCCCACCGGGCCTCAGTAAAAGGCGTTGAGTGGTCCCCGGTGATAAAAAGGTTGGGGACCACTGCTCTACAGTACATTACCCTGTTGCTGTATTGAAACAGAACTACCCTGTTGTTCAACTGAATCAAAATAAATATAACCAGGTCCATTCAATTGCCGGCAAGTACGTGTAATAGTTCAACATGCAGAGGAAGGGAGGGGAGGGGTGCTTCCTGTCAGCCAAACACAAGGCGTAGCTTCCTTTCTAAACATAAGAAAGAGACAATGCTGAAAATAACATACTGTGGGAACTGGGCTTTTTCTGGTATAAAATAAAGCAGAGTTTTCAGAGGAAGGTATGGGATTGTTTGTGATTTGAACATGAGTGGAGGTTGATGTGATGTGGCAACAGGATTTTAAAAAAAACCTCATGAATCAAGTGACTGAAATGGAGAATATCCTCAGCACAGAATTAGCCTTTATTTGCAATAAGAATGCCTCCATTGGCCATGTAGCCCCTGGTGCAGATAACCTTCCTGCATACACCACTGAAGGCCCCACAGGTAGTAAATTGCAGCCAGGCACTCCACTGTACCGCTACCACTGCCAGCCATACTCTTAATATATATTCTTCCATGCAGAAATGAGAGCCATAATATATGGAGAGGAATCTATAGAAACTGCACACAGAATTCCCTGCAATGCTCTACACAAGATCAATCCATATCATTTTAATGTCTCCCAGAGGAGGTACATTTCTGCAGAGGGAAAGTCCACATGCAGAGTCCACTTTTTAAGTGTTGCAGTTTTCTCCAGCATGGTAATACAAATGTTTTTCATCTAGGAACTCTTATGCCAGACTTTCTCAAATAGGGTTTCATGAAACCCTGGGGTTTCTTGACAGCCCAGAAAGGGCTTCCTGAATGTGTGGGAGTTTATATATATCCCAAAATGGCCAATGATGGGCCTGGAGGAGGTGGAAAGGGAAGGTGCCCTTAGTGAGCATGTGCTTCCCCACCATCTCCTGCATGATCATCTCACTTCTGGGGTTTCTGAAATCCTGAAGAATGTGTCAAGGGTTTCTTAATGGAAAAAAGGTTGAGAAAGGCTCTTATGCCAATTGACTCCCCATGTTAAAATGAGATAGGAAAGTCACTAATGTATGCAGTTTTTCTACCTCAAAAAAATAAAATGCATGACTCAGGCTTCCTAGGGTACAAAATTTTATAAAGCCAATGTCTGACTGACTGATCCAACTACATTGTTAGCAGAATATGCAAACTTCTCTTTAACTTTGAACATGCTTCCTTTGAACATTATGGAAGCAACAAGACAGGCCCTGAGCCATTTCAACCTGCTGAATCCCTAGACACTTATTAGAGTCCTTGTAGCCATTGTGTGCCTTTTCTTCAGCCATTTCTTTCTTCTCCTGCCTGTTTGAAGTGAAAAGCCGTGCATTTCACATGAAAAATTTTTTCCCACAGCCTCTAATATAATCTAATATCACAAATAGAGCAAACTACAATTGGGATACTTCCCAGACCAACTTAAAATAGCGCGATGTGTAACCAATGCCTTGCATCTGCTCTGATATCTGTAACAGAAGGATGGTCCACACACCCCACCACAATGAGTAGAGCTTCCATATATACAATACCATAAATGACCAAAGTTCTCTCTGTGCATGGACAAACAGGTAACATTGCCAACTTAGCCACCTATTTTTCTTTCCCCGTAGCCTCACCACCCTTCCTGAGTCATCTCACCACCCTCCACAAAAAAACACCACATTGCATTGTAGACTCTGAGACCTTATAGAATGCATTTGTAATGGATAAATTCATACCAGCTCAGATACAAAGCCCTGACATCAACCTTCTCTAGAGTTTGAAAGAGAAGATATAAACAGTGGGATGAAAGGAAGTTGTAAAGACCATCTGCTTTAATCTCCATGGACACATATTAGGCAGAGACATGCACATACAAAAGGTGGAAAAGGGGAAGGCTTGGCTTATTTCTTTGCTGACTTGGCCACTAGTACCTGGAAAAAAATAGAAGCAGCTAGAAAGCAATGTGGATCTGTTCCCACCTCCCATGTCTTCCTTGTTCCTTTTCAGTACTGCAGAAATTATTGCTTGAAGGTCTTCAGAACCTGCTGTTGTCCCAAGGAGTTCTTGAGAAGAAGCCATCAGGATCACATGCCACAAATTGTACACCTCAGAGAATCATGTTTATATACTAGAGATTTTCAGTTTATAACTCTGTGGAATCCTCTGTATGTGTCCATATATTTCCTCTTAATACTTCATATGGATAAGTGATCACATAAGGATATCTGACCCTGTGAGTGTTGGATCTTCAAATATCCTTGCTCTGCCATACTTTTACCTAGGCCATTAAACTTCTAAGAGTCCCGGAATTAGTCTGCCTACCCTTCTACTGTAAGCAATGAACATAATCCCTTCATCCTACAAGTATATTGGTGTTTCCACATCATGTAGATATATTCCTGTGGACATGAATCTTTTCACATCCATACATAGGGCATAATCAGAGTACCTAGGCCAAGATTCGTCTAAGATACTTTTAGTCAACACAGCTCCTAGCTTGGTATAGTGGTTAAGAGTGTTGGTACAGTGGTTAAGAGTGATGGCCTCTAATCTGGAGAACCAGGTTTGATTCCCCACTCCTCCACATGCAGCTAGGTGGTGACTTTAGGCAGTCACAGTTCTTTCAGTTTTCTCATCCTTATCCTCACCTACCTCACAGGGTGATTGTTGTGGAGAGAAGAAGGAAAGATGATTGTCAGTGCTTTGAGACTCCTTTGGGTAGTAAAAAAGTACAATACAAAATCCAGCTCTTCTTCATTATCTTCAACCAAGAAGTCAGCAATAAAAACTCTCTCACAACACTCTCTGTATAGAATATGAGAGTCACATAAGAGCTGGTTAATACCCAAAACTACAAGTGCACATCCCCCACATATTTCTTTTTCTTTGCGGAAGCATCTTGTGAGGAGAAGCCCATCACTTTGTAGTTCTCAGTTTTCCAGGAAATGTGTAGGAGCTTAAGGGTAGGATAGGTAATTGGGGAAATCCCATGAGCACACCAGACAGCTATTATATCCCAAGCATGTCTGTGTGAGAGAAACCAATGCCCACAGCCAACGTATGTCAGAAGTACTTAATGTCTGTTTTGACCTGCAGTGAAGCAGCAGACAAAATTTAGCTTAATTACTAGTATTGTCAACAATGACAATTGTCAACCTGTAATTTGCTTTAGTTCATAATGACCTACATCAGCCTTTCTCAACTTTCTTACTGTTGAGAAACCCCTGAAACATTTTTCAGGTTTTAAGAACCCCAGAAGTGGTGTGATGGAGCAGAATATGATTGGGAAGCATGACTGTGTACATACCCACCTGGGGCCCCACCCCTTCCCACCCCCTCCAGGCCCAACATTGGCCAATTTGGGAGGGTGTTTTTTTTTTACATGACCATATATGGCCACCTCATGAGAAGGAAGGACTCCCAGGAGAAGAGCCTAATGCTGGGAGCGATTGAGGGCAAAAGAAGAAGGGGGCGACAGAGAATGAGGTGGCTGGATGGAGTCACTGAAGCAGTAGGTGCAAACTTAAAGGGACTCCGGGGAATGGTAGAGGACAGGAAGGCCTGGAGGATCATTGTCCATGGGATAGCGATGGGTCGGACATGACTTTGCACCTAACAACAACAATATGGTCATATCACCTGATAAATATGTAGGTCTGGCTTTCCCTGGTTGAGAAAGGTGGACCTAGATATTTAAAGCTGTGTTTAATATCTCCCTGTTGGGATCAACACAGATAAGACTTGCTTCTTCCTCACTGTGTGGCACCAAAGCCATGCCAAAGCATAAACAGCCACTTACAAAATAAGCCCAGCTCATCTTCCACCTGAAGTAATTTTGCTTTCCAGTAATTACCTGTACAGAAGTCAGTATTACACTAGGTTGATAGCAGAGACAATTTAGCCATGGCATTCTATTAGCTAGCATGCGTATTTAATATTCTCTTTCAAAAGTGGTATGCCCACTGCTGAAAAAAAGATCTCTAGATCTGCGAGAGCCTAATAACTACCGACCCATCTTGCATTTAGCGTTTCTGGGGAAGATGGTAGAAAGGTCAGTCGCAAACCAACTGATGGAAAACCTGGAAGAAGCTTTGGTCCTGGTCCCATCCCAGTCAGGTTTCCGGTCTGGCCATGGTGCAGAGACAGCGCTAGTCGCCCTGACGGACGACCTCCGTCACCAGTTGGACTGAGGCGGGTTGGTACCGCTGATCTTACTAGACCTCTCAGCAGCGTTCGACACAGTCGATCATGAGCTTCTAGCTCGTCGCCTCATCGATGCCGGAATACGAGAGACAGCCCTCCAATGGCTGATCTCCTTCCTCCAGGATCGTAAATAGAGGGTTGCAATAGGAGAGAGAACATCAGACTGCCGACAACTTACTTGTGGGGTCCCACAGGGAGCGGTCCTCTCTCCTATCCTATTCAACATCTTCATGCACCCTCTCGCATGACTGGTACGGAAGTTTGGGCTGAGTTGCCATCAATATGCAGTTGACACCCAGCTTTTCCTCCTGATGGATGGCCGCCCTGACTCTCCCCCAGAAGCATTAGCCAGCTGCCTGGAAGCAGTGACGAGATGGCTCAAGCAGAGTCGTCTGAAGCTCAATCCTTCAAAGACGGAGGTCCTGTGGCTGGGTAGGAAGAGCCCATGTGAGAAAGCGCGTCTGCCTGCCCTGGATGGTGTGCAGCTCTCTACGGCTCACTCCACCAGGAATCTAGTCATGATTCTGGACGCTTCCCTCACAATGGAAGCCCAGATCACAAAGGTAGCATGGCTGGCATTCTACCATCTCCGCCAAGCCAAGCTACTAACGCCCTACCTGGCCCCCGAACACCTAGCCACAGTGATCCATGCGACGGTCACCACTAGGCTGGACTTTTGTAACTCAATCTATGCAGGCCTGCCAGCCTTGAAACTACAGCTGGTTCAAAATGCAGCGGCCAGGATCCTCACAGCAACACCGTGGAAGTTCCATTTCCGGCCCATTTTCCACCAACTGCAATGGTTGCCAGTTGAATTCCGGGTCAGATGAAAGGTTCTGGTAATTACCTTCAAGGCCATACGCGGTCAGGGCCCAGTGTACCTGAGGGATATGCCCCGCCTATGCCCCCAAAAGAGCGCTGCGCTCCACCGCTAAGGTATCCTCTGTACAAGCACCGGGTCATGTCTGACCCTTGGGGTGATGCCTGCTAGCGTTTTCATGGCAGACTCAATACGGGGTGGTTTGCCAGTGCCTTCCCCAGTTATTGCCGTTTACCCCCCAGCAAGCTGGGTACTCATTTTACCCACCTTAGAAGGATGGAAGGCTGAGTCAACCTTGAGCTGGCTGGTGGGACTGAACTCGCAACCTCATGTGCAGAGCTTTCAGACTGCATGTCTGCTGCCTTACCACTCTGCGCCACAAGAGGCTCCACCACTACCAACCAGCTAAGGGTCCCTGGCCCCAAAGAAGTCCGCCTGGTCTCGACCAGGGCCAGAGCATTCTCTGTTCTGGCCCACGCCTGGTGGAACGAGCTCCTGGAGGAGATCAGGGCCCTGATGGAGCTTAAACAGTTCCGCGGGGCCTTCAAAAAGGAGCTCTTCCACCAGGCATTTGGTTGAGACCAGACATAACCAATAGCGACTGAAGGGCCCCTGCTCCCCCCCCCCCCACTCTCCCTCAGACCTCCACCAGTATACTCTGGACCTGTTTGCACTGTTGCACTGTTGCATTCTTTATATTGTTTATACTGTTATATTGTTATATGGTAACAACTATTAATTATTATTATTGTAGGGTTATTCACATGTTATAGATTGTTTCATGTACTGTTCTTATGTTCATATGTTCCATATAAACCCCCCTCAGCCTCTGGGGAGGGCAGTATATAAACAAACAAACAAACAAATAAATGCAGTCTGCTAAAAAAGAGTCATTGTGATATAGAGAATACCACCAGAAAGGGTTAACTAAGTAGTTGGAATTTTAAGTCCTAGGTGTTCCATATGTAGGGTTGCCAACTCCAGGCTCGTGAATTCCTAGAGATTTGGGTGATACAGCTTGGGGAGGGTAAGATTTGAGGAGGGGAGGAACTTCAGTGAGGTACAGTTCCTTACACCCTGCCATACATTTTCTCCAGGGGAACTGATCTCTTGAAGATCTTCAGACCTAGCCTGGAGATTGGCAATCTATAGTGTGTGTGTACTGTAATTCCTGTGTCGTGCTGTTAATTTTTTTAAATTGCCCTCATTGTATCTCTATGGGCTTCAGTAGCTGTCTGATCATTTACACTGGAATTGACCTTTGTTCCCCTGTGAACTGGCCAATGATTACAGAGCTTACCGTTAAGTGTGTGTGCGTGTTTTTGTAGCACGGCATGGCAACCAACTAATCCTGAAGCTGAACAGGCCTTTTTTACCACTTAGTGACAAACTGTTGCTGTCAGCAACAGGAAGTGATGTTATTGCCTTCCTCACAAAAGGGAAACCCCTAGTGGTTTCCATGGGGATATAGGCAACTGTGTAATTACAGACTTATATAATCTTAAAGTTACACATACAGGCTTTTGTGTTTCACTCAAATGGGGAAATAATAAAAAGCACCAACTCTGACAGAACACCCTGATCATAAAGACAGTTAAATAAAGAGCTGATTGAGTGACATATATTGTGGATTTAGATAAAATACAGAGTTCTAAGCGTAGCAAATTGTTTGTGTGTGTATACAGCTTCTAGTTGAGATATTAGGAAATGTCTACAGCCAGGAAAAAAAGAACTTTTTCTTAAAATAACCCTGGCTTTCCCCTCTATAGTAAATCACTGAATGCAGATAACTAAAAACCCTGTGAAAGTTTGGCCTTGTGCCTCAGAGCACAAGCCGCAACCAGCTGGGATGGGTTTGTTTGGAAACGTGAATCATGCCCAAATGGCTCTTTTGTACCCCTTTGTCAGGCGCCTGCTGAGATTATAAAGTTGACTGGCTGCCAGGTAATGCTTTCTATTGTTTTGCGAAATATATAAAAACAAGCTGCTGTGGCTCACAGGGGCATGATTGCAAATTCAATTACACAGGTAGACTCCTTTTTCAGGCATTTGGGGCTGCCAAGCTTGTATTTTTCCACTGACACAGCTTTGGTTTGAAGGAGGAATCTCATTGCACACACCACATCACAAGCAGAATGTGTGTAGGGAAATATTTTATTCTGAAATAACTGTTACATAAGAAACACCACATTGGGGGGGGGGGGGGAATGACAGTAGGATTGCAAGGGAAAAAATAAAGCTCCTGGAAGACTTCTTTATTTCTTGCCAGTCATTATCCTTCAGTGTAGCTGACCTGACAAGATTGTTGTGAAGATAGCACAGTGGATGAACAAAAAACAATTTTGTCAGGTCAGCTACACTGAAGGATAATGACTGGCGGGAAATCAGTGAACTTCCTGGTGTTTTGTGCCCTAGGGCTAATTCCCTCAAAGAAAGGATGAAAAAACACACAACTGTATTAGGAACATTATCAAGATGGAGGTGGATATACTTGTGAATATGATATTCAAGTATCCATGTACAAGTGAACATTAGGGATCTTTTGTTTTTCTTTGTGCTTCTCCTTGTGCCTTGAGTGATCCTCTTTTTAAAATTTGTCCTGCTCAGCCAAACCTCCTGACTAAGAATACTTGTCTTCAACAAACATGAATTTATACAGAGCATATTGCAATGAAAAGAGGGGATAGCAGCTATCCAGCCTCCACAAACATAACATCATGTTTTACCAGTGGCCACACATCACCCCAGGCTTCAGTCTTTGGTTTAATCATTAGCAGACTTCAGTTGAAAAAACTGGGATAGTACCTCCTCTTCTTTGTACCTGTGCAAGCCTGTCTCAGGACAGAGAAAATCAGAGCTGTCTGCATTTCTTTTCTTATAGCATTAACGCCATTACCTGATTGGCCCAGGCTAGCCTGATCTTGTCAGATATTGGAAGCTAACTTAGGTCAGTCCTGCTCAGTGTTTGGATGGGAGACCACCAAGGAAGTGTATGATCACTAGGCAGAACCAGACAATGGGAAACAACCTCTAAACATCTCTTGCCTTGAAAACCCTCCAGGGTTGCCATCCGTTGACAGCAACTTATAGGGGGGAAATTGCATTAATTACTCCTCAAAAGGAAGGAAAAGCGGGTCTAGTGGAACAAATTTTGTCTCAGGCCTAGAGCTAAAAGTATGTGAAAGACAGCTTGATCCGGTAAATAGGGCATTGGCCTTGAACCTAAAACCAAATGAGCTCATATTCTAGATAAGCTGCAGCCTCACTTTCCGGCTTCAGGGAAGGTTCAATTGGATGGCCTCAGTTGCTCATTCACAAAATGGGAATAACTGGTAACCCTGTGAAATATCCCACAGACAAGAACTGTCTATACAACAATAAAGATTTCCCAAGTATGCACGGGCTACAATCCTATGCAGTTAGACGTGTCATTCTTACAGAACTGGGATTTAACTGCTTTTGTGTAGGTTCCACTGTAGCAGTGAGCCCACATTACCCTGTATGTCTTGAAGCACCCTAAGTTAATTGGGTGGAATTCTTATCAAAATCACAGGCACTGAACTATCTCTCATTTGTGAAGCAGGCAACAGCACCAGCACAAACAGAGAGAAACAGACCTATCCACTGGCAATATAATAAATATATTCATAAAAGAAAGAAATGTGTCATTTTTTGTAGTTTTCCTTGTTTCTTTATTCTTTAGGACTTCTGTCAAAACGGAATCCAGGTAATATCCATTTTCAGTGAGATTCTTTCATCAGTGATAAGTCCTGATACATATTAATAGTATAATACTGGCCACAGGCTCACATAGGTATGGGGATACCGTGGTGTGGAATGTTCATTGAGTATGAGAGAGGACTGACCTTTGGGAATTGTGGCATAGTGGTTACAGATGAGCTTTCCAGAGCCATATCTTCAGATATGTGAAGGGAAAATCAGACTGGAGATTCTTCTTAGGGGAAGATTACATGGCAACCAATTCCCCCCAGTTCTGCGTCATTTCCCTTCTTGTGGGAATTAGGCCACAGACACCGAAATGCCCCTCTGCCCTAATACACATGGGGTAGTCACAGTACACAGGTGTCCACCCTGTTCCTTCTTTTCCATTTTTTCACTGTTGATAAAATGTTATGTGCCCACATGCTTCTTTCATGGTTGCTCCTCAGAAGAACGGATTTTGTACCCTGTTGTTTACTACTCAAAGGAGTCTCAAAGCGGTTTACAAACACCTTTTCCATTCGTCTCTCCACAATAGTCAACCTGTATGTGAGGCTGCGAGAGGTCTGAGAGATTTGGGAATGGGCCACAGTCACCCAGCAGGCCTCAGGTGTCTCAAAGCATTTTTCAGTCATCTTCCCTTCCTCTCCCCATAGCAAACTCCTGATGAGGGAGGTGGGGTAGAGAGCCTCACAGGGAAGCTGGCAACCCTAAGAGGAAGACTCTCTGTACACAGCAGTCTTGACCTTAGTAAGATTTTTTATACTGTTTTTTTAATTTGCCAGGCCAAGGTTAGAAAAAGTCAAGTCAGTTCCCATGTCTCCAGACATTTACTTGTTCACTATTTACAGTTTCAGGCTGTAAATATTTATTTAGATATTCCTGCACTTTCCAGACTCACAGGACTGATGCTGGTCTGCCTGTCTGTTCCCCAGAATACAAACACTTGCAGGTAAGGGCTGGCCATAACCCATAGGCCAGGAGGGACACACCTGCACCACTCCCTCCCAACTGCAGGCAAAAATGGCTTCTTTGAAGGCTGGACTCTGTGGCATTGTACGATTTTGAAGTCCAACCTCCAAACCTCGAGGAATATTTCCAACCCAGGGGTAGCCAACCTCCAGGTGGGGCCTGGAGAGCTCCTGGAATTACAGCTCACCTGCAGAGTATAAAGATCAGCTCCCCAGGCAGAAAGGGCTACTTTGGACAGGGTTGTGGTAGAGAAGAAACATTTAAGGCCTCCCATACAGGTTGTTGTTGAATTAAAAGACTTGAGGCCTACTGCACAGGGTTGTTGTGCAGATGAAACAGGAGACAAAACAACCAGTTTCATCTGCAGAATAACGCTGTGCAGTAGGCCTCAAATCTGCAGAGAGTTGCAAAGAAGAAAAACACATGGCTTGGCTGTGTCTAACCCCCGGCCAGAGCAGTATTTTAAGTCAGAAGGGGCTTTTCTGTGGCCTCCCTGTCAGCCAACTGCTTGGCAGAAGGGGAAAGTTCCCCACCCACGAAAGGAAGGCCCTCAGGCTCCCCTGCGTTGCTCTTGGAAAGGCCTCCCTCCCCTCAGTCAGGGGCTGTTAAAGGATCCTTCGCAGCAGACCTGAAGGGGGGAGGGGGAGCACTCTGCAGCCTCCTGCCAGCTCTGTCAAGGTTCTGAGGCAATTTCCAGTTGGACATGATAGGACAGCCATGGGGCGAAAAGGGCTGGCACAACCTGTCCAAGCCTCTGTTCTCATCCCCTTTGGCAGCCCTGCTGACCTCCTCTCCATTGGTGGTCAGGAGCAGACTGGCAGCCATGTCTCCTGATTGCCCTGGAACTCTGGTCTGTCCTGGTGAAGGCCCAACTGGAAAGTGCTTTGCGCCTTCCGATCGAACCCTTTGCTTGTCAGTCTGGGGCCAAGGGGCCAATCCGGGAGTTTTGATCACGGGCAAAGCCCACCCTAACACCCTTACTGTTTTATTAAGAGGGATCAAATTTATTATATTGCCAGTCAACAGCACCAACACTTCAGTATAATTCAACAAGGATAAGACTGCAAACAGAGTAATCAGCTAGGTTCTATTCCATCCCAGGGAACCCTTTTTGCTCTTCCCTGCTGCATTTCTCCCCTTGCTACCACACATATACACCTCCCCCTTCCAACACTCAGGATGCACGGCTGCCATTAGCACTACTACCGTATTTATGTGGCTCAGCACTAGCAGATGCTCTTGCCCTCTCCTTCCTGATTTGGATTCCAGGCACCCAGTCCAGGAGAAAACAGGAGACATGCACACAGGCTCTGTGACATAGCTCTCAGCTGTGCAAGGACTGCTTTGGTATCTGTCTGCAAGTCTCTGAGTGAGCAGGCCTGTCTCATTTTTTATATCAGAGAAGTGGCTAATTACAGGCCTGCACGCACAATGGGTACAAAATAAACTGAATGAAGACCCTAATCAATAGTAAAGTATTGGCTCTCAAATTCTTAACAGTCCTTGATTGATGCTGGCTGATGCAATGTCCTAACAGATGTCCTTTGATGCTTTCTTACGATGAGTTGCAGGAGAATTGGGCCCCTAATCCACATCCCCCCACAGCTTGGCTTCTCCAGCCATTTGACAGAGAAATTTGCACTATTTCATCTGATAACATCTGCGGTGGTTGTGGGGCAAGAACTACTAGATGCAGGCTAGATCCCCATTTCCCTTTCTAGCAAATGATCAGAATAGTCAGAGTTGACAGTGCTGCCAATCGTCTTTTGGGGAACGTACAGCTGCTTGCAAGCTTTTCCTCCCCATGTCAGTAGCCATTTGAGCAATACTTGGGCAGAGACCATTAATTGGAAATCTGTTTGTAATACATGCAGGATCATGGTACCAGCCTATTTATTAGGGGCTCTGTTGGTATCTGGCCTCTCTACGAGCACCACTCTCCCCCACAAAGCAAGCTGTTAAAGCAGCCGTTCCTTCCTGCAGGCTATATCTGGCAGGTATTCTGGATACGTAGCTGCATTTTTATTAGCATCAAAAGAAAAACTCTTTAGGGAATATGTTTTTAATAAAAATGTCATAATTTATTCTTTGTATAAAAAGGCATAATAAACATCCCCTGATCTCCCATCATCATAAGAATATATTATTTCACTTCATAAATAAATCAGCAAACATACCACTCCTTGGCAACCAAAGCCACAAATGCTTCTTTGTGCTTTCAATGTCAGTGCTTAGGAAGCAATTTAAGATATATTTACAGGAGTACAGTACCAAAAAATACTGAGGTATTTGGTTTTTCTTCTTTGAAAAAAAAATGAAATTTGAGACTTTTAAAGGCAACACACACACACACAATGCAATTTTACCATAAAATAAATACTGGGTCTTCCTAATACAAGGGCCAGTGTCCCTGTCAGCCTACAACACCCAGGAACGAGAATACTGTAAGGTTTGCGATCAAAACATGGACTGACAGACAGAGAGACAAGAAAATGTTTAGAGAAACAGTTCAGGAGTAGAAAGCAATGTCCACTGTGCTTTGTCTCCTTTGTAGGCATCCAAATGTTGGTCAAACATATCTCAGCAAAGTCTATCAGAAAAGAACCTTGTTTTCTGGAGTCAGGTATGTTGCTCTGTGCTGACGACTCTGTATTGCTTCGCAGCTGCAAGGAGAGGAAATGCAAGTGAGCATTTAACCATCTCCCAGGTTATTGCACTTTTTGAGATAACAGCCAGAGTATCAAGTCTTTCTGTTGAGAGTCTGTATGAACCTGCCTTTCAGCAGCTTGGAGAAGTGGTGATAGGGCTCTGAAGGTAGCCTAGTGCACTGGCAGAAGGATGGACGGGAATAGAGACAGGAAAATTAAAGACCGTTGTTGTGGGTGCACCTCTGTCCAATGCAGCCATGGCAGGACTTCCAGCCTCCGCTGAGCAATTTGGAGCAAGGACCTGGGACTCAAACTGCAGCAGCTGTCCCATGAAGCTGAAATTGGGGGAGATGATGCTTCTCCTCTGCTTGACAAACTCAAAGGCTTCGTCCAGTTTGACTCGGTTGGTCCTCATAAGGTAAGCGAGGCAGATGGTTGCTGAGCGAGAGATGCCGGCTTGACAGTGAACAAACACTCGCCCACCATCATTTTTAACAGAGTCTGCAAATGAATAAAAGCATCCATGTTAGCACTCTTGCAAAAAAAAATTCACTCTATTCTTCAAGGTGACCCTTCCTAAAGAATCTACAGCATCATGCTACTCGGCTGGGAATGGAGCTTAAAGCATGAACTAAAAACCAATAGGTATGTGTGCTCAGTTTTGACCTGCGTTCTTCTAATCTCTCTCCACTAATTCTTGATTGAAAATTGGCATTTGAAAATGCTGTCAGCAGGAGACTGGCTAAAATTACTACCTGATGTAGTTATTTGATATATAAACCTAGGGATATTCTTAGCATTTGACAGCCTCATTTTCCAATGCAGCTCATGCTCCCACAGAGTTACGGATTTATTTCAGGCCATGCTATTTTAATCACTGAAGATATCACTGCATCTCAATTTTAAAGGGGCTGGAAGCTTTGGTTAAGACACTGACTCCCTGGGATAATATAAGCTCCTCACTGTGACTTGTAGATTGCAGAGAGAAGATTCATTTACCTATGAAGTCAATGGCTTCATTAAACCAGCAACTGATGTCAGCCTTGTGGTTATCCTCTACAGGGATGCGTTTGTACTGGTAGTGACCCTCAAAATGGTTTGGGCAGTTAGCAGAGACGTTGATCAAGGCTGTGATTCCCAAAGCATCCAACATGTCTTTCCTCGAAGCATGATAGGCACTGCCCAAGTACAGGAATGGTAGGATTTCCACTGGACCACCCTAAACGGAGGAGAGAGAAACATACAATCAGTCAATCCCACTTCAAAAATAGCTTCCATGGTCCCCCCCCCACCCCCGGTGCCTCTATGATTGCAGTATGTCACATCCAACCCTTGTTTTGTTTCTATTGATCGAAATGGCGTCATATCTGTGGGTCAGACACCCCAACCTAATGGCTGGGAAAGGCCCATTTTCATTCAGACTCATGGATGTTCTGCAACTGACCTGGTCGTATAGAGGAGTCCCGCAGGAGCTGCAGTTTGAATCTGCGCTGCCAGGCATGCTGCTGATGCTGAGGGGCAGCGTCAGGCCCTTTGGCGCTGGAGGCTTTGTGCACAACTCAGGATATGCGGAAAACAGGGCCTCATATCCTCCTGTGAGAAAATTGGGGAAAGGCAGGATGGTAAGCAATTTTCAAAGAAAAGCATTTGACAGGGGCATATGTATCCACAACTCCCCATTTGCCTTGACAGGGTCTAATTAGAGGCACAAATTAAAACCTCCCCATTCAACAGTTTCCCCTCTTTTTAAAAGGATCCCCCCGAAATCTCTCTCTTCTGCGTTTTGCCTTTGTCGTGGGGCGCTTTGCCCCAGGGGACGGGTGAGGAAGGCGGTCTGCCAGAAGGCCAATCTCCTCACCTTTGAGGAAGCAGATGCGGGTGTTATGGGCTTCCCTGCAGAGGGTGTTGAGGGCCAGCATGAGGGTGCTGTCTCTCTTGGGTGCCTCCAGGTCTGCGCTGCGCTCGTCCAGCAGCACCACGGCGTGGTAGAGGCCCTTGTGCAGGCGGGCACGCACGTCCTCGTTGGGCAGAATGTGCTCCAGCCCCATGGCCCCCTTGGCCCTCCGCCGGACGATGGTGCTCAAGCGGACGTTGTGGGAGCCGCCGACGTGCGAGGAGTTGAAGGAGAAGAAGGAGCGGCAGTCCAGGAGCAGGCACTGGACGGACCGGTCCTTCAGCAGCCCCCGCAGCGTCTCACAATCCAGGGCGCACACTTGCATGTTGACCATACTCGCTCGGAAGTGGGCAGGCGGCGCAGAAGGCGACCGATCCCCCCCAGGAGCTGGAGCGGGACGACCGGCGCGGGTGGGAAGCAGCCTGCTTCCTCGGGCGCTTCTTAGTTCTTTCGGTCGGCGGGCGGGCGGTTTCTTGGCACTTTTCAAACCAAAGAGGCAGCTCGGATTGCAAACAGCTGTTCGCCGAGTCCTGAAAAGAGTTGCTTCTTCCCCCCCACCACCAGTAACCCAAAGGTAGCTGGATCTGAATCCGATTAAATGGACGCGGCTGAGGCTTGGCTTTTGCTTCCCGTTTGTTGGTTGCTTCTCTACTCTTCTTGTGTAGCTGCTGCAGTTTCCTTGCTCGCTGGGCTCAGCACCTCGCCTTATATAGTCTAGCCGGAGTTCGCGGCTTCGCCTTTTTTTTTCTGTGAATGGAGTTGGGTCACGTGTCTGCTTTTCAGGGACGACGTCACCGGGCGAGGAGCCAGACCGGTGACACGCCCCAGACCGAGAGCACTTACGTCATCCGGCAGGCTAAACAGCAAAGTCAATCTGAATGGACACATACACAAAAGCCGCACCCGCTCCCCGCAGGAAATCAACTGATGCAACCAGGCACTCTCCTCCTCCTCCTCTTCCTCGCCAGTTCTCCTGTTAGCAAGAGCCCGACTTTGCGGGAGGGTGGCCAAAGGTTACTCGATGCCAAACCAAACACCAGGAATGCTGTCACGTACAGAAGCCCGATTCCTTATTATAATTTACGAACATCAGTCAGGATTGATTTTAATTTTATACGAGTGTACTAGCATAAAGAAACACAGCAGGCTCTAGCGGGCTCTCACCCCCACCCTGGCAGGGCCAGCAGTGGAGAGCAAACACGCGGCCCTGCGGCTGTGGGGAAGGGGGGTGAGCATTCCGCCCTCCCCCTCACTGCATCTCTGAGCCCCTGGGACTGCTTCAAAGTTTGGGGGGGTAATGCCTCCCGTTGAGCCGGGAAGCACTCCTGCTGCCCCTGCGAGGCGGCCTGAGGCCTGCCAGGAACAAGGGGAAGCTAAGCCACCCTCTCCACCCCACCCCCCACCCGGTGGCTGCCCAGGACAATGGAAAAGTAAGCCACCCCCTTTCCTCCCACGCATCCCAGGACAAGGGGAAGTTAAGCCACCCCCTCCAACACCCATCGGGGCTGCCAAGGTCAAGGGGGAAGGTAAGCCTCCCCCACCGTGGATGCCCAGGCCAAGGGGAAAGTAATCAAGTATACAATTGTGGATTCCTCACTGAGAGCTCAGAAAAATCCCCAGACTGTGATAAGCATTTGCCAATGTGATGCATATTACTATCATTATAACTTAACTACACTGGAAGAGCAACTACTGATGAACATAGACAGAAAGCGGGTTATTTAACCTAGGATCCCATTTTGGCTGACTCTTTATGATTGACTCTTTATTTGGATATTTACTAATAATACAGAGAGGCTTACTAAATTATTTTGCCTTGTGATTCCTTTTTTTCCCAAGGGGAAAGTCAGGCACCCCCTCCTCCCACCCCACCCCCAGCATCCCAGGCCAAGGGAGAAGGTAAGCCACCCCCTCTCCCCGCCCCCGTGGATGCCCAGGCCAAGGGGAAAGTAAGCCCCCCTCCCCCCACACGTCCCAGCATCCCAAGGCAAGGGGGAAGGTAAGCCACTCTCCCCCCCCCCGTGGATGCCCAGGCCAAGGAGAAAGTATGGCACCCACATCCCCCCACGCATCCCAGCTACCTGGGCCAAGGGGAACGTAAGCCACCACCCCCGTCCCCCACACCTCCCGTTGGGCTGGGAAGACCTCATGCCACCTCACCGAGGATGTGTAATGTCTGCCCAGGAAAAGGGAAAGGTAAGTCACCCCCTCCCCCCTGTGTGTCCCAGCTTCCTGGGTGAATGGGGAAGGTAAGCCACCCCCTCCCCTCTCACCTCCCGTTGAGCCAGGAAGCACTCGTACCACCTCTGCAAGGTGGCATGAGGGCTCCCCGGGCCAAGCGGAAGGTAGGCCATCCCCTCACCCCGTGCCTCCCAGCTGCCCAGCCCAAGAGAAAGGTAAACCACCCCCCTCTTCCCTGCACATCCCAGCTGCCCTGGCCAAGGGGGAATGTAAGCTACCCTATCCCCCGTGCCTCCCATTGCTCCGGGAAGCCCTCATACCACGTCTGCAAGGCAGCATGAAGGCTGCCTGGGCCAAGGTGGAAGGTAAGCCACCCCCTTCCCCCCACGCCTCCTGCTGGGCCGAAGGTAACCCTCCCTCATCAGCGGTCTCGTTTGGCCAGGAGTGCAATGGCTGCGATTTTGCCAGTGCTCTCCTGGCCATGTTGTGGAATGGGCAGGCCCTTTCTGGACACTGGGTCCTGCTCAGTCTCTGCCCACCTAGCCATTACCCTTTTATTTATACAGCAAAGCTGTATAAAGATAAAGACTAGGGGCAAAGCCCATTGTATCCAGGAATACAACGGGCGCTAGAGCTTGGCAATGGGAAGAGGAAGGGGAGGGTTTGTCCAGCCTGTAAGGACATGGGGTTGAATGTGTGTGTTGTGTGGGAGGTTATGGTGGCGTGGTGGCAAAGGGCATGGGTGTGGAAATATCCGTGTCAAGAACCTGTGGTTTGGAATGTTCATTGAGTGTGGGAGAGGACTGACCTTTGGGAATTGTGGCATAGTGGCTACAGATTGGCTTTCCAGAGCCATGTCTTCAGATATGTGAAGGGAAAATCAGTCTGGAGACTCTGCTTAGGGGGAGATTACATGGCAACCAATTCCTCCAAGTTCTGCATTCAACCTCATTTCCCTTCTTGTGTGAATTAGGCCACATACACCGAGATGTCCCCCTGCCCTAATAACATGGGGTAGTCACAGTACACAGGTGTCCACCCTGCTCCTTCTGTCTCCATTTTTTTACTGTTGATAAAATGTTATCTGCCCACATGCTTCTTTCATGGTTGCTCCTTAGAAGAAGAAGAGCTGGATTTTTTATAACCTGCTATTTATGACCCAAAGGAGTCTCCAAGCGGTTTACAAACACCTTTTCCCTTCGTATCCCTACAACAGACAATCTGTGAGAGATGTGGGGCTGTGAGAGGTCTGAGAGAACTGGGAATGGGCCAGTCACCCAGCAGACCTCAGGTGTCTCAAAGCAGTTTCCAATCGCCTTCCCTTCCTCTCCATATAGCAGAGTCCCCATAAGAGAGTTGGGGTAGAGAGCCTCACATGGAAGATGGCAACCCTAAGAGGAGGTCTCTCTGTACACAGCAGTCTTGACCTTTGTCAGGTGTAGGAGCTCATTCCACCAGGTAGGGGCCAGGACATAGAAGGCTCTGGCCCTGGTTGAGGCTAGGCAGGCTTCTTTAGGGCCAGGGATCATTATCTTTTCAGCAGCACAGTGAAGGTTAGACTCACATAAGATTTCATAGAGGAATTTGGCCTTGAGTAGAGCATGAAGTGAACAATCAAATATGTTGTTGTTGTTGTTATTGTTATTGTTGTTGTTGTTGTTGTTAATAATAATAATAATAATAATAATAATAATAATAATAATAATAATAATAATAATATTTAATTTTTAGACCGCCCTTCTCCAAATAGGTCTCAGGGCGGTTTACAACATAAAGGGGGTAAATCCTCTAGAGCTTGTGCACTACAAATATAAAAACACTGAATTTTTTTGGAATACGGCTATAATGGCCAGCCACGACCTCTGTGGGCATCATTTCAAAGTGATGTGAAAGCTGCTCTACAATTATAGTTAGGAATCTTAATTAGATAAGAGGATCTGAGATGGTCATATTTAAACTGCTTGAACCATGATGCCAACTTAGTTTGCAAAATTTGCAATATATGTATCTGGGCATCACTTTTGAAGATCCAGTCTCTAAGTTGGGAGTTATTAACTAAGGGATTTAGGAGGTCATCAGGGAAGAAAGCTCTTAATAAGTCTATGTCATGCTGGATCCTTAGATAACATTATATTAAAAGACTGATGACTAAATTTGTTTGAGTTGGCAAACCTGTGGTTTTTCCACAATTTTAGAATTGCAAAGTGTACTCGGGCACTAAGAGAAGGTAAACTTCATCAGAACAGCAGGATTTCTCTAGGAAGGCTAGGATTTGCCTTAAGAATGTATTTTGAACAGTTTCTAGCCTAGGTATGATGTTTTCCTTCCATCCTGAGACCCCTACCCCATATAATAGATGAGGGATGACCTTGCACGTGTATAATTTAAGGACTGGATCAATGAAGAATATATTTTGTATAATATTGTATATATTTTGTATAATTATTTTGTATAATAAAACTTCAGAATAGTGCCCATTAAGCTTGTTGCAGAGGCTCTAACGGTGGTAATGTCCAATTCAAGTTATCACTAAATGTGATACCCAGATATTTAAATGAATTGTACGGACTGATAGAATTTCCAAGTATGCGCCAAGAAAATTTTTAGCCCTTTTTCTAAAGACCATTACTTTTATCTTACTTTTATATTAAGACCTTCTTTACAATAAGTACCAAGTTGTTGCAATAATCTTTGCATCCCAATTTTTGTGAGGGATACATAAAGTAGGGGGAAATGGTGTGCAGTGAAGTAAGGATAGGGAGTGATAGGATTTCCCTGCTTTCTCTTACTCAGCTAGTTTCTAGGGTTTTTTAAAGACATGCCCTTTTAGACATGAACTGGACATTTGGATATATACGGATGGGGCCCCTGTCACATCTTATTTGAAACTTAGTTGTTAAAAAAGGGGCTAACAGCATATAAGGTAGCAATTTCAATATAGAAAATGGTTTGTGTAGGTAAAAGGTAAAGGTAAAGGTAACCCCTGTGCAAACACCGGGTCATGTCTGACCCTTGGGGTGACACCCTCCAGCGTTTTCTTGGCAGACTCAATACAGGGTGGTTTGCCAGAGCCTTCCCCAGTCATTACCATTTACCCCCCAGTAAGCTGGGTACTCATTTTACCGACCTCTGAAGGATGGAAGGCTGAGTCAACCTTGAGCCGGCTGCTGGGATCAAACTCCCAGCCTCTTGGGCAGACAGCTTCAGACAGCATTTCTGCTGCCTTACCACCCTGTGCCACAAGAGGCTCTTAGAGGTTTGTGTTGGGGTGATCCCCAAATCCTTGTCCCCTCACAATTGCTTCATAATAAAATTAAAAGATATTAACATTTTATAAATCTTAAATGACTGAACAGCTATTCAGCACATAATATCAGGAAGTCAATAGTGATGTAATATGTTGGAGTCTGCCCTCCAAAGCTGCTGTTTAATTCCAGGGGAACCAATCTCTGCAGTCTGGAGATCATGCATAATTCCAGTAGAATTCCAGGCTGGAATCTTAGATACTAACCAAGTTCTTATCTTGGGAGTTTAGGAGCTTCATGAGGTCTATAATCACTAGCAATAAACACACAAAAATGTGTCCTTTTGCTACAAACATATATATTATCATCCTCATGACTGAAGACAAAGACTGTTTTAGAGGAAGAGCTAGATTGATTAAAACCATTACTCATACCACCACTTCTTGTTCAATCTGTGTCACCACGGGTTGTGGTGAGGGAACAAAAAAGTATCTGCCCTTCCCCAGCTGCAAAAGGTTCCACTCTTAGCAGACTTTGAGAGAGTGCAGTATAAACTTTTACCTTAACTCCTGAAGGTGCAGCTTCAATGAGATACTAGAACATGATTATTCCGGAAATTTTTGGTGGAGGTATCACTTGGATATAAAATTAGGGGCACTGTGGCTGGGCAGGTAGTTGTGAATTTCTGCATTGTGCAGCAGGTTGGACTAGATGACCCTAGGACAGCCACTCATCCCATTCCTTCAGATACAGCATCCACATCAGCATCCACTCCTGCAATGTCAGCCACTAGTACTGTTCCTTCAGATATAGCATCCACATCTACATCCATTCCTGCTACCAATCATCCCGTTTCAGCAGACATACCATTATTGCCTGTTGCCGCTTGCTGGTGACATTTTACAAGAGGAAATTCCCAAATCTGTAACAGTAAAGGAGTTTGCAATTTAAGAGGCAGATCCGGGGCTATGGAACATTAATGATACTAACACAATAAATTACTGGATTCCCTCAGAACAGGAATATTAGTATAAAGTGTTGACATGTGTGGTTTCTGTAATTAGCCTTGCCTCCAGAGGTTTGCTATTTCATGGAGAAAATCAGATTTTGGGGTCAGCAAAAAATGGCAACTATTTAGATATGCTAGAGTTGTTGAGTGAATGTGACCCTTTATTTGAAGAACATCTCAAAATGTACGGAAATCCTGGAAAAGGGAATCCATCATATTTATCTGCAAATATTTGTGAGGAATTTATTGAATTAATGGGACAACAGGTTCTTTGTACTGTTCTTGAAGAAGTAAAAGTCAAAGTATTGTTCAATAAGTGTAGATTCCGCTCCAGACATCTCACACACAGATCAACTGACATTTACTCTCCAATACATTAAAGGCTGTGAGCCTGTGGAACGTTTCTTGATGTTTATCCCCATCTTTTCTCATGGAGCAATGTGTATGCCTCAAATGCCTCAAATATGTCTGGATGATATACTGGATTGTAAGCACAGATTCATCAACTCAATGAGTTGGCCATCTATGCCCCCTGTGCTGGACACAGCCTGAACTTGATGGGAGTAAAAGCAGCAGAATGTTGGCTAGAAGACTGCAGAATTCTTTGAGTTCATTCAGCATTTGTATTCCTTTTTGGCTGGTTTTACTCATGACTGGAATGTATTAACATCATCTTTAGGAAAGATTGTGTGGTCAATTGTCAGTCTGACACACGATGATCAGCACATTTTGATGCTGTTCATGCTTTGTATGGGGGTTTCGAGAAAAAACGTGCACTGGATTCTCTATCAGCTGACAATTAACAGAAAGTGAATACAAGGCGAGAGGCAGAAGGATTGAGTAACATAATGGAAAACCTGGAAAAATTTTTTCACACAGTTGTTTGGCATGCCATGCTAGAAAGGATGAACAAAACAAGCAAGGGATGTGAATATCCTTGTTGCCACAAATCTTCTTGAGTCTATGAAAACCTATCTTCAGGAAACTAGAGATAAATTTAGTGAATATGAATTCAAAGCCAGGAGTATGGGCATTTCTGCACGAGCAAAATGTAGCAGGACAGCTTCCCAATATTGGCAGCATATTCAGGCCTATCCATATGATGTCACTGACATCCCGACGCTGTCCAGTAGCTGGATCACAATTTGGCCATTTTAAAGCATGATGTAGTTAATCCAGAAAATTGGATTTACCACCCTAAATTGCGAGAACCACTGGTGAGCTACCAGTGAGTAAGCAGAGATGACTGTATGGAGGGGGAAATGTGCGATATCTCGGCAGATTTGTCCCACCCTTGCTCCCACCCTCCCCTCTCCATTTCCTGCTTTGAGTAATTTTTTCTTTTTTAAAATGGCGCAGTCTGTGTTGCAGCAGGACCGCAAACCTACATTATCCAAGGTGAAATAAAATTTTCTTTAACGTGTCCATGGTCCTCTTGGGATCAGGCAGGCAAAACACAGCCCTGTTTCTGGTTTCTGGAGGTGGGAAATGATCTGGGGAAGGGGGGGGGGTCAGGTGATCTAGCAGCTTTCTCCTGAACATGTGTGAGCTTTGTTTTTAAGCCTACCATTAGCACAAAAATGTATTTTTGGGCTTCAGTTACCTGTTCAGCCTTCTTCCAACTGGGGCAGGCAAAAAGAGTCCCATTTGCGTCTTCTGGAGGTGGGAAATGAGCTGAGAAGGGGGGGGGGGGTGATCTCCTAATCCTACAGGGGGTCTGAGCAGCTTGTTTTTAAGCCTACCATTAACTTAAAATGTCTTCTTGGGCTCCAGGCAAAATGTGTAGCGTTTCAGAAATCCACCCAAACAGAAATAAAGTGCAAAAAAATACAAATCCCAAAAAGGGGGGGATGCTGTATCGTTCTGGCATTTCTCCATATCAATACAGCAGTGTTGATTTTATTAAAGATGCGTATATGTTGTGGCATTACTGCACAGAAACACAGAAGTGCCTTTTTTTAAAGTTATTTTTGGGCCTGGGGGGGAAGTTTCAGTCAACGAGAGAATTGCTGTGATTGGTGGCTTTCTGTGATTGACAAGCCAATGAGAGGAGGGAGAAGTTCACCTTGTTTTCCCTTGCAGCCTTGTCAGGAGGCAAAGAGCTGTGATGGGGCAGAAGGAAAACGTGGGAGGGGGTCTTCCCATGGGAAGCCACTTGTGTTTTACCCCTCCATGTGGAAATTCCCTATGTGTCCAGATACAGATTACAGTGTATCTGTAATGGACCATGGTTTATGCTATCATGACGAGGCTTGGAGGACAGCTTTAAACTAAATCCAATGGGAGAGCGAGACATAAATTCAATGCAGGTTTAAAGGATGCAGGGAACCATTAACTTACATCTAAATAAATAAAAAAACTAAAACCCTGAGACACACAAATGAAGGATTATGATGTCTCTACATTAATGCACAGAGTATGGGAAACAAGCAGGAAGAACTAGAGGTCATAACAGAGGAAGGGAACAATGACCTAATGGGCATTACAGAAACTTGGTGGGATAACACTCACAATTGGAATATTAGATTTGAGTGGTACAACTTATTTAAAAGGGACAAATAAAAAAGGGGGTAGGACTGGCAGTATATATTAAGAATGTGTATACTTGTGAGGAACTACAGGTATCTGAGGATGGAAGTTCAGTTGAAAGTTTCTGGGTAGAAATTTAAAAAGGAAATAATAGTGGTATTATTGTGGAGGGTCTGCTATTGACCTCCAGGCCAGGCAGAGGACTTGGATAAGATGCTCCTAGACTAGATTACGAAGTTCTCAGAGAGACAGGACCTAGTGGTCATGGGTGATTTCAATTACCCAGATATCTGTTGGAAGACCAACTCTGCTAAAAAATGAAATGTCCAATAAATTCCTGACTTGTCTTGCTGACAACTTAGTTATGTTGGGTAGAATCCAATGGTTGGAAAAACTTGATATGGTAGTTCAAGAGGGATGGGAGTTTCTTTAAAGTAAAATACTGAAGGCACAAGCACAAACAATCCCCTTGAGAAGGAAAAATGGGAGGAGCCTAAATAAGATATGAGTAATAAAAAAAGATTCATGTAGGGAATGGAAGGAGGGCCTTATAACCAAGTATGAATATAATAAACAAATAACCAATGCTTGTAGGGAGAGTTTTAGAAAAGCAAAAGAGTATTAGCTTAGGCTAGCAAGAAATGCTAAACACAACAAAAAAGGTTCTTATTTTCAAAGTAAGAAAAAGAGTAAAGACATGGTAGGACCATTATGGAGACAAGAAAGTGAAATTGTAACAAGTGATGAAGAGAGGGCTCAACTGCTCAGTTCCTACTTCTCCTAAGTCTTCTCTTGCGAGGGAAATTGTGCGAATTGTGGCAAAATCATATCACAGAGGAGTGGAGTGCCTCAGGGATCTGCCCTGGGCCCTGTGTTTTCCAACATATTCCTGGCGATCACTGGCCCCAGGGAAGCTCTTTTGACCTCAACCAGAGCCAGAGCTTTCTCTGTCCTGGCTACCACCTGGTGGAAGGAGTTCCCAGATGAAACCAGGACCCTGCCAGACCTAAAACAATTATGCAGAGCCTGCAAAATGGAGCTCTTCCACCAGGCTTCCAGTCAAGGCAAATGAACTGCCACCAAACAGAACCCAAGGACCGTCCTATTGTCAAACTGCACCCACAACGAACAAAACCCACAGTGCAGAAAAACTGAATCAAATATTCATTGTTAGATGCCAAATTAGGGCAACAATATCGATATACTATACAACATTGTGTTATGAATTTTTATTGTTAATCTTACTGTTAAGAAAATGTTATCTATTCAAATCAAAACATTATGTACTACATTATGAAAGTTTCACTGTAAACCACCCTGAGCCACAAGGGAAGGTGGTATAGAAATATAATTAATAAATGATTTGGATGAAGAAATAGAGACAGAAACAGGATACAGGATGATCTTGACAGGCTGGAAAACTTGGCTAAAATGAATTTCCATAGTGAAAAATGTAAAGTTCTGCATTTAGGTACAAAAAATCAATTGCATCATTATAGGATGGGGGAGACCTGTCTTGGTAATAATATGTGCAAAAAGAATGTAGGGGTCTTAGTAGACCATAGACTGAACATGAGCTACTGTCCATTATTTATGACAATTCTTGGAGAACATGTAAAGTTCCAGAAGACTGGAGGCAGGAAAATGTCCCCATCTTCAAGAAGGGGGGAAAGGAGGTTCGGGGTAACTATGGACCCGTCAGTTTGATGTCTATAGCTGGCAAAATTGTAGAACAAATAATCGGTCAGTTCTTGAGCAGCTAGAGCAGATGGCTCTAATTACTAAGAGTCAGCATGGCTTTCTCAAGAACAACTCATGTCAGACTTAACTTATCTCCTTTTGAGAAAGTTACTGCCTTGCTAGATCAGGGGGATGCTGTGGACATAGTTTACCCTGATTTCAGTAAGGTTCCACATAATATTTGTTCGTTCATTTGTTCTTATTAATAATATTCTTATTGGCAAGTTGGTAAAATGCAATATAGATCCTATTACTGTTAGGTGGACTGAGAACTGGTTGACAGATCACACCCAAAGGGTGCTTGTAAATGGTTCCTCATCTTCTTGGAGAGGAGTGACGAGGGGAGTGCCTCAGGGATCTGTCCTCTGATCTATGTTGTTCAACATATTTATAAATGATTTAGATGAAGGAATAGAGGGAGTTCTTTTTAAATTTGCAGATGAAAATAAACTGGGAGGGGTAGCAAACACATCAGAAGACAGAATAAGAATCCAAGATTATCTTGACAGGCTAGAAATGGCTAAAATGAATAATATGAATCTCAATAGTGATAAATCTAAAGTTCTTCATTTAGGTAGGAAAAATCATATGCATCACTATAGGATGGGCAAGAGTTTTCTTGGCAGTGGTATGTGTGAAAAGGATATGAGGGTCTTAGTAGACCAAATACTGAACATGAGTTAGTACTGTCACTCAGTAGCTAAAAAGGCAAAGGGGATTTGGAGCTATATAAGTATAGTATCCAGATCACACAAGGTAATGTTACCATATTACTCTGCTCCGGTTAGACCTCACTTGGAGTATTGTGGTCAGTTTTGTGCACCACAACTGAAGGGGTTTGGAGACCAAGTCATATGAGGAAAGGTTGAGGGAGCTTGGTCTGTTTAACCTGGGGAGAAGATGACTAAGAGGTGATATGATAGCCATCTTCAGGTACCTGAAGGGCTGTCATATAGAGCAGTGGTCCGCAACCTTTTTTGAGTTGCAGACCGCTGCCAAGGGGTGGGAGGAGGGCAACCCAGGGCCCCGCGCTTGCGCAGCAGCCCCCCCACAAAGGCGCATGCGTGGACCTGCCACACATGTGCGTTTGCGCCCGGTGGGGCCACAAATGTGCATGGGCGGCAGTTTTGCACATGTGCACATGCATGGGCCTGCCATGCATGCACGTTTGCACTCCCGGTGGGGGCGCAAACGCACACGCGTAGCAGCTCTGTACATGCGCACATGTGTGAAACTGCTGTGTGCGCGTGTTTGTGGCCCCACTGGGCTCAAACGTGCATGCGCGGTAGGTCTGTGCATGTGCATTTTTCCACTGGCATGCCGGCGTCTGCGCTTCCCTCCCCCCCCCGCAGCAAGAAGCTTGCGGCCTGGCGAGCTTCTCGCTGCAGGGGGGGGCAGGGAGAGGGAGCCGCGGCTTAGTGCCGAGGCCTTCGTGGCTCGGCACCGGGCCGCAGTCCGGGGGTTGGGGACCACTGACATAGAGAATTAATGGGATGAAATTAATTCAAAAGAATTTTCAGCTTAAAATCCGGAAGACGTTCCTGACAGAGCGGTTCCTCAGTGGAACAGACTTCCTTGGGACATGGTGGGTTCTCCTTCTTTCAAAGTTTTTCGATTCTGTGAACTCTGGCAGAATGTAAGAGGGTGGGCAAAAGGGATTGTGTCTGAGCTTGCCTTCCGTGGCCCTTTCTTGCATGCCTAGAGAAATGCTGATTGCCACTTCTGTGTCAGTAGATGAATTTCTTTCAGACCAGATTGACCAAGGATTCTGGGGGGTTTTTTGGGTGGGGGGCATCATCTGGACATGGGGTCACTGTGGGTAGGCAGGTAGTTGTGAATTTCCTGCATTGTGCACTGGTTGGATTAGATGACCCTGGAGGTCCCTTCCAACTTTATGACTCTACTAGTAAAAAAGCCCATTGTATCAAGAAGACAATGGGCGCTAGCAGGCGGGGACCAGAGCGAGGGGCAGGCGAGGGACAGGCTACCTGAAAGAGGAGGCGGGCGGCGGATCCTCGACGTCTCGTGGTTTTTGCCGGGGAGTCCCAGGCATGGTGCGCTGGGCTGCGGCGGCTCCTCTGCGTTTTTTTGTTCTTCTGCGGCTTTCCCGGCAGCTCCATTGTGTTCTGGGGCCATGAGGACAGGGAGCCCCCAGCAGCCGCGCTGTGCGCGGCTGCCGGAGCTCCCAGGGCGGGGGCTTGAAGCAGCGAAAGGCTGCTCCGGGGGGTGGGGGGTTTTCCTGCAGCTTCTCGGCGGCGCGGCGGCTTGAAGCGGCGAGAGGCTGCTCCGGGGTTTTTTTTTCTTCTTCTTGGTTCCATGTTGTGGCTGCCGGGGCTCCCAGGGCTGCGGCGACTGCCGGGGGTTCCCTCGGGGCCTCGGAGGCTGTGGCTTTGGAGGTCAGGTGAGCGGCTGGAGTCCTGTTGTTTTCGCAAGTGGCTGAAGTCCTGTGTTGGCGGCCGCGTCAGCCCGCCGGGCAGGGAGCCCCCGGCAGCCGCGCTCTGCGCGACTGCCAGGGGCTCCCTCAGGGGCCGGCCTGACGCGGCGAGAGGCGCAAAGCGCCTCTCGCCGCGTCAGGCCGGGAGCAACTGTGAGCCGCGCTGCGCGCGGCTCGCAGTTGCTGGGGCTGGGAATCAGAGGGACCAATCGGCAGGCGCTTTGCACCTGCCGATTGGTCCCTCCAGTTGTCTGTCATGAGGAAGAGTCCAATCCAGACCCTTCCTCATCCCGGACACATCCCGCCCCAGAACCCCTTACTGTTTTATTTAGTCCGTGGCGCCCATGGCACCACAGGCGGTGTACAGATGATGAAAAAGAACTTGTCTAGACCATGAGCCACACAATTTCATAGAATGCCAAGAGTTCACAGGCATTTAGAAATGACTGTTGTTATTGATTTGGTACTGTAAAAAAAAGTTTGGTTCTGATATCACATACCCCCTGTTTGGTCATATGTAAATAAAATGCTAGTGCATGAGGAAAGCAGAGCTGTTCTCACATTTCCTCACTTTATGTCTTATTTTCTTTACGAAAAATATTTTTTAAAAGTAGACCGTAATGTTAAGAGTCACATTTAAATAACTTAGGTGATTTGAGTTTTGGTTGGACTTCCTTCTTGACTTGACAAAAGCCAGGGAATACAAAGTTAACTTGCTGAATCTCAAATAGTCGGCCTTAAAAAAATGGCATAGTGGTACCACCATTATTGAATACTTGCTAGGATCCATGTTGTGGCATTCTTTCTGAACTTGTCAGGTTGTTTCCCTTCCTTTTTATTTCTAAAGCACCGCATCTGCATAATGGATTTAAATCTTTGAACATTTATGTATGTTCGCATAAGTTAACATTCCTTCCCCCACACTCTGAAAAACAAAATTGCTTAGTATTATTATTTATCATATTTATCGTATTATTTATCAATATTATTTATCATATGGCTTGTGTAGGGTAGCCAGGAGATTCCAAGATTATCTGGCATCTAGGCAATTGATGCTTGGGGTTGGTCTGCCACATCATGACCCTTAGTTTCATTGAAGGAAATTCATACAAATCCTTAGAGGTCTCCCAGGGCCAGCCCTGCTTAACTTGTGATCAAGCATCCCTGGGCTATCAAGACCTCCTCCACACATGTTGGATAATGCATTTTCAAAGTATTTGTGTAGCTGGATTCTCCTGTGTGAATCAGGAAAATTGCTTCTAAGTGCATTAAAAGTGCATTATCCAATGTGTGCAGAATGAGCCAATCCACAACCAACCAGTAGAGTGCTCAGCTAACTTTTGATTGAAAGGAAGGAAGGAAGGAAGGAAGGAAGGAAGGAAGGAAGGAAGGAAGGAAGGAAGGAAGGAAGGAAGAATTTTGAAATAGTATTGTAAAACAGTTATAAGCCTTCTGCAACAGTGGGCTCAGTGGTCAAATCAGGCAAAGCTCTGTACATCCCTTGGCATTTCATATTACTTTAAAAAAATGGTGGGCTGAGGAATTGTGGCTACATGGTTCTTATTCAGTATATTATCAACTAGCTCATAGTGACATGAAAAGCACATGGGAATAATTCTTTGTCACACTTGCAGGGAAGGAGACTCATTTCTCAGCCACCTCACCATGATTTCATAGTCAGTTTCACTGTGCTTTTACACATCTGGTCTCTTACGCACAAATATATAGTGAAGTGGGAGTGAACTATCCCCCTTTTTTATATTTTAAGAGAAAAGAGGCTTTAATAGCCTGTCTGTTATTCATCTGAATGTGTAATAATAAACTACTTGTGGAAAACGGATACGGGGCAAAAATCAATGGTCATTTACTTAGCAAACTAGTGATGTCAGCAGATAACCTTTCTGGCCTAACATCTCCTTGCCTCCATGGACTTTATCCTTTTCTCGGTAGGCCTTCATGTTCCAAAATGCCGATTGCTGATACAGGGTCACGTCATTCCTCTCATAGAATGCAGTTCCGCAGACATTAAATTTTGAAATGTCTGGATCTTTATAAAATGAGGTCATCACTTCTCAGCCTTTGGGCTAAGATCATATGTAGTATAGTATAAAATAATGTCTCGGGATACCCATGCAGTGCTACTTTTTGTTAAGGCAGAGCACAGTTCTTTATTGGAACATGGGACCATAGGTCACAGGCATGCTTTCAATAACAAACACCCCATTCTGGCTGTTATTTCTTATTTAGACTTGGAGGAGAGAGACAGAGGCCAGCACTGTCGTTGGAGCTCTCCTCATTTGCAAACTCACCATCAAAACTTGCAGCGTCCTTAAGAAGACAAATCTTACAGTCCGCCAGAGCTAACAATACTGTCTAGGGATGTTAGCCTCCAGATGGGCCTGTAAATCTCCAAGAATAACAGCAGTTCTCCAGGCTGCAGAGATCAGTTCCCCTGGAGAAATTGGCAACTTTGGAGAGTGGACTGTATGGCATTATACCTCCCAAGCTCCTTACCCTCCCCAAATCATTACCTCTCCAAACCATTGGCAACCATTGACTCCCCCCTAGAATCTTTAGTCAGATGCCTGGAAGCAGCGACAAAGTGGATCAAGCAGAGTGAAGCTCAACCCTGCAAAGACGGAGGTCCTGTGGTTGGGTAGAAAGGGACCATGGGAGTGAGTGCGCCTGCCCATCCTGGACAGTGTGCAGCTCCTAGCGACTCACTCTGCCAGGAACCTGGGCATGATTCTGGATGCTTCCCTTACAACGGAAGCCCAGATCACAAAGGTAGCAAGGCTGGCATTTTACCACCTCCGCCAAGCCAAACTACTAGTGCCCTACCTGGAACCAGAGCACCTAGCCACACTGATCCATGTGATGGTCACCTCTAGACTGGACTTCTGGAACTCGCTGTATGCAGGCCTACCCTTAACCTTTATCCGGAAACTACAACTGGTGCAGAACGCCGCAGCCAGGATTCTCATGCAGATCTCACATCCGGCCGGTACTCCAAGAACTCGGCTGGCTCCCAGTTGAAGTCTGGATTAAGTTTAAGGTTTTGGTAATCATCTTTAAGGCCATACGCGGTCTGGGCCCAGGGTATCTGAGAGACCGCCTCCCTGCCTATACCCCTAGAAGTGTGCTACACTCCGTTACTTCCAACAGGCTGTGGATTCCTGGCCCTAAAGAGGCACGTCGGGCCTCAACAAGGGCCAGGGCCTTTTCAATCCTGGCCCCCACCTGGTGGAATGAGCTCCCCAAAGAGATCAGGGCCCTGCTGGAACTTCCACAATTTCACAGGGCCTTCAAAAAGGAGCTCTTCCACCAGGCATTTGCTTGAGGCTGATGACATCTACAGGTCCCCCCCACCCCAGACTGAAAGGTCAAACCTACCAAGGGTGCGTCAAAGTTACTGTTGTCAAAATACTGTTCTAGTTATAGTTGGTATGTTATTGTTGTTATATTGTTATATTGATACTGATACTGTTCCATGTAAATGTTCTGAAATGTTTTCTGTAAACCGCCCAGAGCCGTAGGAAAGGGCGGTATAAAAATCTTAATTAATTAATTAATTAATTAAATAAACCCCAAGATTACTATTATACAGGATGCGGGATTCTGTAGGCACCCATCAGCACAATACCAGCAGTAGAGTAGGTGAGGAAAGACAGTTGAGTGACAACAGCTCATTCCACACGGTCCCAGGTGATTTTATTCTTAGACCTTAATGAAACCCCTACATTAGCCATGCATGGAAAGCATTAATAATGAGATGACAGCATGGTGCCACTTACCCTATTCCACACCCCTTCCCATAATAGACAATAGACATGCATAGGGTACTATCTTCAGAATGTATTAAAATATATCACTGTATATGAGCTTTTTATAGGTTTGCCAGACTCCAGAACTTCAATTGATCTCCTGACTACAGAGACTAGTTCCCTGGAGAAAAGGGCTTCTTGCCTTTGTTCATGTGTGTTGTTCTATGTGGCATTATGCCTAAGGTTCTTCCTTTACTGGCACCCTCGCCTCCCCGGGGCATTTCCCTTTTGTGAGGTCAGACTTTTGCAGGAGAGAAATAAATTTGAATATAAAACTAGTGATGCTTCTTGTAACCAGAGAGCATTGAGAACTGCATTTACATTGTGTGGAAATATGAGTCAGGATCTATAGTATTAGTCACCTGACATCGTCCTCTGGGTGCAGTTCTTGTACCTGAATTCTTGAGCAGTGAGAACATTCTCTGTGCTGTGAAGGGTTCTCTTCAGGATACCAAAACACATAATTGATCCTTGAACTTTCTCTCTTTTTGATATTCTAATGTAATTGCCCTAAGCAGTGGAGAGCAATGGGTTTGATAACAGCATCAGATGGGGTCAAATCACTAGGGTGTGATTCTCCAACTCAGAGATGAACTTCAGGACATGAGTGCATATTTCATACCACCTATGATTTGCACTATTGGATCTAACTAACCTGATTGCCGGGAAGACTAAAGTAACAGTATGAGAAAATATAATATTGATGGTAAATTGGCTGTTGTTTTATGCTACGCACTATTCTACATTTTATAAAGCAAGTGATAAAAGAACACTCAAAAATGCCTCATGAATGATCTTATAAACAGCTTTGACTTCTTTTTTAATGACTTGTTTTTTAATAAAATCAGAGTGCTTGCACTCGAAAGCTCACACCCTGAATAAATCTTTGTTGGTCTTAAAGGTGCTACTGGACTCTGATTTTATTGTGCTACTTCAGACCAACACAGCTACCCATTTGATTTTTTAATGTTTTGATGATCGCTGCCTTGAGGACTTTAATTTGTTAGAAAGGCAGTACATACAGGTTTTTGAAAAGAAACACACATGAAGTTCACATATGACTCTGGACAATTCACTGTTTTTGTAGAATCAGCAGCTGCATTCTTATAGTATCACTATTTGGAAATGCCTCCTATTGTCTGTGTTAAAAAGATATCTCTCAGTATCACAAAACATAAGAATGCTTATTCATTTTTTCTGTGAAGTACATACACTAAAATATTTCCTATGGGACGTGACTCTTTCATGTGACTGTGTGAGGTGATGCTTTTGTCTCCTAAGAAGAAGCTAGTGAAAATAAAGCATTAGTCATAAAAAGGGAACAGTAGTTGGCTGTTCTGAATGTGAAAGCCTCCAGGCTGTGGAAAGTCAAACCTTGTCCCACTGTGTCAGTTTCTGAAGTGCGTACAGATTGACTCAGAGTGTTACACTTTGTGTATTGACATAATCTCATAGATCCATTCCAACATGTTGAGTCTTGGCAGTATTTGTTGCTCATTTGGCAGTGTGTTTGGCCCACCCATCCCAATACTCTTTCACCACTGCCATGCCACTTTGGGATTATCCACACATTACATTTTGGTTTGTCTTTTTATGCTCTTCAGTAAGGAAGATGATGTAGCAAAAAATGAAGGGGTGAATGGTTTAGTTTGAGAAACAGCTTATTAACAGGATGAAATTTGCTGCATGAAACCCCTACCCCTGTTTCACTTTACTCCGAACTGGGCCAACAAGTGAACCACATCTGGTTTAGAATGGTAATATGAAAGGGAGTTCTCTTTGTCAGCATATGGAGAGTCCTTTGCCAGAATCTAGGCTTGAGCCTGGTCAGTCATAAATAAGTGAACAACATGGTTAAAGGTGCCCTCAGTCACCCCATGCCTCTTAGTGCCCCCCCGGTAATCCCACTGCCCCCCCTCCAGAGGGTGGTACCACCAATTTTGGGAACCACTGATATAGAAAATTGAAGTATTTCACACATCATTTGTCATAAATATCTGAATAATAGTATCTGGACGTTTTCATACAATAGAGTGACTCTTGCTTGCAAATTTAAAAACTACTTGGTCTAGAAGGCTAATTTAACTTACAAATATATCTCTTCACATGAATCATAACCAGATCATCCAGCAAAAAGCAAGAACATGGCTCAAAGAGGGATTAAACCTTGCACAGGCAAATATTCTCAGATTTTCATATCTTGATTCTGATCTGTTAACTCTGTTCTTGTCCTGTTTCTATCACTAATTTGTTGTACACCACGATGACCAGTTTCCTTCCCTCTGCGCTGAAGTTTTTTGTTTTAATGAAAAGGAGGAGGAAGAAGTTAACATTCATGAAAGGCCTGAGCAGATTCTGAAACTGTAAATACAAGAGGTGCATGAATCATCCTCGGCAGAAATGATGAGGGAGAATGAAACAGATAGCAGTTTGGGAAACAAAAGTTTTGCTCTAATCAGCTAAATGACCTCTCTGGGCTTAGAATGAATCACCAAAATATTTGAATCATGTTACCAGCAAAAAACATGCAGAAAAGTCCCCATCGTGTCATTATGAAATGAACCTAGTGGAAGATGATAGCAACAGTTTTCCAAAACATGTACAAACTGTTTAGCACATGTACCGGGTAGAAAGAGATGTGTTTGTAATAATTATGTCTACAGTACAGTATTGTGAAAAATATGGGTATACTTTTTGTCATACAGCTTCTAGGGTACAAGATGTTCAAGAAAAGCGATAGTACTGAGAAGTTGATAGTACTTAGTACTGTTTCAAATCCAATCATTTTTTTATCTTTTAATTATATTTATGTACCGCCCCCTTTTTGGCTCAGGGTGGTTTACATTATAGCTCTCTTAATAATACAGTACAGTGAAACATTCAAATATAAAAAATACAAAAAACTTATTTAAGATTGAAAAACTGTTGGGGCCGGGATGTGAGAAACTTCAGTTTCTAAATAAGTAAACTCATGGAATAAAAATTCCTTTATTTAAGAAAATGAAAGCATCTACATCGAAGGCATAGTCAGGACTGAGGTGTACAAAGCATATAGCAAACCATATAGGGGTTCTTCCCCCCCCCCCCCCCTTGGGAGCTTGAACCAGGCACAGTTCAAAGGAGTCAAAACATAACGATAATCATTTGGCCATCAAGGGATAGGAAGGTCTGGGAAGTACAGGCAGGAGGGGAAGGAGACATTACATAATCTCAGGAAATCGACCTTGAGGTGTCAACCAAAGTGTTTGTGTTACATCAGGGCAACCAAGTCAGGCCTATAGCAACTAGATCAGTACTCTAACAAGCAACAGAATAAAACAGTATTAAAAAAATGGCAGAAATACCTAGGGATTCTGACACAGGTAGTTCAGGAGTGTAAAGTTCTTGGGGTGCCATAGGTGAAGAGGCAGTTTCTCAGATACTCAGGGCCGAGACCATGTATGGCCTTGAAGGTGATTACCAGAACCTTAAGCCTGATCCGATAGGCAACTGGTAGCCAGTGTAGCTGTTGGAGTATGGACCAAATATGGGCCCTCCAAGGTGTTCCCATATGAACCCTGGCTGCTGCATTCTGCACCAGTTGGAGTTTTTGGGTCAGGGTAGGCCTGTGTATAGCAAGCTGCAGAAATCCAGCCCAAAGGTGACTGTTGCCTGAATCACTGCAGTTAGGTGTTCTGGGGCCAGACAGATTGCTAGTAGCTTGGCTTGGCGTAGATAGAAAAATGCCAGCCGGGCTACTTTTGTAATCTGTTCCGCCATGGAAAGGGAGGTGTCAAAGATCATGCCCAGGTTCCTGGCACAGTGTGCAACTGACAGCTGCACCCTGTCTAGTTTGGACAATCACACTTCCTCACTTGGCCCTTTCCTACCGAAACACAGGACCTCCGTCTTTGCAGGATTAAGCTTCAGACAGCTTTGCTTGAGCCGGCTCATTATTGTTTCCAGACATCTGGCTAATGAGTCTCTTCACTTTCCTTTATAAAGTGTGGACAGGTATTCTTCTAGCTTCTGTATCTTCTCCTACTAACCTGCTCTTGGTACATGTGTATTTAAAGTTACCCTGAGGTAAAAATACAAACATGCCACAGGCAGTGCATGTCACAGCCTCAGGTCCATTGCCAGCTACGCCGCTTCGATCCATTTCAGGAAGAACCAGACCCCTTCTGCAAACTCTGGAACACTTTCAGAGTCCCATGGATTGATCCACAAACCAAGAGCAATTTTGCTCCCTGTCTTTGGTGTGCGAGCTGACATATTCTCCTTTTCCCTGCCTAGCTGTTTCCTTTACTGCCTCTGGTGAGCAAAAGCCTTTTATAGCATGAAGGCCCACTCAGCACAGGGTGGAACTAGCAGTCAGCCCCAGGCAAATCTGCCAAATATTGTAAATCAGCTAATACAATTAGCTACAGTCCCCTACCACCCAGGTAAGGAACAGACCAAAAAGCAACACTCAAACATCCCCCACTCTCCTGCAACCTATATACCCTCACATACTGCCCTCACACACTGTAAGAAAGAAAGCAACACTCACCAGTAGCTCCCAAGCTGGCACTTTCTCCTTTCTGCCCAGCTGTTCCATCCTAAAAGGCATGCAAATCTCCAAGTCACACCTGGGGATCCCGTGGAATTACTGCTCATCTCCAGATTTTGGAGATCCCCTGGGGAAAAAAATGGATACTTCAGAGCAGAGGTAGTCAACCTGTGGTCCTCCAGATGTCCATGGACTACAATTCCCATGAGGCATTGACAGCGGTCGCTGGCAGAGGCTCATGGGAATGGTAGTCCATGAGCATCTGGAGGACTACAGGTTGCCTACCTCTGCTTCAGAGGATGGGCTCTATGACATTTTACCCCACTAAAATCCTTGATCTCTCCATGATCCAACCCTCCCAAATCTCCTGGAGATGGCATCCCTGTTCCCCAATCTTTGCTGGAGGACAGGAGGGACCTAGCAGTCCTATATGCTAAACAGAATGATTCTTTGTATGTCCATTAACTTGTTGTTAGGTGCAAAGTCGTGTCCGACCCATCGTGACCCCATGGACAATGATCCTCCGGGCCTTCCTGTCCTCTACCATTCCCCGGAGTCCATTTAAGTTTGCACCTACAGCTTCAGTGACTCCATCCAGCCACCTCATTCTCTGTCGCCCCCTTCTTCTTTTGCCCTCAATCGCTCCCAGCATTAGGCTCTTCTCCAGGGAGTCCTTCCTTCTCATGAGGTGGCCAAAGTATTTGAGTTTCATCTTCAGGATCTGGCCTTCTAAAGAGTAGTCCGGGCTGATTGTTCATTAATTACATTAACTACAAGGGTGTAATTCTGCTTAGGATAGCAACATAAATTTTAAAAATAAATGTTATAAATTTTAAAAATTCTGACGGTTTGTTTATATGTTTATTTCATTTTTATCCCACTCTCCCTTGTGGCTCAGGGTGGTTCAGAGCATAGATTCACAAGTTTACTATGAGGTACAGTGTGCCAGAAATCAGACTCAGTAACTTGCATCAATCTTGTCCCGTTACTGTTGTGGGCATAAGAAAGAAGAAGTCTGACTGTAAACTATGAGTCAGGGAGGGTAATGGAAGGGTTGACGTTTTCTGCCTAGCTAACAAGAGGAATAGCCACGAGGTCTGAGAAGTTGATGCCTTGTTTTCAGCTTACTGGTTAATATTGCTTGGAGGAACCCAACTGGAGAACCTATGAGTCATTTTTGCTGCTTCTTTCTCCTGCTGATCTGTGTTCATTGCAAAATCCCCCTTGCTCTCTTGCATCCATTCTTTTGTCCAACGTATATAGTTCAGAAGGAAGGAAAAGACTTTTAAAAACAGTGTGTCTTCTTTCTACTTACACTAGAAATACAGCTGCTTCTCAAGCACAGCTGGATAGCTCACTTGCAACAGCAAGATTATGCAGTCCCTGGCCTACTCTGCCCCATTCTTGCTCATAACTGCTCCTCGGCTCCACAGTAGCTTGCCTACCCAGTGTGGGAAAATAGCATGTGGTGACCTCCCTAGAGAGATTGGCCCCAGTCACACTTCCCATCCCTTCCACAATCTCATGGGCAGGATGTATCCTAATTATTGTAATGTTTAAAATCATGACATTATCAGATGCACTATTTAGGAAGGGCCTGAGACAAGAGGGATATTTTCCCGTGCGTTTATGGTCACATCTGGTTACAACTTCAAGGACTCAAATTCCTCTGGATAACAAAAAACTGATTACCTGATCTGTGTACATGACACTGCCATAATTATGGGTGTAAAAAAGGTAATAGCAACAAATACTCTTGAAATCCACTGTTTTGTTTTTTCAAAATTAGTTTTGCTCAAAATCTCTTGCTCATTAGGGTTGCAAGCTCTAGACTGGAAAATGCCTGGAGATTTTGAGGGTGGAGTCTGGGGAGGGCAGGGTTTGGGGAAGGAAGAGACTATGTTAGTGTATTATGGTTGCTAGACTCCCTGGTGGAAGTAGGAGTCCCTTGCTGTCAAGCACTACTCCCCAGCTCCTGATCAGCTGGCTGGCAAGGGGACTTACCAGTAGGTAGAAAAAAACCTAGTCCACATTGTAAACGTCACACAGGAAGTGTGGGGGACACTCTGGTATTTGGGGAAAACTCCATGGTAGAAGAAAGTTTTGCCTGGAAGTCATTGGCATGATGACTTCACTTCCTGTGTGACACCTGTAACAAACCGTCAGCTGATCCGCTCGACCAGAAGCGACCCCCTCATACAGAACTGCTCCAAATACATGTGGTGCTAAGAAGTCAGTGTTTATTGAAGGGTTCCAAGAGGTGAAATAGGACAAGCCTGGCAGGCTCAGGGGAAGCATTGACAGAGACAAGCATACCCCTGGGGGGCATATATAGGGGGGCACTTTAGGCAGGAAGATGGGTTCACATAGGAATGTGGATCTAAAAAGGCGTGAATTCTAGAAAACATTTAGTCTGCTCTGCCTGTTGTTTTCAGCAGTAAATGTCCAGCACCTACTAGGCAGACCAAGGACACGGGGAGATAAGAGCGAATTCTCACAGAAAGGACCTCTCTGGTCCACAAAACCTTGCAACAGGAGGGGGAAGATTTAGAAAGAATGTCATGAAATTCACAGCAGAGAGGGAGGACAGTTCTCAGTTAACCTCTAGCTCAGCTCTCCTTGCATAGTTTTAAGCTTATAAGAGTAGTTTGTGTGCCATCTCTCTTCAAAGTTAGTTGGATTACAGCCCCCCACATTGCTAGCATATTGCGTGTGTATGTGTATGTGTGTGTATAACTGGCAGGATTTCGAAGACGCCAAGGAACTAGAACTCAAATTGCCAACATACGCTGGATCGTGGAGAAAGCTAGGGAGTTCCAGAAGAACATCTACTTCTGCTTCATTGACTATGCTAAAGCCTTTGATTGTGTGGAGCATGACAAATTGTAGCAATTTCTTAAAGAGATGGGAATACCAGAGCATCTCTTGAGAAACCTATAGGCAGGTCAAGAAGCAACAGTGAGAACCGGGCATGGAATCACTGATTGGTTCAAAATTCAGAAAGGAGTTCGGCAAGGCTGTATACTGTCACCTTGCCTATTTAACTTGTATGCAAAGCACATCATGAGAAAGGTGGGGTTAGATGAGTCACAAATTGGGATCAAGATTGCAGGAAGAAATATCAACAACCTCAGATATGCAGATGGCAGAATGCACTCTAATGGCAGAAAGCGAAGAGGAACTAAAGAGCCTTTTGATGCGGGTAAAGGAGGAGAGTGCAAAAGTTGGCTTGAAATTCAACATCAAGAAAACGAAGATCATGGCATTCAGCCCTCTCAATTCCTGGCAAATAGATGGGGAAGAAATGGAGGTAGTGACAGATTTTATTTTCCTGGGCTCCAAGATCACTGCAGATGGGGACTGCAGCAAAGAAATTAAAAGATGCTTGCTCCTGGGGAGGAAAGCTATGGAAAATCTAGACAGAATCCTAAAAAGCAGAGACATCACCCTCCCAACAAAAGTGCCTTTGGTCAAGGCTATGGTATTCCCAGTTGCAATGTATGGCTGTGAAAGTTGGAAAGCCGAGCTGGTCAGCTCTAGAGGAGATCAGCCCGGACTGCTCCTTAGAAGGCCAGATCCTGAGGATGAAATTCAAATACTTTGGCCACCTCATGAGAAGGAAGGACTCCCTGGAGAAGAGCCTAATGCTGGGAGCAATTGAGGGCAAAAGAAGAAGGGGACGACAGAGAATGAGGTGGTTGGATGGAGTCACTGAAGCAGTAGATGCAAACTTAAATGGACTCCGGGGAATGGTAGAGGACGGGAAATCCTGGAGGATCATTGTCAATCGGGTCACGATGGGTCGGACATGACTTCGCACCTAACAACAACAACAACGTATGTATAACTTATGGTAAGAGTCTTTTTCCCCATTGGCAGAAGTATTATATTATTTTAGCTAGATTTACGTCCAGTAGCACCTGAAAGGCCAACAAATTTTTTGGAGTATAAATACCATAAAAATCTCGTGGTCTCTAAGTGCTATTAGATTCTAGCCATTCTACTGCAGATCAGCATAGCTAGCCTGTGAATCTATACTATTTTATTTATTTCAAATATGTGTCCCCCACCCTTCTACAAAACTTGCCCTTCCCTAAAATCTGGAGCATACAGATAGAAAGAAGGATTAATGAATATCACAGATCTCTGATAAACAGAATATGGGAATCAAAATCTAAATTTAGTAATTAGTAATTTAGTAAGGGCCTCTTGTAGCGCAGAGTGGTAAGGCAGCAGACATGCAGTCTGAAAGCTCTGCCCATGAGACTGGGAGTTCAATCCCAGCAGCCGGCTCAAGGTTGACTCAGCCTTCCATCCTTCCAAGGTCAGTAAAATGAGTACCCAGCTTGCTGGGGGGTAAACGGTAATGACTGGGGAAGGGAATGGCAAACCACCCCGTATTGAGTCTGTTAGGGCGTCACCCCAAGGGTCAGACATGACCCAGTGTTTGCACAGGGGATACCTTTACCTTTACCTAATTTAGTAATTCAATAACAGTTGACTACTAGTTGGGCTTAAGGGGTGCCAGAAACTGCTCTGTGAGAACAGCTCTGTGACTAGCCCAAGGTCACCCAACTGACTGCATGTGGAAGAGCGAGGAATCAAACCCCAGATTAGAGGCCGTTGCTCTTAACCATGCTAGCTCTGACTCCTGCAATTTTAGTTATAGTAGTGCCCAAGCAGCTACTTGCATGGTGCCAAAGGAAGAAGGATTGGACAATCATGGCACTCCAGGGTCTTCATCCTGCAGCTGAAAGGAGGCCTTCACCATCACCCCAGGTAACAGTAACCTCTGCCTAGAGCTATTGAGAGAGGAGAATCTCACATCCCGCCTCTAGTAACAACTTGAGGAGAAGGATCTTAAAGGTCACTACATTGTTTTGCCCAGAATTTATTCTACCTGCCACCTACATTTGGCACCCTGCTGAGGAGTCCAGTCGTTCAGCAATCACACCTTTCTGCTTTGTTCTGCCAGCCTTTAGGGATTATGCATGTAAGTATGTACAACCTGATGTATAATTCATCGTTATGGGAGTAAGTTACTAGATTTATTTTGGCAATGATTTCTTTTTTCTAGTGGGACTGTAAACTTCAAAGTGCCAGAAGTATTTTAAAGTGATCTAATGCGTCATTCTTCACCTAAGGAAATAAGCAACATTAGTTTTACTGTCATCCACTTCTTGACCTTTCCTGCATTGGGGGCTCTGAGAACAGGCTGCCAAAGGCTGACTCAGAAGCGCCTGATGGCTCCAGATCAGTGGGGTGGAGCTGACATCTGTGGTTATATCTGCTAACTCCACCCCATGACCTGCAACTCTCCCACCCATCGAACACAAGCCACAAAATGCTCCAGGGAGGGCCCCATTTGGGGTGAGAGATTATTAAATGAGGCAGACAGCTGAGGCTGTAGCCCACATGTTGACACATACGAGGATGACTTCACCAACAACCGTATGGAAAGCTGTGTGTGGAGTTCTGGTGGGGAGTGAAATAGCAGCCTGTAGAAGAAACATTTTCATTTCCTTCTCAGGCCTTGCATAGTTCAGGTTCCCATCTGGATCCATCAATTAGAGTTCTGTTTTCCATGCTTAGGGCAAAATTTGAGCAAAGAAATTGGTTGCCTGAAGCAAGTGATTATGTAAAGCGGAGCTGCTTCGGTAAGAACTCGGAAACACCCAAAAACCCTTACTATGCCATGCCCAAGGTAAAGAAAACATAACCTGAGAAGGAAGTAGTGACAAAGCTGTCTTGTTTTAACCTGCCTTGTGTGGCCTGTTATTTAATTAGAACACCTGCCTTGAGACCTAGTGGACTTTGGGTGTGCGTGTGTGACTTGGATAGTGACCAAGGAATGTCATGTGATCATCAGCCAGGAGCTGTGGAAAACTACATGGCTATGTTTTATGCTGCTTGGCCCCAGTGTCTCTGGTAAGGCCCACTGCTGCCAATACCCCCTGCCCACTGATTGGCGAGTGCTTTAGAGGAAAAAGAGTCGGTGTTTATATGCCACTTTTCTCTACTAGGAGTCTAAAAGAGGCTTACAATGACCTTCCCTTTCCTCTCCCCACAACAGACATCCTGTGAGGTAGGTAAGGCTGAGAGAGTCCTGATGCCTGCTGCTGAACACATTGCTTGGTGCCACTGGGAAAAGGTCTGCAGGTGGCTGTAAACATGGGCAGTGGGGGTGCTTGTGAGCAGACAAGGGAAGGCTGCACCAGTAGGTAGGAGACAGACAGGTGGTGGGTGGGGGGCACGAGGGCCTGGTAATGGGCTGAAGAAGGCAAAGGGGCCTTGAGAACTCTCTGCCTGCCCTTTCCCAAACCTGGAAACAACCGTCTCTCTGTTACTTCTTTTTAACAGTGGGGCACATACAGATGGATCTGAAAGGTGAAGATTGTGCCGCTTTCCCTACTTGTGAATCTAACATACTTCCCCCTTGCCTTTCCACTTGTGGAAAGCCTCCTGAAGGGATATGGAAATATCCTGGAATTACAGCTGATCTCCAGACCAGTGAGATCAGTTCACCTGGAGAAAACAGATGCTTTAGAGGGTGGATTCTATGGCACTGTACCCCAATTGCCCTTGTCCTCCCCAGGTTCTACCCCCAGATCTCCAGGAGTGGAGTTTCCCAACCTGAAGATGGCAACTTTTCCCTCACTATCCCCCACCAGTGTCCAAGAGGGACTTGGCAAACGTACTGCATTCCCATGCAAATATATTCATTAGCAGTTTCAACTCTGATAAATATGCCTGCCTTTCCCCTCCACAATGCATTGTGCAGGCTCTCCATTTTTATTTTCTAAAGTGCAGCCAGAAAGTTCATTGTCACACATGTTCCCCTGCAGCCTTATTTTCTTAAAAACCCAGGCCATCAGTGCTTTGTAAGTCAAAGTTGTAGGGGCACCGTGACCTCATGACTTTTCAAGAGCCAACAAATGAGCACCATGCATAGCTGGCTTTGTGTACAAATGGGCAGAATGGATTCTGCCCAGAATGGAGAGCCAGTTTGGCGTAGTGGTTAGGAGTGCGGACTTCTAATCTGGCATGCCAGGATCGATTCTGCACTTCCCCGCATGCAGCCAGCTGGGTGACCTTGGGCTCGCCACAGCGCTGATAAAGCTGTTCTGACCGAGCAGTGATATCAGGGCTCTCTCAGCCTCACCCACCCCACAGGGTGTCTGTTGGGAGAGGAATGGGAAGGCGACTGTAAGCCACTTTGAACCTCCTTCGGGTAGGGAAAAGTGGCATATAAGAACCAACTCCTTCTTCTTCTTCCGATCACATTTCTGAAAGTACAGCTGAACAAAAGTTAATGGAGTCTGTCTTTCACAGTGTGCTTGCCACTCAAATCCAGCTCAGGCATACATTTGGACACACCTTTAAACCCATGCTAGACTATCCCTGTAAGGATAATTTAAGTGCACTACACTCTGAATGACGTCTGACAGGAGCGTGCCTGAAGCTATATTATGGAATCTGGTTAAACTTTTCACCAACAACATTGCTACCTCTTATGATCTCTTCCAAAATTTCCACTTTTTTACAGTGCAGAAGAGCTGACTTTAACATTATAATCCCCACGGAGGTTGTTTTGTTCCCTTTACATTTCTTTTCACTTGAAAGGTCGAGGTCTCTTCCTTCTTTTGCGCTCTCTGCTGCAGTTAGTTTATAGCTTTTAAAGTAATAAATGATTTGATACACATAATTTCTGTGTGCATAGGTTCCAATTCTGCTGTATAATAATGCAAGGGGCATCACAAATGAAATTAAAATTTTTAAAAAGTTCAATGTTCTTTTCTAAAGCACTTGGCTCTCACACAGTCACACTTCATGGGCCAGTTATGTAAGGAAAATGTTGCTGTTGCTGTTGTCATCCATTCAGTCATGTCTGACTATTGATGATCCCATGACACAGCTCTCGCCATGATCCCCGATCCTGCACTGCCTCCCTCAGCCGTGCAATGTTCTACCTGGTGTCCATCATGATTGTGTCCAACCACCATGTATTTTGTCACCTGGTTTCCTTTTTCCACTGATCAATCCTAGCATAATTGTTTTTTTCCATTGAGTTGGATCACATGATATGGCCAAAGCAAGTGAGCCTGAGTATTGTGATTTTGCCTACCAATGATGTATCAGACTTTCTGTGCTGTAGTATTTCCATGATTGTGACTTTTGTTGTTCATGGAACTCTCAGAAGCCTTCTCTAACAACAGAGTTCAAATGAATCGTTTATTCTCTTGTCTGATTTTTTCTTCCAACTTCCACTGGAAATATGATAGATCAAACTAATCTACATTTGGTAATCAAGCTTATGTCCTTGTTTTTCCACATTCGGTTCAAGTTCATCATTGCTAATCAACCCAGAGCAATTTGACGTTTTATTTCCATACACCAATCGCCATTCCCATCAATTTGTGATCCAAGAAAAAATGAATTTTTGAGCACATTTGATCTCTTCACCATCAATTGTTACTGTTACATGTCTGTTTTTTGCAGCTGTCATTATTTTTATCCTTTTAGTGTTTAAGAAAAGGCCAAATTTCTAACGTTTTTAAATCTGCAGATGACACTAAACTGGAGGGATAGCAAACACACCAGAAGACAGAATCAGAATACAAGATGATCTTGACAGGCTGGAAAACTGGGCTAAAATGAATAAAATGAATTTCAATAGTGATAAATGTAAAGTTCTTCATTTAGGTAAGAAAAATCATATGCAGCACTATAGGATGAGTGAAACTGATCTTGGCAATAGTACGTGTGAAAGGGATCTGGGAGTAGGGTTGTGTGCGTCTGCGTCTGAATCAGCCACTCCAGGCCGCCACCACCCCCCCCCCCCGCGGTGAGGTACTGGCTGAGGAGGCCTGGAGCAGACAATTCGGACGCAGCCGCGCACAACCCTATCTGGGAGTCTTAGTAGACCAAACACTGAACATGATTCAAAAGTGTGACTTGGTACCTAAAAAGGCAAATGGAATTTTGGCCTATATTAAAAGTATAGCGTCCAGATCACGTGAAGTATTGTTACCGCTTTACTCCGCTTCGGTAAGACCACACTTGGAGTACTGTGTTCCCTTTTGGGCACCACAACTGAAGAAAGAAACTGAAGAAGAGAAATTGGAGTGTGTCCAGAGGAGGGCTCCAAAGATGGCTAAGTGGTTCGGAGACAAAGTCATACGAAGAAAGGTTGACTGAGCTTGGTCTGTTTAGGCTGGAGAGAAGATGACTAAAAGGTGATATGATAGCCATCTTCAAATACTTGAAGGGCTGTCATATAGAAGATGGAGCACAATTGTTTTCTGTTGCCTCAGAGGGGGGTAGTAGTAGTAGTAGCAACAGCAGCAGCAGCAGCAGCATATTGATTCAGTCAATTCACCTATATAAATGATACATCTGCAGAAAACTATAACAATTAATAATAGAAGTTAATAAATATGGTGTCATAAAAAATACAAGAATATTGCTACATAAAATATTAAGATAGTAAAACAATATTAAAACATTGAATTGTTGGAGCACGACTGTTTTCTGTTGCCTCAGAGGGTCAGACCAGAACCAGTGGGTTGAAATTAATTCAAAAGTATTTTTGGCTCGACATCCGGAAGAAGTTCCTGACAGAGCACTTCCTCAGTGGAACAGGTTTCCTCAGGAGGTGGTGGGGTCTCCTTCTTTGGAAGTTTTTAAGCAAAGACTAGATAGTCATGTGACAGAAATGCTGAATTGTATTAACTTAGGCAAATTCTGAATGGATGGGCAGGAAGGGATGTGTCAGTGTTTGTCTCTTGTGGCCCTTCCCTGCATACCCAGGGAATTGCTGAACACCACTGTGGGATAGTAGGTGAATTTTCTCCAGGCCCGGCTGGATTCTGGAGATTTTTGTTGGGTGGGATCACTTGGGCATGATATAGGGATCACTGTGGGTAGGCAGGTAGTTAAGAGTTCTTGTATTGTGCAGGGGGTTGGACTAGGTGACCCTGATGGTCCCTTCTATGATTCTATGAATATAGATATCAGATTGACTGGAAAAAATGGCAATTTCAGAGGGCAGATTCTTCGGCATTCCAAAGTACAGGACCTTCCCCCCATATTTATTTCATATTATGAGCTACCAGATGTTGCACTGGTATAACTAAGGATTTTTTAAAATATAGATTCATTTCAAGTAATAACAAAAAGCCCCCCGCCCAGGTGACAGCTTCATTGTCACATTCTCCATATTTCCTTGGATGCACATTTAATGAAAACTCATGCATTTAATTGAGAAAATGCATCCCATCTTCAACCAGTTCTATTCAAGTCCATTCCATTTTCTTAGAATTACAGTAGTGATCATTTTAGACAGATACATATTCAGATCCAGGGCTGAAGTTTGCTGTTTTCCCTATAATATATCTTAAACTTGAGTCAAGGTGATGCAAGAAAGCACAATGGCCTTTAAGAAGTCTACTTTCTGATGCTTAATTCTGTTTGGATTCTCAGGATATTCTTTTAACAACTTCATACATTTCAATAATGGGGGCCGTTCCGCATTTGTCCAAAATAGCACAATGGTTACTAATTGAAATCGCTACAGTTTTGCCATTATGCACAACGTCGTTGACAATCTGCAACACTCCTGAAACCGATCCGCAAAAAGCGCTTCGTTGTAGCACTTTCAGGGAAATCCCAAAAAATGGATTCACCCTTCGGAAAGCGTTACATTCCTGCAACCAATCTGCAACACTAGCGGGAAAGTTCTGTGCATTACCATTGTTGCGGTTTCTGCAAAGTCCCTCCCCCTGGCTCTCTCCTCTGATCTTCCGGAGAAGCGATCGCCATTTTTTTTTCTCCGAGCGAACGGAGATCAACGCACCGGCAAGCATTTGTTTACCCACTGAGGCTACCCCGGCTGCAGTCCCTCTGTTTAAAGTCACCAAGCACAAGCATCGCAGAGGCCCGTTTGCTGGTTTATTTTCACTTTATTTTTTGCACTGTTTTCGGCCGAAAATCGCGCCCGTGAGGGGGGGGGATTTTTTTTTCACTCGGGGGGAGCGTGGTAACGATGAAACGGCAGCTCAAACATCACCTGCTAGCTGGATGGGTCTCTTCGTTGCAACGAATCAACGCATATTCGTTGCAACGGGTGTGTTTAAAAAAAAAAAAACCTTCCTTAGAGAGAAAGGGGCTGTTTGGGAGCATGATAACGGCCGCCCATTGGCTGCTTGACGGCCAGGGGCGGGACACAGCTCAGCAATAGCGCTTCCTTTCTAGCGATTTTTGCCGAGACTGGAACCCTGTGGGAAACGATAGAAAAGCAACTGGATTCCACTACAAAGGCAGGTATGCGTTACGCCGAATTCCACTATTTAAAATGGCGATTTTTCGTTCAGCAAACAATTTGCTACATGGATCCCGGAGCGGAATGGCCCTGCTTCTTCACCAAGTTAGAGATACTTATTACTCATTGTGTTGTCTGAACTCATGTTTTAGAACTACTAGATCTTAAGAGGAGTTTAGGGAAATATCTTTTAGAAATTTTTCTTGCGTTTTTGCCAGTGTTAAAACCTATGCCAGAAGCTTTTCATATAGAGAACTTGTGAAATAGAGATAGCTTCCTTACATTGGTTCTCTAAGACCATTTTGTGACTATAGGCTGCTTTTGAGGAATATAGGACCATATTTACATGGGCGCACACACATATGAGAACACATGTGCCTGGCCACATATGATTACAACAGGGCTGCAATCTTTTTGCCATATGTAGCTGCTTTTCAGTCCTACCCCTAACTAGCTGACACAGATTGGGTTTTCTTGAGTGTGCTGTCACTTTAACAAATGGGCAGCATTTCCTGGTGTAAGCAATACATCACTTTGCGAAAGAGTTGAGAAAACATGCAATGTACATCCCATAATCTTTTTCTTACTCATTCTTCCGGGGGGACTTGCTCCTGCAATTTCAGTGTCCAAGTACACAGTGTTCAGTTGCTCCTCTGCATTCCTTACCATGTTACAAAAACCATAAGAATGTTAGAGACTTTCCCTTTAAAATTATTGTGACAGAAGCTGGAAGGAAGTATTTTCTCTCCCTTCCCACATAGCTGCGTATCACTGTGCTTTCTATGAGTCCACCTTCCAGCTTTCATAACAGCTTGAAACCATTTTTACAAGCAGAAAAGCTTAAACTGCGTTTTCCCATGACAGCAGCACCCAACTGTACAAACTGCTGATTGGCCAGAATCTGTGATGTCACAATCCCACCCCATACCTGCTCTCAATTTTGCCTTTTTTTAAAAATGAATTTTGCTTCTATACTGGCTAATTAAGATTTCAGACAATGGCTAGGTGTGGTGCTTCAAAATAAATAAATATCTGAAGCCTGGGGGAGGGAGACTGAGGACTGGATCAGGGATGGAATCACTGGTCAATCTGTCTGTCCTTATACAACAAAGGCAAGAGGGCCTGTGCTCACCCAATGGAAGAAAAACGTAAGATAGTCTAGGACCTAGGTCACCACTGTTGCCTATTGCCATGCTGTAACACTAATGTGCCATTTTTTTTAAAGGCTGGAAGAGAACTGCTTTGTGTGTGTGTGTGTGCATGTGTCTATGTGTGTGCTGTGGCATTGCAATGGCTAGTTCCTGAGAAACAACTGTCAATATCTGGAGGGGTCCTGTATTTCAAGGAACAGTCAGAGCTTGGGAGGAAGAAAACAGGGACCTGGATCTTTGTAAGTTAGGGATTCTTGTGAAAGATGGTAGACATTTTCAGGAAAAAGGTTGCCAACTGCCTGGAGCCAAAAAAAAATGTGCTGTCCTTTTAATGGAAGCTTTAAAAGCTATTATTTGCTGGGTGATGATATTTGCCTTAATGCCATGAAAAGCTTCAACTACCCAGTTCCTCGTATTAAGCCTCTAGTTAAACCACAGTTTTCTCAAGGTTGGTTGGCAAGCCAAAACAAGGAATGGTGGGTTAAGGATTGTTGGTTTATTTATTTAGAATATTTGTATGCCACCTCTCTAGAATGACTCAAGACAAAAACAGAGTGAAGCAAATAATAGTAAAATCAATAAAATAACAAATCACAGAAAATAACAAATTAAAACAAAATAAATTAAAACGTGTTAATAAAAAGCAAGATATGAGGGTCCCATTCATTTTCCTCCTCAAGATTTTCCTTCTGCTTTTCTATTCCTTCTGTGAGTGAAATGTTTTCTTCTTGGCTGAGAACTCTGGAGGTCCCACCCTGTCAGAACAAAAATTTTGACTGTTGGCTCAATCTGAGGGACACAGAGAGCAGGGCTTGAGAAGAACTAGAGAAGATGACAGAATGTAGCCCTTTAAGCTCCATGGACTTAGCTGTTTATAGCTCCAGAGGTAAGACTAGCACTTTGAATTGTGCCCAGAAACAAATAGGCAACAGTGTCAGTCTTTAAGCACAGGGCTGACGCAATCCCTGTAACCAACCCAACAATAACTTGACTGCCATATTCTGTTGATTGAAGTTTCCAACTAGTTCCAAAAGGACATGGAATACATTGTGTGTTTAAACCGCCAAAAAGTCACAGCCGACTAATGGCAACCTTTTAAGATCCTGGTATTCCTTGGTGGTCTTCGATCCAAATTGGCCCCTTCCAACTCTATGATTCTATGATTCTATGATTCTATGATTCAAATACTGGCCAGGGTCAACCCTGCTTAGCTTCTGAAGTCTGATAATATCAGGCTAGCCCAGGCCATCCAGGTAACAATATAGAATGTGTTACACTAATCTAAACTGAATGTATAGAACATAGCTCACAATGGTCAGGTCACGCTTTTAAAGAAAGGTCCAGAGCTAGTGCATCAACCAACTCTGATAAAAGGGGTAACATGCCATAAAGGAGACCTGAGCCTCCAACTTTAGGCCAGAATCCAGAAGCACTCCAAGCTATGAGGCTAGTCCCTTGTATTTGAGAGCTTTTGGTACTGACCAATAATACCTCAGTCTTGTCTGGATTGAGCTTGACTTTATTGGTCCTCATCCATCCCATTACCTTCACCAGACATCTATTGGGTTGCCATGTCAGCTGTGACTTGACAGTACATTCCACCACCAAAGTTCTCCATTAAATGCAGTTATTATTGACACGATTTACTGGATGGACCCTCCCTGTTTTATCTACCTCATTAAAGAGCTAGTTTCTAATTATACATCAGAGATGATATGGAATGCCTTCAAAGCTTGTCTTATAGCTTATCTGTACTGGCACACTTCTAATTTGAATCAACATTACACCTTTTTCAAAAGTGACTTCTGTCTCATTGATTCTAAATTCATGACACTCTGAAATGTTCACTTGAAAGCAATGCATCCACTAGTGAGTAAAGTGGAGTGCAACTTGCTGTAGGTCAGATTTAAAAGAATTTATTTGTAAGCACATGAAAACTGGGAACATTTACACATAAGCCACCCATAGCTTGACAAAATGGTACCTGTTTATTTGCTTTGAACCATAACAAGTAGGGCTACCATGGAGATCTCGACAGCTGAACAATGAAAGGTAGCATGGAGCTAGTAACATTGAAGGACTGAATGAGATGATTTTTGGTCACACAGAATAAATATCAGCTTCTGTTTGTTGTACAAGTAATAAAGAAAGGCCAGGTAGTTCTTATCTCATGATATGACTTACATTTAATGTTGAACTTCTCTCTCCTTCAAAGTGTGCATGTGTGTGTTACGTGACAGAATGTCCTTGTCAGCAATAGGAGGTTCAGTTTGCTACCATGAGTAATCATAACCTTTCTTTGTTGTTAAATGCCTCAATGAACTATCTCTTCATAAATGTCCTATAAGAAATGGGACATTTTATCCCTCACAAGTGGTGCGTGCTTCTAGTGTATCAGTGTGTACTTTTAGTGGATGAAAGAAAGCTGTTTACAGTTTTCCATCTCCATTGTATGGAGAAGGCCTTTTATCTTCACAATAATGTACTACAAACACAAATGCAGATAAATGTTATCTAACTTATAATAGTAATTTTGTACTTTGTACAGGAAGATCCCTCAGCTTGCATAGGGTTGCCAACTGTTCTGTTGAAGCTGTGCAGGCCAACACAGGAGTATGATTCCTTTAAATCTATAAGATGTTTACAGGACAATCCTCAAAAGAGTTTCTCCACTAAGTCAGTGGACTTAGAAGGGTGTAACACTGCTTAGCATGCATGTCTTTCACAGCCCAGGATTTAAGAGTGTTTCTCTTTATAGGAACCCTTTATATGAACTCTGAAATCATCATTTGCATCAAAGGCTGTTATAAGGGGCAAAATAATCTCTAGTGAATGGGAGAGTCTGTTGGATAGTTGCCCCAGGATTCCGGAATAGCTTTACTCAAAAGGAGAAATAGCATATTTCAGTCCTGGCCTTTAGGCAACTGAGTACAAGCCATTGAACATTTGAAAAGGGAAAGGTAGAAATGCTTTTGTAGAAGAACATTTACTTAGAATTTGTTTAGGTACTCTTAGGTACCTGATGTGACTTTTAATGTGCACAAAAATGTATTCTTGCTTGTTTGGTCTTTAATTCTGGTATTACTGGAGTCTGAGAAACAATGCCAGATATTGCAATATATATTGGGAAAATTTATATGCTATCTCTACAAGGAAACCAAGGACCGTTTCCGCATGAGGAATCTGCCCATGGACAGCCTATGCTTACTGGTGAGTTTTAGAGCCCCTTTCACATGATGTCACCTGACACTGTCCAGGGCAGGCTCACGTTTTGCCCTGATTTGCCTCAGGAGGAGGGCAATTGCAAAAAGTGGATTATCTCATATCCCATTGGTGAGCAACCAGAGAACAACCAAAAGCAAGCTCATGTGGAGGTGGAAAGGCACAATAGTCTCTGCAGCACTGTCCCGCTCTTGCACCCACCCTCCCCTCTCAATTTCCTGACTTGAGTATTTTTTTAAAAAATGGTGTGGTCTGCATTGCAGTGCAACCGCGATGCTGCACTGTCAAAGGTAAAATCAAATCTTCTGCAAAGTATCCACAGTCTTTTGGGGATCAGGCAGGCAAAACACAGCCCTGTTTCTGTTGTCGGGAGGTGGGAAATGAGCTGGGTAGGAGGCGGGCGGGTGATCAAGCATCCTCCTCCCAATCATACAGGGGTTTGAGTGCTTTTTAAAAAAGCCAACCATTTACCAAAAATGATTTTTTGGGTTTCAGTTACCATGTCCAGCCTTCTCACAAGACAAGCAGGCAAAAATAGTCCCGTTTGTGTTTTCTGAAGGTGGGAAATGAGCTGGAAAAGGGGTGGGTGGGTGATCCAGCAGCCCACTCTGGTTGCTCACTGGTTCTCTGTCTTGATCATACAGGGGTCTGAACACTTTGTTTTTAAACCAAGCATTTACCAAAAATGACTTTTTGGGCTCATGTTCAGCATCTCAGAAATCCACCCAGACATCAATAAAGTCCAAAAGAACATGAATCCCAAAAGGGGAGGTGGGAATGCGGTATCGTTCTGGCATTTCTCCATAGCAACGCGGCAGTGTTGATTTTAATAAAAAATGCATCTGTGTTGTGTCATTACCGCATGGCAACACAGAAGTTCCTTTAAAAAAATTAATTTCAGGTCTCAGGGGGAAAGAAAGTTTCAGTCCACGAGAGAACTGCTGTGCTGTGATTGGTACAAGCAGAGACGACCCGTCAGCCGAAGATGAATAAACAGAAAGAAATTTCCAAGCTGGCGATGGCAAAAAGCTTTATTCAGAATGAGTTCCTAGGTATAAAACCTCGTTTTTGTACTATACTTTTTCAGTAAACTTATTTCTGAGTTTGTTTTTTTCCAGGAATACAAACAAAGTCTTCAACCCACTACCTAATTCTTATATTTTATATTTTAAGTCATATAATTTGGGTCCATTAGTATCAAAGGTCCATAAAGGTAACTATCTTATAAATGACCCCTGCTGTGATTGGTGGCTTGCTTCGATTGATAAACCAAGGAGCGGGGGGGGGGGGCAGGGGAGAAGTTCAGCTTGTTTTCGCTTGCAGACTCATCAGGAGGCCAAAAGCTATGATGGGGCAGAGGGGAAACACGGGAGGGGTCTCCCGTGAGGAGGGCTTCAAATGCGAGGTTTACCATCCCACGTTTGCAAGCAGGAGGCTACGTTCGTTTTATCCCTCCATGTGAAAATGGTCATGGAGTTCCCATAAGTTAGACTACCAGTTTATGGCTTGGATCCTAACCTTTGTTTCTGTTTGGGCCCCCTGTGTCCATTGCATAGGTAGCCAATTATCCACTGATAACAATCTTCTGGCACTAGGCATTTTTTTGCTCACTGAAAGGCATTGGCCTATGGCAGGCTTTCTCAACCAGGGTTTCATGAAACCCTAGGATTTCTTGACGACCCGGGAAGCGTTTCCCAAATGGGTGGGAGTTAAATATTTTTAAATATTTTTCAGAAACTGTTAAATATTTATTAGGTGACTAGGCCCAAAGCCCGTTGAACCCAGGGATGCAACAGGAGCTAGCGGCGGGAGGGCGTGACTGGCACGGCAGCAACCTACCTGTGGTTGATGTTGGTGGCTTGTGTAATGTCAGCATCAGGCAGCTGGGCTGTTGTGCGAGCTGTAGGCCAGCCAACCGGATTGGTGCTGTAGCCAGGGTGGCGTGGGAGCAGTCTCCCCCATGGCCAAGGATAGACTGGCTGTGAGGCTGCGACTGTACCTTGCAGCCAGCTCCTTGGGGTGGGCACTCCACAGGCCAGCCCGATCCAGGTGCACCCAGCTTTGCTGGGTACGGCCAGATTGGCCCATGCAGCTGGAAGCAATGTCCAGACACCTGGATGTGTCCCAGACACCGATCCACCGATCCACCGATCCACCGATCCACTGATCCAACGATAGTGGCTCTAACAAAATATTAGAGCCACTAATGGTTAAGATATGATCATGCATGGCCAGTAATGGACCTGGAGGAGGTAGAAAGGCAAGGGGCCTTGGGTAGGTGTGAACACAGCTAAGCTAATCACAACCATTTCCTACATTTTCTACATTTCTGGGGTTTCTCAGTTGCTTCTCTGTTTCAAGAGTTTCTCAATGGTAAGAAAATTGAGAAAGGCTGATCTATGGTCTTGCATGTACAGAAATACCTAATCCTGGAAGAACACAGTGGGCAGTGGAGGATTGACTTTGCAAAGGAAAGAGTAGTAAGGTTTAGGATTCGAGCCCATGACTTTGTTTATTCTATAATTTAGCTTGGCTTGAAAACATAACTCTGGGTCATTCAGAGATAATAAAAGAGAAAAAAAACATAAGTTCTTAAAGGCCTTGTAGGACTGCCAAGTAGGGCTAGTCCATGTAGTGGGGCTCATGAGGAGGTACCATTAGTGACAGTGATATGTCACTTCCCTCAGAATCCATGTGATTCAATAAATTCTATAAGGTAAATGTGTTCCAGTTTTCCAAGAATTTGTCATGCCTCTTGGCTCTTTAAAGTTCATTCACCCACAAGACTATGCAGCTCTTCCTCTGTATCTGCAGGCAAGATGAGTAGGACATGAGTCACTGGAATGATGCCTGTAAAAAAAGCCAGCTAGAAAGTTCAAAGTCCTGGAGCCTGATTTGCCTCTTGCTTTCATGCCATGCAAATGCAACTTCAGAGGTTTGAATGAATGGAAATTGAGTTTATGATAGTGTAAATAACATGAGATTCAGACTGAGGCCTTCTTTCTGAGAACCAGCATGGTGTAGTGGTTACAGTGTTGAACCATGATCTGGCAGACACAGGTTCAGCTCCCCACTCCTCCATGGCATTCTGCAGGCTGCTCATCTATTTCAGGGTCAAGATGAGCCCCTGGAAAAAAGGCGGGAGGCTCTAAGAGCACGCAGCAGGCTGTTGCCCCAGGACGCTGCAGGGCCAGAACTAGGAGAGGCAAGCAGGCCCAGCCCGGTACGCGGGGGACTCGGGCCCACAGCATCTCATCTTCCAGCCAGGAAGTTCCCTCTTCATCCAGTAGTGGGGCGGGGTCCCCAAAAAGGGATCCCACAGTCAGGCGAAATCCTTTGTCAGTAAGAGAGTGAGGGCAGCAGCATAAACGTACTGGCCCTCAGGGCGATAGAGAGCATATGGGACGGTATGCCCAGGGGCTGGATGAGTCAAACCAGCAGAAGGGCCATGGTGGAAAACTGGGGGCAAGTTCTGCAATTTGCAATGTGGGTGCCCGACAGGTGGGGGAATCAGGGACAAGCATGCCTGGGAATGAGGTCAACTTATTTTCGAGGAGGTACTCTCATGCAATGTCCCAAGTGACGAGCATGCAATTAAAGTGCCGTTTGCCCAGCAGTTCTAGCGGCTCTGACGCTGCCACTGAGGAACAGAGTTCAGATTCAATTGTTCCTGATCCAGGAGGGGCACAAGGTGGCACAAGGCAGAGGTGTCAGAGGAGCAGAGGGCACAAGAGGAGGTGCCATGGACATCACAGCCCCTCCTTGGGTAAGTCCTCTTTATGGGAGGAAGGGGATGATAATCTCAGGGAGGGCTGGTATTGGTTGGAGGGGTCTTTTGGGCCAGGATTAACAGCGTGGCTGCAAAAATGCAGGGATGAGGAGCAATGGCTCCTTGACGAAGAAGAGATTGATAGTGACTTGCGCCAGGATTGACAAGGATTCTCCTCCAGGTATACATCTGTCCGCTAAGGTACGGGAAAGGTTTTTCAGAATATATGGCCTTCATATCGGCTGCATATCCTGAACGTGGGTGGCACCTCTGCTGCTACCTGTCCCACATACTAGAGGCCAGGGAGCTAGTGGGCACAAGACCAACCTTGAATATGACCATGAATTCTGGGAATTGGCATCCCACAACGCAATGGCGAGTGGGGATGTAAAGCACCACAACATCTGGATCGTGCAGGTGGGGCGACAACACAAAGGGAAAACCCAGTGTGCCTGGCAAAAAAGGGGTTGGCCAATAGAAATGGGTGCAAGCGGCATAACTTCAGGTTTAATCACCCTTGTGAGACTTGTGGTGGGGGCCATTTCATTTCAGCCTCTATGAAAGCCCCCCCCCCCCCCGTGTCACCCTTTCGGGCAGCCTAATCCACTGGCAAGAAGGATGGGGGTTCGGGAGCAGGAGGCCCTTCAACTTTGGCAAAACTTTGGCAACTGAATTGCTACAAGCCCTGGAGGGGGGGGGATGGCTCCCATGCCAGTTAAGGTGAGTGCCAGGCTTCCATGGTTACGGTGATATCCTCATAAGGCAGCTGGGGAGTATTTGTTTAAGGGCTTCATTTTAAGGGTGACCAATTCTCTCAGAGCTCTCTCAGCCCAACCTCCTTCACAGGGTATCTGTTATGGGGAGAGGAAGGGCAGGAGATTGTAAACTGCTTTGAGACACCAGAGACTGCTGGCTGACAGGGAGGCCACAGAAAAGTCTTTTCTTACTTAAAATACTACTGTGGCTGGCCTCACGGCAGGAGGGAAGACACACCAAGCCATGTATATTCTCCGCGACTCTCTGTAGATTTGAGACCTACCACACAGGGTTGTTGTGCAGATGAAACTGGATACTGTCGTGGAGGTTCCTTTGCCTCCAGTTTCATCTGCACAACAACTCTGTGCAGTAGGCTTCAAATGTTTCAATTCCACAACAACCTGTGTGAGATGTTTCTTCTGCACAACAACCCTGTCCAACCTCCAAAGCAGCCCTTTCTGCCTGGGGAGCTAATCTTTATAGTCTAGAGATGAGCTGTAATTCCAGGAGCTCTCCATGCCCCACCTGGAGGTTGGCTACCTGTGGTTTGGAAATATTCCTGGAGGTTTGGAGGAGGGCCATAAAATTGTACAATGCCTCAGAGTCCACTCTCTAGTCATTTTTGCTTGCAGAGCTGATCATTATAATATAAAGATAAGCAGCGATAGTAGAGATGATGGTAGAGGCTTGCAGACTGAGGTAGTAGTGATGTGGGTATGTCCCTCCTGGGCTATGGGTTTTGGCCAGCCCTCACCAGCAACTGTTGGTATTTTGGGACGCAGACAGACAGGCAGACAGACAGGCAGACCAGCATGAGTCCTGTGAGTCTGGAAAGTGCAGGAAGATCTAAATAAAGAATATTTACAGACTGAAACTGTAAATGATGAACAAGTGAATGGCTGGAGAGACACAGGAACTGAAGTGACTTTACCAGCTTGGCCAGGTAAATAAAACTCAGTATTTGCCAGGAATGTCCTATGAAGTCAAAGGCATAAGTGGCTCAGAATTTCAAGTGGAGTTAGCTTTACAGGAAAGTAGACAGTGAGACTTTGGGGGGAACTGGGTGATCCATTTTTATTAGGAAACAACTTGGCCTCGCAGACAACAGGGACTGCAGTTACAAGCAGCAGACCTCAGAAGAGCAGATATCACCAGCCAAGCAACAGACTGTGCTAGCCAAGGGGTGTGTGGGGCCACGTGCATTCCTTTTGAAGGGATGCATGTGAGGGGAGAGAGCTTTCCCATCAGCCTAACTGTCTGAGCTGTACTTCCATGGGATCCTCAGAGCCCACCTGGAGGCTGGAATCCCTAAACTGCAGTGGGATATAATGCTACAGAGTCACCCCTCCAAAGCAGCCATTTTTGCCTGAAGAACTGATCTTTATAATCTGGAGATGAGCAGCAATTCCAGGAGATCACCAGCCCCCACCTGGAAGTTGGCTGTCCCTGGTCTGGAAATAGTCCTTGAAGTCTGGAAGTGGGGCCTCAAAAATGAGTAATGCCTCTGTAGCCACCTTATTAGCCGCATAGCACCCTCTGACCTATTTCAGGTCAAGAAAACATTGCAGAAAGGAGATAAGGTTACCAGATTGCTGTAGGTTCATGTTCTGGAATTCCACACTGGAATTCCTCGATATGGCAGCCTTTTAAATACTTGAAAATGGTTATCAAATCCCCTCTCAGTCATCACCTCTCCAGGCTAAACAGACCAAGCTCCCCCAAACTTTCTTCATGCTTCTTGGTTGCCAAACCCTTCACCATCTTTGTTGCCCTTCTCTGGACATGCTCCAATTTGTCAACATCCCTCTTCAATTGGGGTGCCCAAAACTGAACACAGTACTCCAAGTGAGGCCGAACCAGAGCAGAGTAAAGTGGTACCATCACATCCCGTGATCTGGACATGATACTCCGTTTGATAGAGCCCCAAATCCCATTTTCCTCTGTTCCTCTCCTATTTTTATTTCTGTTCCTCTCTCTGCCTCTTAGGACCACAAATCATATTCTGTCACATCACAGGGGGAGAATGTCATTGGCCAAAGGCTCCTGGCAGTTCTTGAGATTTAAGATCACTAACCTTTAATTTTAATAAATTACACAGATCAAGTTTTAACATAATCCAAATGCAATCTTGAACACCCATCACAATATGGAATTTATGTTTCAAGGAATTCATGTTTTCTATATAACATTTTCAAAGGACCATAACCAGCATCCTGATCCAATAGACACAGCCCATTCTGACTCAACTGCAATATGGAAGATCCTATAAATTGCCTCAGCAACTTCTCTGATTACACAGTTGTTTTTACAATCATGAAGGGAAGTTTCATAGAATGCAAAAATAGTATTGTAATATATATTTTTAAATTCCAACATAAGTACAGTTTGCCAGGTACCCCCAGATGTCCCTCCAAAAGTGGGACAATCTGGTCACCTTAAGGTAGAACCACTCCCCATCCCCCAGCCCTGTCCCTGCAGGTGCAGAGAGGTTTGTCTTTGAGCCCTGGGGTGGAATGGGGGCTGAAAGAGCCAGCCAGGTTCTCTCCCAAATGGGAGAGGCATTGGCCAGCTCCTTCCTTTGACTCTATACATTGGGGGGGAGCATTATCAGTCTCCTCCCCCACCAGCCCCATCCATGAGCTAGCCAGGGGATGAGGAATGCTGGGGCACGTGCATGGCAATTCTGATGGACAAGGGACCACTCCTGGCCCTCATGCCAGCCTCCAAGCACTGAAGCCGTTTGTTCTGGTCCGCCACAACTTTGGGGCAGCTAAGTTTCTGATACTTAGGTTACACCCCCAGCATTCAGACTAGCCATGGCTCTTGGCTAGAGGGCTGTCGTCCCCCCCCCCCCCCATCTCACTTTCACTCATTCAAAGTGACACCATCCCCCAACTTACCCTTCTCTCCTTTCTTTGAAACCCTAGGTGCTGTGCTACAGAGACCCCCTCCCAAAAAAATCAATTTTCTTCAGGTCCCACCTGGGGGCTGCCACCCCCAGCATCCAGGGGGAGGGGGGATTCTATGGTATTGTACCCTGCTTAGCTTCCTGTCCTCCTGAGGCTCAATCCCCAAATCTCCAGGAGTTTCCCAATCTGGTTTTTGCAACCCTACCCCCTTCCCACCACTGCTAATAGTGGGGGGGGGGGCTGTGCACTAGATAGGAATGGACAGATGCAGGGTACAGCAGCAGGCTTGGCTCCTCTCCCCCCTTCAAGAAAAGAAAGAAGCTTGCCCCCCCCTTCTGAACTACCCTAACCACATATAGAACACTTTCCTGCTTCAATGGGGGGGGGGGAGAAGACCCGAGTTCAAATCCATCTAAATTCAACAGGATTGACAAATGGAATAAACAAAATAAGTGTAGACTCTGCCTAGGTATTTATGGACTGCCCCCACAACGATCCTTGGCCAACATTCCCACCCCCTCTTTTGTGATACGTTTTTGCCACACTGAGCACTATTTCTCTCACAAGACTGAGGAGAAATAGGAGTTAAACACTTATGCAGTTCAGAGAAATAGGAGTTAAGCAGTTCAGCCCTCTCTGTTATGATTTCACTTTCTTGTCCTTGCAGTGGTCCTACAGAGTCCCTACTCTTTTTCTTACTTGAAATATAACTAAAGAACCCTTTTTTTGCTATGTTTAGCACTTCTTGCTAGCCTAAGCTATTGAGCTTTCGCTTTTCTAACACTCTCCCTACAATAATTGTTTATTTGTTTATACTCATCCTTGGTAATAAGGCCTTCCTTCCATTTCCTAAATGACTCTTTTTTATTCCTCAAATCATTTGACAACTGCTTATGGAGCCACCTTGGCTTCCTTTGGCTCCTTCCATCTTTCTTTCTCAAGGGAATTGTTTGACTGAGCCTTCAGTATTTCACTTTTAAGAAACTCTCAGCCCTCTTGGACTCCCATCTCTTTAAGTCTTTCTGACCACGGGACTCCACCCAACATACCCTTAAGTCTGTTAAAATCTGCTTTCCTGAAATCCAGTCTATACATCCGACTACGTAAAGGTTTATGATGGCATCAGGCTGTTTAGGGGATTTTAATGTTGGATCAATCATTGTTACTGCCACAAGCCTTGCTGGGGAGTAGCGGGATATAAATTGAAATCATAAATGAATAAAAGTTATAACCAAAACCTTGAACTGGATTTAGTCTTCAGTCTGGAGTCAGTCTGGAGCTCTGAGGGCCATTTCGCACAGAGCTCAAAGTTGCTATTTGGTTGCTGTTAGCGAAATCGCTACTTCAACTAGCGAAATGTAACTAGCTGTGCCCGTAACGCACAGCTGCGGTTTTTGCGGAATTTAGCACTTTCACTTCTCGTCACTTTCGTAACCCACAGGCTTCCGGTTCTCCGTCTTTTCGCTACAAAGGAGGTCCCTTTTTAGCGCTTCTGGCCTCCCGTGCCCGTCAATCAAACTGCGGGCACACCTTTGACCTCGACCCTAAAGCCGGACTTGTCAGGGTTCCCTTTTTTTTAAAAAAACCCAGGAAAACCCGTAGCAACGCGTTATCGTCAAATCATTGGCGCCCTTGGAACGTGTTTTCTATTGTTTTCTATGAACCAGAGGTTGATGCATTGATATGTTTGATAGGTTAATCCCCGCCCACAGTACACGCCCACAGGTTACCTGCTTATATGCACCTGGGCAGACACGCGGTCGGCCTCTCTTTGTTTGCGTAGCCTACTGCCCGCAGCACAGGTTAACGTTGCAATGGAGAGGATTATTGTTCAATTGTTGGCTCAGATGCTTGCGGTGGTCCAGCGTATCCGCACCACTGTGCAGCATAGGAGGGCTGCTTCAGAGGAATACCGAGAACGTATTGCCAGAGCGATGACCAGCAGTACAAGACGTTCTCTACGGGCAACCATGGCGGCAAAGAGGCACTGGCAAGCTCTGGCAGAGGTCCGGTTCCCCCCCCCCGGTTCTGGGTGGACGAAAGATCCTCTGACTGGTGGGAAAATTTTGTGTGGGCTCGCTGGGATGATGACCACTGGATTGCCAACTTTAGAATGTCTAGGGGGACATTTTTTGAACTCGTGGAGGCTCTACGTGGACGCATGGAGAGGCAAGTCACTGGCATGCGGCGCCCCGTGCCAGTGGAAAAAAGGGTGGCGGTCGCATTGTGGTACTTGGCCACCCCTAAGTACTTCCGGACAGTAGCCCAGCAATTCGGACTCGGAGTCACTACGGTTGGCGACATCCTTAAGGAGTTCTGCCTCGCCATGGAGGCGGAATTGTTCAGCAAAGTCGTGTGCCTCGGAGACCGGCTTGGAGCGGTGAGTGTCATTCTATCCCCTTTGCCCTATAAATTTTTTTTCTTGTTTGACAGGTCAGCAACGAAGACGCGATACACCCCACGCTGACATGCCATGGCTTATATTCTTTTCTTTCCCTTATTCCAGAGTATGGACGGGTTTGCCAGGCTTGGATTCCCGCATTGTTTTGCGGCCGTCGATGGAAGCCACATCCCTATCCGTGCCCCCGGGGGAAGCATAAAGGAGTACGGGAACAGGAAGGACTTTTGTTCTGTTCTCCTGCAAGGAACTGTGGACTTCTCCGGACGGTTTATCGATGCCGAGGTGGGGTGGAGTGGCAGGAGGCATGATGCCCTTGTTTTCAGGGAATCGAACCTCAGGAAAGCCATGGACGAAGGGGTCTTTGTTCCAGGAAACCCCACCTCCACCATTGAGGGCGTGCGTGTGCCGGCGTTGGTGCTCGGGGACGGAGCCTACCCATTACGACGCTGGCTCATGACTCCCTATAAGCGGCCAAGGACAGACGTGCAGAGCCACTACAACCTCAGTCACTCCCGGGCAAGGAATGTAGTGGAGCGTGCCTTTGGACGTTTGAAGTCCCGGTTCCGTTGCCTGATGTCCCGACTCCATGTGCATTTAGACAATGTGACTCCGCTGATCATCGCGTGTGTCATTTTGCACAACATATGCGAGGACAAGGGACATAACATCCCCTTCCCTGTGGATGAACCTGATCCTGTAGTCCTTGAGGACACTCAAGACATCCCTGAAGCAAGGAGAAAAAGGATCTATGCTGAGGGGTGCAAGGTTCGGGACACCATAGCCACCCACATCTACAGAAACAGGAGGCGTGTTTAATTGTTTTTCCTACTCTGTTGTTGAATAAAGTTTTGTGTTCTTTGTTTAACCTTGTCTTGTGCGGTTTGTGTACTTAGCCAGCAAAAAAACGGGGATTCTCTGGTCCAAAAGCACTTTGACAGCCCTAAATGCTAACTCCCCACTGAAATTGACAAACACAATACGGAAGCGCTGAACGGGGAAAGTTCGGGGAGGCGGGTAGCCAGGAAGTATTGGCGACCCCTGTCAAACCGGAGGATCAATCCACTTATGTTCCAAGGAATAATTTTATTGGTGGGCAGCTTTGATACATTTAAAATAGGGGTGGTCGATCGGAGCAACGCACGTTCGTTCCCTAACCGTCATTCCGAAGATGCCGAAGCCACGGAAGGGCTCCTTCTGGCAGCGCGCCGAGGCTGAGGCACTTCTGGAGCTTGTGCTACAATCGAAAAGTGTTGGCCGCCTTATGGCCAGCACCCACTGCCACACCAAGGGTGCTTACCTGGTGTTGGCATCAAAGCTGAGGGAGAGGGGCTATGTCCGGACCTGGGAGCAGGTTCGGACAAAATTTAAGAGGGTGAAGCTGGACTTCCTCAACAGTCTGGAACAGTGGGGGGGGGGGTCCCGCAGCCAAGTGGGAGAACGATCTTCCACGACCAGATGGTGAAAATATGGGAGAAGGCTGGGAAGCCCCCCCTGGAAATGAGGAGGCATATGGGTGAGTGCTGCCCTCGTTGTGTTTTGCCCTTAAACATGCATGGAATGACTAGCTGCCTCTTTCCCCTACTGTCCCCAATGAAATTCGAGAAAGTATTTAGATGCTGTCAACCCCCTCTAACTTAGCCCGCCAGTACTGTAGAACCACTTTGGTTATGCGCTTTGACTCTAACTGTGGTGTGTCCACCAGCTGTGTTTCGTCTCTGGTTTGTGTGCTTTTACTTATGATTTCTCTTTTTCTTTGCCCAGCCACACAATCACCATCCAAGATGGCAAAAGCACCGGAGCGTGAGGAGGGGGAGGAAGAGGGACCTTCCACCTCAGGACAGGCTGCAGGTGAGAGTTTTATGTCTGTGAGGGAGACCCATGTGTGTGTACCCCCATGGAGCCATATGGGAGCCTGATGTGATGCTTCCATTTGAAGTGTGATAAAATTCTTTGTTTGATTTCTATAGCAGAAACTATGGAGGCAAGGCTGCGTGCCATGGAGGCCAGGGTTACTTCCTTAGAGGCTGAAGTGGCAGAGCTGAAAGGGGAGATTGAGCAGCAAAGGCAGCGGAGGGAGGCGGAAGAACGTAGGTTATGTTCCCCACTGCCCAACTCTTCTCACACTGTGGCTAAGACCACTAAAAAGTGTATGCATGTAAACTAAAAAAATTGGAAAATATGTGTGGCACTAACGTGTACTTTTTCTCCCTCCCCACACAGTTAAGAAGAAGGAGGACAAAGACCTCTTCCGCCGCAAAGTCAGGGGGACCATGGGATGGTTGTGCAGGAGAGTGAGGGAGATGGAAGGGGCTGGGGAGGGGAGCAGTGGGACCTGAGTTTTGTTTTCTGTTTGTGTTTTGGGGTGGGGGGTGTTGGGGGGGTTCCCAGTTACTTTGCCCATTTTTCTATCCCTGTTAAATATATGAATTTGTTAAAAAAAAGTTGGCTTTCTTGGAGGGTGGGGGTGGTGGGGGGGGGTCCAAGTTACATTCCCTTGTTTTTTTCCCCTGTTGAACTGTTTCTGAAAATAAAATGTTGTTGTAAATTTCCTGAAAAAGACTCCAGTGTGACTCCTTACACTCGCACACCTTTCACCCAAAACTCCTAAAACACCTTTAACCTTTAAAACACCCTCCAACCTCCAACCCACACAACGGTGCCAGAATAGGCACAATCACTAGAGAGGGTACACAGAGACAGAGTCAAAAATATAAACTTTATTTAACAGACAACAGCAAACACAGATAACTAGACAAACTGGCCCAAATTAGGAGGGGGAGAACTTGTCCGCGGGTTTAACGACTCTCTTCCCGAGAACAGTCCTCCTTCTCGTTTGGGTCGAGGCATTCTGAGACGGGGTGGGTGGGGTGGGTGCTGGAGGTGGTGGGGGAGGTGTGGGTGGGGGGGGGACGTGCACTGTAATCTGAGGAGGGGTGGCCGCCTCCATAACCGCGACCGCCCTCTCCATCAGCCTCCTTATCAGTCGAACCTCCTCCACGCTTTCGCGTAGGCACTGGTTTGACTCTCTAAGGATGGCACGGAATTTTTTGCCCTCCTGGGCCACGAGGGAGAGCATCGCCTGGTCTGCGGCAGCGGCACGCCTGGACTCCTCCTGGCAGTGCTCCAGGATCCTTTCTCCCACACTAGTCAGGACGGAGACGCGCCGCAGCCTGCCGCGTTCCCTGGCCAGCCTCTCCTCAGCTTGGAGAGCACCCCTAGGTGGTGAGCCGGCTGGCTCGTCGTCTTCTGAAAGGACCTCTGTTGGCAAAAAAAGAGAAACAGAACTGTTAGTAACATCGAGACAGTCAAAACCCACCCTGGTGCACATGTTGGCCTTTCTTGGTTACATATTGTTAAACCAAGACTCAGAACAATGCCAGGGGAGCACATGGTTATTGTTTGTTTGCCCATGGTGGCCTTTCTTGGTTACATGTTAAACCAAGACTCAGAACAATGCCAGGGGAGCACATGGTTATTGTTTGTTTGCCCATGGTGGCCTCTCTTGGTTACATGTTAAACCAAGACTCAGAACAATGCCAGGGGAGCACAAAAATGAAAAGGAAGCACACAGTTATTGCACACAGACATTGTCCTGCAGCCATGGCTCGAAAGGAACAGTTCATGCACGCTCACCATCTTGTATCTGTATACGCCTGCGCACGGCAGGAGGTCCAGCCACCCCACGCTCCTCCTCCTCCTGCGTCCCGGGTATGAAATCTGAAAAAAGGGGGAAAAAAAAACATGATTTAGGACCAAATGGTGGCAAAGCAAGCTTCACACCCTAAAGCAGCAACGTTGAGGGACTCTCTTCTGTCTCTTAGCAATGCTGCTGCCCTGCACAAACAGAAAAGCACAAAGCAGTTAACCCCCCCCCCCCCCCCTTATTGCAACTGATACTTACCAACATTTGTTGACGCCCCGGAATCACTGTCCTCTGCCACCGCTGCAGGGGACTCGAGGACCACCGTCCCAGGCATCTGTGTCTCTGTGGACAAGAGCAGAAAATAGTGAAAAAGGAGCAAGCATACAACCTGAACCACACATCAAGGTCCCAAAGTAGTGGCTAGAGCACTGCAGAAGGCCTATGGCTGAGGCATGCTGCAAAACTGTTTGGGTTGTTGGTTAAACACAACCGTTTTAAAAAGCCACCCAAAGCAATCCACAAACATCCTAGCATAGCATGCGTTGCAACGAACACAAGGCATACAGTAGTGAAAAAGGAGCAAGCATACAACCTGAACCACACATCAAGGTCCCAAAGTAGTGGCTAGAGCACTGCAGAAGGCCTATGGCTGAGGCATGCCGCAAAACTGTTTGGGTTGTTGGTTAAACACAACCGTTTTAAAAAGCCACCCAAAGCAATCCACAAACATCCTAGCATAGCATGCGTTGCAACGAACACACGAGAAAACGATGCCCAAACGTCAGAACACACATTTGCTCAAAATGAAATATAAAATAAAAAGAAAATTACTTACCGGAGGCAAGGGGCGTTTGCTCAGGAACCTCCTCTGGCTCCCCAGGAGCGATGGCCATCAGGTCCAGCGTGACCAATTCCGCTGGTCGTTGCTGGACGGGGGGTGGAGGCCGAAAGCTGGACGAGGTGCCCTCGCCGGGATCCTCCTCAGAGGGTGGTTCCTCGACCGGGGCAGCCGGCTTCCGAACCACCTTAAGGCTCCTCCCGACGCGCTTCGGCCTGCCGGCTCCTTCCCCGTCGCCGTACAGCAGGCGCTGCTCCTCGAAGTAGGGGCAGGTCACCTTCTCGTTGCCGGAACCCTTATTATGGTTCACGGCACGCATGTACTCCGCCCGCATTGTTTTTGTTTTGGACCGGCATTCAAGGCCGGTCCTGTTGTGGCCCAGGGCACGCATCTTTATGGCCACTTGCTCGAAGACCTCCCTATTCCTGTGCGAGGACTGGAAGGCGTCCTGGATTTTCTCTTCCGAGAAAATCGCGATCAGGTCCCTGATCTCCGCGTCCCTCCAAGTTGGGCCACGGCCGGTTGCAGGGACGGACGACGCTTGCGAGGAAGATTCCATGGTGCTTTCGCTAGTAGCTGAGCAAAATGGTGGTGCGAGGTGCAGGGTGCAACGGATCATATACCTTCCCGCACACAAAGACAAAGGGACTAGCCGGCTCCTGATTGGTGGAGGGCAGTAGGGGACACGCACATTGGCCACATTAGGTCACATGTCACGTTCAAAACTCCTCGCGCGGGAACAGGATCTGCTCCTAATGGCCAGATTAGCGCCTTTTGTTTGACTTCTCGCATGCGCTGATTCGTCCACACGCGGGAAGAGCAGTTTGAACATGCAGCGGGAGCCATTTTAGTGAAATGTCCGCCATTACAAAAACGCATGCCGGTGTAAAACCGAGAGCAATTGCAGCGGTACGCGACAGTTCCCCAATAATATTCACCAACCAAAGCATAAATCAATGACATGTAACTGGCGAACGTTCGTTGGCATGGTCAGCGCACAGTTTTTAAAAATGAACGGTGGACGGCGACTCCGCTTGCCGGAGGTCTAGCTGCCGATGGAAGGGGTTGTCCGCACCCAAGCACAACCACGCACCCGGAACCACACAAAGACCCACTACACATAAACCGCCCCTCATGCTAGAATCATTTGTATTGAACCCCTCTAAGGTTAACAGGAGACTGCGAGCGGCGAACGTTCGTTGGCACGCTCAGAGGAAAGTTTTTAAAAATGAACGTCGGACGGCGACTCCGCTTGCCGGAGGTCTTGCCGCCGATGGAAGGGGTTGTCCGCACCCAAGCACAACCACGCACCCGGAACCACACAAAGACCCACTACACATAAACCGCCCCTCATGGTATCACCTCGAATCATATCTATTGAACCCCACTAATCTAAACAGGAGACTGCGAGCGGCGAACGTTCGTTGGCACGCTCAGAGGAAAGTTTTTTAAAATGCTCCCCGTACGTTGACTCCGCTAGTACTGGCCGAAGGTAGACGGGGTTTTAAGCTTAGGGCAAATGTTTGTAACGTGACGGTGTGTGCCACTGTGCTTTTGAAAAACTCTTGTGGTGTCCGGGCAGAATTTCAGAAAGTGATTGTGCTTGAAAGCCAGTCGCTGTCTCGTTGCCACGTAGAACCCCGCTCGCTCGGAGAAAAAAAAATGGTGGACAGTTCGCCGGAAGTTAGGAGGAAAGGCTCGGGAGGAGGGACTTTGAAGAAACCGCAACAATGGTAACGCACAAGTCTGTGGCGCTATTGTCGCAGATTGGTTGCAGGAGTGTATTGCTATCCGGAGGGTGAATCCACTTTTCTGGATTCCCCTAGAAGCGCTACAACGAAGCGCTTTTTGCGGGTCGGTTGCAGGACTGTTGCAGATTGTGTACGACATCGTGGGTTATGGCAAATTTGTAGCGTTTCCAATTGGCAACCATCCTGCTACTTTGAAGCCGTGCGAAATGGCCCTGAGAGTTTTCATATGAGCCCTCCATTGGGTCATAGTAAGGACCCATGCAGCTGCTTTCCTGACCAGCTGAAGTCTCTAGAGCAGTTTCAAAAATTGTTTGTGTCATTATCCAAAGGTAGTTCATAACATGATTAATTGGACGGTTACTTTAATATTCATGCCTTTCAAAAACAGTCTTCCCCATTAAAATGAATGATAATGTATCAGGCACTTTTCATTCCTAAAGCTTAAACTTTGTAAATGACCCTAGATCGAGAAAGGAAAAGAAAGAAGGATTCAACCCCATTAAACACATTCTTAGATATCTTCCATTTAAATAAGGTTAGGAAATAATGTTTTTACATGTCATTTCTAAGCTCCCACATTTAGTAACCTGTTATAGTCTTCATAGTTTGTGAAGGAGCGATAAGAAAGGTCTCATTCTCCAGAAAACAGATGAACTCACATTTCTGGCTCATAGATCTGGCTCATACTGTATTGTGTCAAAGCACAAAGAGGTGAATGCCCGAAGATAAGACCCTCGTCATTACATTGTTGAATAACATGAATCTTCTAGAAAGCATGAGATAAGAAACAGGAATTTGACAGCATGCCAGATGGGTGCAGTTCCTTAGATCATGACAGACTTTGCCAGAAAGAGCGTTCAAAGCAAGAGTTTAAATCAGGACAATCAGGACACTGCTGGTGACTGGAGTTGGAATAAACTATATATGGTGCTTGTAAGTAACAAAAAAGTATCTTAATAACACAGTATATTACTAAATGACGCTCACAATATCACTGTGGGATGGTAGGTGAAGTTCCTCTAGGAGAGGGTGGATTCTGGAGATTTTTCAGTGGGGGGTGATCTCTTGGGCATAAAATTGGGGTCACTGTGGGTGGGCAGGTGATCATGAGTTCCTTCATGATTCTATTAGTCTAAAGATACCATTTTACAAATGAAGATGAAGAGACAGGGAATTGAGGTGAGTCATCCAAAACCAATGAGTTGCTCACTTTCTGAATCTTTTAGTAACATGCAGTTTCTACTTCCTGGTGCATTCCATGTTCCTGAGCACTTCTAAATTTAAAACAGTTATTGGTGAGTATATCAGGATTCTGAACCTATGCCTCATGTGCAAGAAACTCAGAAATGCCACAGGATAATATTAATGATTAATTCTGTACTCTGAGACCAGTGTATTTTCAAGGAGATGGTTTTGATTTCTGAGCAACGTAAAGCTACCTTCTTGTTCAGAACATTCCACATATTACAACTGATTCACAATTCACAGAATGTTTCCATTGTTGTAAAACTCCACCTTCTTGTTCCAGTATAGCAGCATAAGAACATAAGAAAAGCCTGAAGGATCAGACTACTGCATCTAGAAGAAGAAGGAGTTGGTTCTTATATGCCACTTTTCTCTACCTGAAGGAGTCTCAAAGCGACTTACATTCTCCTTCCCTTTCCTCTCCTCACAACAGACACCCTGTGAGGTGGATGAAGCTGAGAGAGCCCTGATATTACTACTTGGTCAGAACAGCTTTATCAGTGCTGTGGCAAGCCTAAGGTCACCCAGCTGGTTGCATGTAGGGGAGCGTGGAATCAAACCCAGCTCACCAGATTAGAAGTCCACACTCCTAACCACTACACCAAGCTGGCTCTAGTCCAGCATACTGTTTCACACAGCAGTCAACTAGTTGCCCTGGAAGACCAAATAAACAGGTCACAGAGGCCAAGATTCTTCTTTGCTGCTGCCTCCCACTACTGCTATTAAGAGGTTTTCTCCTTCTGTATATGGGGGATCTCTTTAGTCACTATGACCGTGTACGCACTGAGAACTTCACTGCTTCAGCTCCCGTGCAGGAGCACAAATCGAGGGCAGATGAGGTGCACCAGGCCACATGCTCCCCCATGTGGGTGCAGGAAGAGGTGGGTCAACCTGCCACGACTAAAACTCCAGTCTGCAGCCTGGCATGAAACTGTCTTTTATTACTACTACTACTACTAGTAGTAGTACTACTACTACTACTAAAAATTAAGCCTGCTGTATAACAAATACAGCGGGTGCTAGTGGGCAGTGAGTGGGTGCGGGAGGCCTCCCTGGCTGGGCCTCTCTTCCCGGCCCCCAGCTTCAGCACGGGGCTCAGAGGCCCACGCTGAAGTCTGCGCGGCCTCCCCAACAACGCCCGGCTTCAAAAGCTCCCCCCCTGGCCGCCTCCCAGGTGACTTTGGGACTTCGAGGCAGGCCAAGGAACAGCCCTGCCACGTCAGCGACGCGGCTGTCCCTTGGCCCGGGCTGAAGCCTCCCCCCTGGCCGCCTCCCGCCCAACTCTGGGGCTTCAGTGTGGGCCAAGGGACAGCCCCACCACATCTGTGACGTGGCTGCCTCTTGGGCCACCCTGAAGCCTCCCCCCTTGAGGGTCGAACAGTAGGTTAGGCCGGCCAGATGATTGGGCCCTCCGCTTGCCAGTCCGGGGCCAAGGGGCCAATGGCCTCTCTTCCCCATCCCAGACCGAGCCCTCCCCCACACCCCTTACTGCTTTATTTATTCCGCTCCTACAGAGTGTAAAGATTATTGGATTTATTATCCACCACTTCCAGCAAGCTGGCTTGCAGCAGGTTACAACATTTTAAACCCCACAATAAAATATAACCATCGCCAACTAAAACCATTCTAAGTCCAATGACCAATTAACAACACCCCCGTCCGATGCCTCAGGGGAAAAGATGCAATAGGAGAAGAGCCTGAACTGAGGACGGGCCCTCGATCTTATTGCCACCTGGTCTCAACCAAATGCCCGGTGGAAAAATTCCATCTTGCAGGCCATGTGGAACTGCACAAGCTCTGTCAAGGCCCTCAGTTCTTCCAGGAACTCAGTCCACCAGTTTGGGGCCAGGACTGAAAAGGCCCTGGTCCTGGTTAAGACCAGGTGTACTTCTTGTGGCCCGGGGACCACCAGCAGATTCATACCCGCTGAGCGCAAGGCTCTGTGGAGGGCATAAGGTGATAGGCAATCCCTCAGATATCTGGGACTCAGACTGCGGATGGCTTGGACCCTATTTCCCAAAAATATCATTATGTTCTAGGATAGGGAAACAAAGCTATCTCTATCCACTTTTCTGGCATATACATAATTTTATAAACCTTTATCATGTCTCCCCTTAACCATTTTTTACCTGGATTGAAAAGTCTCACTTGCTGATTTTTTCCTATATTAAAGGTGCTCCAACTCTTAATCATCTTGCACTGTACTTTCTCTAGCTTTGCAACATTGTTTTTAAGATATTGTAACCAGCCCCCACGAAGACCAAGAAACAAGTCACAGGCCCCCAAGAAACAAGTCACAGGTGAGAGTTCTATTTCTCCTCAGTCTTCTCTTGTGAGGAAAATAGTGAGGCAAAAATGTATCACAAAAGGGGGGATGGGAATGCTGGCCTACAATCACTGTGGGGGCAGTCCATAAACACCTAGTTTCTTTAAACGAAACAAAGTCTTCTGGACCAGATGAATTGCATCCAAGGGTACTAAAAGAACTTGCAGATGTAATTTCTGGGCCTCTGTCCATTATTTTTGACACTTCTCGGAGAACAAGTGAGGTGCCAGATGATTGGAGGCGGGGGAATGTTGTCCCCATCTTCAAGAAAGGGGAAAAGGAGGATCCAGGAAAAAGGAGGAACTACTGACCCATCAGCTTGACATCTGTAGTTGGCAGAATTTTGGAACAAATAATCAAACGGTCGAGCAGCTGGAACAGAGAGCTGTGATTTCTAAGAATGGGTTTCACAAGAACAAGTCATGTCAGACCAATCTTATCTCTATGTCAAGAAAGTGACTATCTTGCTGGATCAGGGGAATGCTCTGGACATAGTTTATCTGCATTTCAGTAAAACTTTTGATAAGGTTCCACATGATATTCTTGTTGACAAGTTGGTAAAATGCAGCATGGATCCTCATTCTGTCAGGTGGATTAATAACAGATGGATCAATAACTGTCAGGTGGATCAATAACTGGATCATACACAAAGGATACTTGTTAATGGGTCAGAATCCTCTTGGAAAAGACTGACAAGTGGAGTGCCTCAAGGATCTTTCTTGGGGTCTGTGTTGTTCAACATATTTATAAATGATTTAGATGAGGGACTAGTGGGGGTACATATAAAATTTCCAGATGAAACTAAACTGAGAGAGGTAGCAAACACAACAGAAGACAGAATCAGAATACAGGATGATCTTGATAAGTATGAGAACTGGTCTAAACTAAATAAAATGCAATTCAATAGGGACAAATGTAAACTTCTGCATTTAGGTAGGAATTACAATATATACCAATACTGGATGAGGGAGACTTGTCTTGGCAGTAGCATGTGCGAAAAGGATCTAGGAGTCTTAGTAGACCATACATTGAACATGAGTCAGCATTTTGACTTGGTGGCTAAAAAGGCAAATGGGAATTTGGGCTGTATCAAATGGAGTATCATGTCCACATCATAGGAGGTGATGGTACCGCTTTACTCTGCTCTGATTCGGCTTCACTTGGAATACTGTGTTCAGTTTTGGGCAACACAGTTGAAGAGGGATGTAGACAAACTGGAACGTGTCCAGAGGAGGGCAACAAAGATGGTGAGGAAGAAAAGTTGGGGGAGCTTGGTCCGTTTAGCCTGGAGAGAAGACTGAGAGGGGTTCTGATAACCATCTTTAAAAGGGTGCCATATAGAGTGGGGGTCATCAACCCCTGGTCTGCGGCCCGCTATCGGGTTGCCAGCAGCCATGCCTGCCTCCCCCCCCCCCCCCAGCGAGAAGGAAGGGAAGAGGCAGGCGCCGCCGGCAGCATGCTGGCGGCGCAAACGCGCATGGTGTTTCCCCTGGTGACGAAAACGCGTATGCGTGGCAACTGCGTGTGCACGTTTGTGCGCAGCTACCGCGTGTGTGCACAGCACCTGGGCTGTCTGTTCTCCCCTCACCCTTGGAGGCGGTCCCTGACTTCAGAAAGGTTGGGGACCGCTGATATAGAGGATGGAGCAGAGTTGTTCTCTCTTGCCAAAGAGGGACGGACCAGAACCAATAGGATGACATTAATTTAAAAGAAATTCTGTCTAAACATCCGAAGAAGTTCCTGACAGAGCGGTTTCTCAGTGGAACAGGCTTTCTTGGGAGGTGGTGGGTTCTCCATCTTTGGAGATTTTTAAACAGAGGCTGGATAGCCATCTGACAGGCTGATTCTTAAGGGGGTGGCAGGTTACAGTGGATGAGCAATGGGGTTGTGAGTGTCCTGCACAGTCCAGGGGGTTGGACTAGATGACCCAGGTGGTTCCTTCCAACTGTAAGAGCTGTAAGATATGAGTCTGTAATGTGAGTGGAGATAGAACTATGGAGAAGGTTAGAAGACTTTTGTCATAAATTATTTGAGAACTTCAGTCCGTATGACAGGATGTGATATGAGTAACTGTAGCTTTATCTCAAATATAAATATTTTTAGCATAGTTACAGTTGTTATATGTGATAGTTCAGTTAGAACAGGAAGTCTACCATGTTGTTCTTTTACAGTATAGTTGTTGCCTTGATAACCAGATAACACCACAGAAGAAAACACAACAAACTGAAACATGTCTTCAGGTGCATGGATTGCAAGGTGGCCTTGGTTTCTGCATTGTATAGTTGACTGACATAATCCCTTTCAAACTAGTAACATATTATTATGCCTTTTGAACTTTCCTGTCAGCATCACTTAACTCAGATTTACACATAAACCATCTTGCACACCGTCAAGAGGAATATGTCAGCAATTCTCTTTGTAACCACTCCCCTCAACACCTTTCTGTAATTTATATAAAACCAGTATTGATTAACGTTCTCGCGCATTTCATGACGTGTGTTCTGGCTCATGAAAATGTATGCTGGAGTAAATGTTATCTTTTTAAGTCCTTAAAGAGCCACTGGAAGTTTATTATTTAGTTTTTTGCGTGTAGAGGCCCTGCGGCAATAATTCCCAACAAACTCATACGGAATAATAGTGCGTCCTTCTTTTGATACACAAATTCCACTGAGTTCGGCAAGGTTGACTCCCGAGAACGTTGCTCCCCAGTTTCTTCCCGTTCTGTGGCGGCGGCAGCAGCAGCAGCAGCAGCAGCAGCGTACTTCTGTGTCTCTTATCACAGAGAATTTCCCCCCTGCGGTATGACATGTGGTCCCGCATCTGTGCACTGACACACCCGTGAGCGACCCACGGCAAGCCTACCGCTCTCCCCCCCCGGTCAGCGCTGCTCCCGCCTCCTGCCCTCGCGCCCGGTCGCTGTCCCCTTTAACTCGGCGGCGGAAGCGCCGCGGCGGCCGGTTCCCGCCGCCCAATGAGTTCTTGCTGCGCGTCTCCTGGCCTGGCCGGGCTGGGCCCGTCACTTCCTGCCCCTGAAGCCGGCACGAGGGAGACGGAGAGGGGGCGGGGGAGGTCGTGCTGCCTTCGCCACCAACATGCCCTTTGATTTCAGGAGGTGAGTGCGGTCACCCCAGGGCAACCAGGGGAGGCCTGGAGCCCGCCCCGGCGCGTAGGCAGAGGGCCCGCCTTCGGGGGCCCAGCTCTCCCCGTTCTCGATAGCGTGCGCAGGAGGAGGAGGCGAGCAGCGCCTCCCTTGGATGCATGCAGAGCCGCCCTCTGCGGCGCCGGTGGGGTGGGATGGAGGGACAATGGCTCTTGGCAAGCACGGCTGCATGGGGGCACAGCTAGGTATGGGGCAAAAACAACAACAACAAAAAAGAGTAGGACACAAGATAATTTTTTCTTTTTGTTTCCTTTTCCTAATGAACGATGATCTCTGTTCTTACGGTGTTATGTCATGTAGGAGGGAGCAGCTAAGAGCCCTCGGGCCACATTTGACATGAAGAAAGGAACTGTCATGATTTCAGTTGCCAACTCAGAGATAAAAGAGCGTGGAGAAAGTAGCACTTTAAAAGCAACAACAAAACCCCGGGGAGGGTGGGGGTGCGTTTGCTTTGCAGGAGAAGCCTTATCCTGGTATCTCCTCTTCTCCTCTTCAACAAAGCGAACTGCTGACCAAAGTCATAATTTTGCTGAATGAACAGTAAATAGAACAATCTGAAAGTTATGGAAGCAAAAGGGAATGTTCATTAACTGTTTTAAGGACTCATTTGTTAAAATTTTGAGTTTCAGGGGGGACATCTGGTATTACCATTAGAGCCACTGGAGTAATGGGGGAGGAACCAATGTGGTGTAGTGGTTTGAGGATCTGGGAGACCCCATGTTGGAGTCCCCACTCTGCCATAAAAGTTTTCTGAGTGACCTTGGGCCACTCACATATTGTCAGCCTAACCAACATTACAGGGTTTTTGTGAGGATAAAAATTAGGAGAGGAGAATTGTGTAGGCCGCTTGGGACCCCCACTGGGGAGAAGGCAGGGTAAAATGAAAGAAATAAAACATACGAGAACTAAGAAGAGCAGGCATGGAGAATGAAGAGTACATATGGTGTTGGGAATAAGCATATAATGACAGCTGTAGAGAATGTGTGTGTCGGACGTTCATTTCACTTACACTCTTGAAGTGGCATTCTGATATACCAATTGACTGCCTGTCAAAGTAGTTCTTGCTGTCCTGTCCTAGTTGCAGAACCAAATTGCTTTTGATGACTTAGTGGTGATATGTGCACAGTGACACAATTCTGTCGTTACTATTTCCTTCCCAAATAGTTGATGCACTGTCCTTTTGCCCATCCTTCATATTGGCAGTTTAAACTTTCTTCTGTATAGGTGTTTGAAACTAGGTTTGGTTGTTCTTAGAGGTGTGCGTTTGGCTAATCTGAGCAAATGCCCTCCAAATAATAATAATTTAATTTATTTTTATTATATTTATTTATATATCACCCTCCCTTTCGGCTCAGGGTGATTTATATTAGAACTCTCATAAACGATACAGCAAACAACTTGACTTAAATATCTAACATCTTTAATGAGAACTTGCATTGAATACAACAATTTATAATTTACCATTCAACATTCAGTGCTCAACAACAATTTTTATTTATATCTCGCCCTTCCAGTGCTCAGGGCAGATTACAACCAAGTTAAAATACTAAAAAAATCTGAGAAGGATTCTCACCCTTTATGTGGAACATACACACAATGGGCGAGAATCCTTGTTCCCTGTTAGGTTGGTCAGCCTCAAGCAAATGCTGGTAGAGGAGATAGGGTATGATGGGCTGATTCATGGACATGGGTGGTTGCAAATGAAGTTCAGCTTTGGAGGAGTGGAAGTTTAAGGCTGTTCCAGACCTTTAATTATCATGATGTAACATTATATTGCAAGTTTCCACTTGGGAAGCTATTCAGATACCTGTATCCTTCTCTTGTTTTATGTTACCTGCCCTGAACCTTCGGGGAGGGCAATATATAATAAATATAATTTAAAAATATGATATGCTTATTACGTAGACTGTCTGTGATGCATAGTAGCAATTCCCTTTGAATAGGAATCAGTATCTAAAAGTACTACTCAGATTTGTTTGCTAGTATTGAAGAAAAGGAACTTCAAAGTGGATCCCTGAGGACCAAAATGATTGCAGTGCTTCTGTGTTTCGTGCAGCTTGGGCTCTCTAGATTAGACTAGTTTGAAACTGATATGGAACTAAACTTGCAGAAGTCATCATTGCTTTTCCTGAACATATGATTTAATTCAAATTGTGTGCACTTATTTATCTAGCAACTGCATTTGTATCTTTTCATTTGCAGAAGGAGCTCACAACAGCAAACATGGTGATCCAAATCCCTCAGTAGAGTGTGATCTAAATTTCTCAGCAAAATTTTTTTCACAAATCTCTTCTGGGTTGGATCCCAAATGGCAATCCAAGCCATTGCTGTAGTAGTAGTTTCTATTTCATGTCATCTCATGTGGAACAATGAATTGGTTGCCCCACTCGGTACTGAACACAGCTCTTGAATGCTGTCCAAGCGCTGCCCAGTGCAAGGTGAATGATTGTAGTTTAGCACATCCAGTGGCTTACAATGATTTCCTCTTGTTCATCTCTTTTGCATGAACAAAAACACCTACAACTTGTGTTTTACCCTTTTACCATTCTTGCTTTGTCTGTAAAAATTCTATAATCATCATTTCTTAATATTTTTGTATTTGAGAGGGGCTTGATGATTCTTGCTTAAGTATATCTCTCAAACTGAGAAAGTGTGGCTTGTTTTTTTTTCCATGTTGGGTGCTAGAACTGCTGCTCTTTTGTTTGAGGAGGATCGTGACATTGATGGATCTAGCATCTGATTTGCCTTCTTAAATCAAACATTTACACATTAATAAGAGAATAGTGAGCCTGTGAAATGCAGTGTCTGTCCAGTCAAGTTTTCTGAGGAGGAATGCAAAAGTGGTACAGGATCACACCTGAGACCCTTTGCCATAACAAGTTGGGCAGCTGGTTGGCTGCACATACCTTTATGGGACTTAATAAGGTCTGACATAGTTCTGTTGCATGTGAAGCCTTGTAGGCTGAGCAAACTGTCCAGATGTACCCATTGCACCTGAGACATTCCTGAATACTCTGCGGGACCTGATGCCCTCTGGCGTCTCGTTGGCGGCCTGGGTGGAAGACTGGCAGTCCCACCTGTCAGCCCCCATTAACAAGATTGCTCCTAAGTGCCCTCTCCGCCTTTGCCTCAAACACGCTCCCTGGTATTCCTAGGAGCTTCGGGAGAGGAAGAAGGAAGTGAGACTGCTAGAGCGAGTGTGGAGGAAGATTCACGACGATGTGGCTAGGACATCTGATCGCACACTTATGAAGGCGTATAAGAATGCAGTGAAAGTGGCAAAAAAAGATTCCTATGCTGCAGAAATCATGTCTGCAAGCTCTCACCCGGCACAATTGTTTAGAGTAATTAGGTCACGTAACTGTCCTCAAGGTGGGGCATCAAAAGTCAAGGGAATTGGATCTGAGCTGTGCGGCTTTATTGAGCAATTTTGCGGACAAAGTCCTGTAGCTCTGCCGGGACCTTCCTGCCACGGTTGATACAGTTAGTGAACTGGAAGCTCTGTGCCTGTCATGGGGGTTAGTGTTTGATGGCTTCAGATGGCTCTTGATAATCCACGTGGACAAGTTGCTGGGTTCAGTGAGGGCGACCACTTGTCCCTTAGATCCCTGTCCATTCTGGTTGCTTAAGTCAGGTGACCAGCAGGTAGGAGGCCCTTGAGGGAAATTATGAACCTCTCCCTTACATTGGGAGAGTTCCCAGAGGGGGACTCAAGGAGGCAGTGGTTCGCCCTCTTCTGAAAAAGCCATTGCAGGATCCGTGGTACCCCACCAGCTACCGACCAGTTCGCATTTTGCGTTTCTGGATAAGGTAGTGGAATGGGCTGAGTTAGACCAGCTCCTAGTATTCTTGGAAGAAACTTCGGCCCTGGACCCATACTAGTCAGGCTTCCATCCTGGCCACAGGGTGGAGACCGCACTGGTCACCTTGATGGATGATATCCGGTGCCGGCTGGACCAGGGAGGATCAGCTATCGTCGTACTTTTAGACTGGTTGGTCGCGTTTGACATGGTTGACCATGAGCTGTTGGCCCACCACTTCGCCGGAGCTGGGAATAGGGGGACTGTGCTATGATGGCTGGCCTCCTTTCTCTGGAACCGGTAGCAGAAGGTTGCTGTTGGGGAAGTTGTCGGACCTTCTGGGGCTCCCTTGTGGAGTTCCACAGGGGGTGATTTTCTTCCCCACATTGTTTAACATCTACACGCTCCCTCTAGCGCAGCTGGTCTGGAGTTATGGGCTGGGCTGTCACCAATATGCGGATGACACCCAGCTCTACCTCCTAATGGACGGCCGGCCAGACTTCCCCCCTGGAAACATTTGCCAGTTGTTTGGAAGCAATAGCTGAATGGCTCAGGCAGAGTCACTTGAAACTCAACCCTTCCAAGACAGAGGTCCTGTGGCTGGGAAGATGAGGGCGGGATCAGAAAGCACGCCTCTGATGCCTGGATGGTGTGCAATTGACACCTGCACCAACCACCAGGAATTCGATGCCTTTCTTTCCATGGAGGTGCAGGTCACAAAGGTAGCCCAAATGACATTTTTTCATCTGCATCAATCACATCTACCTGTCCTCTGAACATCTGGCCACGTTGAACCATGCAATGGCCACTCTACACGGGTCTACCCTCGGCTTTGACCCGGAAATTACAGCTGGTACAGAACGCGGCTTCTAGGGTCCTCACTGGTAGTGGAAGAGCTCCTGACCATAGCTTGACAGGGGGTGTGGAGTTAACTCTAATGTACAGCCATCTTTTAATGTGTCATGGGATCTTTTTAGGGGTTATATTGTATTGTTTTTATTGCTTTACTGTAAACCGCCACGAGTCTTTGAGAGTGGCAGTAAATAAGTGTAAAAATAAAAATAAATAGTTTTGTCAAAATTAACTATGAGGCATGCTGGAATTGCTTTTGAGACATTCCCAAGTCTGGAGATATACTGGATTTGACATACTTTATCCCAGTGGAAACTTGAATGAGAGAGTTGCTTGAATTATATTGGTACTAGGGGCCAAGCCCGTTGCGTTCAGGAATACAATGGCGCTAGATTGGAGTGTGTGTGTGGAAGAACTCTGCTGACAACCTTCCCCCTCCCGCCAGGACATGGAAAGGCTGCAGACAGCTGTTATGGAACTCACTGGCAGGGGCAGGTCTCACTTGGCAGGGATCTGCAGTCTTCGAGCATTGGAGGGAAGTGGAAGGAGGAGGGGGTGGTCAGGGGTGGGGGATGGAAGGTGATTGGCTGGCTGCTGGACAGACAGGCAGAGAGCCAGCTTGGTGTAGTGGTTAGGACTATGGACTTCTAATCTGGCAAGCCGGGTTTGATTCCATGCTATCCATCTTTGGAAATTTTAAAACAGAGGCTGGATAGCCATCTGACAGAGAGGCTGATTCTGTGAAAGCTTAAGGGGTGGCAGGTTACTGTGGATGAGCGATTGGGATGTGAGTTCCACAACACTGATAAAGCTGTTCTAACAGAGGAGTGATATCAGGGCTCTCTCAACTTCACCTACCTCTCAGGGTGTCTGTTGTGGGGAGAAGAAAAGGAAGGTGACTGTAAGCCAGTGGTCCCCAACCTGTGGGCCGTGGCCCGGTGCCGGGCCGCGAAGGCCATGGCGCCGGGCCGCGGCTCCCTCTCCCCACCCCCCCGCAGTAAAAAACTTCCCAGGCCGCAAGCTTGCGGCCCGGGAAGCTTCTTACTGCGGGAGGGCGGAGAGAAGGAATCAGGGTGCGGCCCGATGCGTGGGCGCGGGCGCGGCCCGCGGGTGTGGCCCGATGCGCGGGCGTGGCCCGATGCGCGGGCATGGCCCGCGGGCGCGGCCGATGCGTGGGTGTGGACCGCGCGGGCTGCGGGCCACGCCCCGATGCCCTGCCGGTCCCCAACCTCAGAAAGGTTGGGGACCACTGCTGTAAGCCACTTTGAGACTCCTTTGGGTAGAGAAAAGTGGCATATAAGAACCAACTCTTCTTCTTCAAGCTGGTTGGAGGCATTCAGGGGTCACCCATCACCCAGACACCCTGGGTGGGTGTTAAGCTCTGAGTGGCACTTAAGCCATGAGGCATGTTCCTCCTACAAGGCCTTACCAGAAATACTAAGTGAAACAGATTCTGTGAAGTTGCTGAAATCTACCAGAGAAGGATTGTGGGTTTCATGATGCTGTTTTCTGGTTTGTTTTGGGACGACTGAAAGCTTCATACATTCTTGGATTTCCTCTTCCATTCACTGGCACTAAGCCTCATGCCTATTTGTGGCTTTCAGTAGTAGGCATAAGGGCATACAGTGATCTGTGACCAGACTTCTTTATGCTCTGTCATATAGATGTACATTTGAAATATCTTAGATGTATGCCTAAAAATGTAATAGTGGCCTGATCTATACTGTGCATGTAAAAACTTTCACCACCTTTTAAACATCTTTGCCTTGATCCTCACTGACAGTAAGCATCTTAGCAATTATATCTTTCCAATTTATATTTTTCAAATTGCCCATTTAATTTGAAAATCCCCTTTGTGCACCCACGTCTGTTTTCATTTCATCTTGGGAGACATGTCCTATCTACTTGGACCTATTTATTGCTGTTTTCTGATGGGGATGTAACATAGAAATGGGAGGGGGGGAGTACGAATGTCATAATGATTGCTTATGACATCATGGTTTGTGGTGACATTGTTTCCAGGTCAGCGTGCTTGTGGTAAAATCACTTGCATTTAGTTAAGGGAGGCAGGAGAAAGGGTGTTGGCAAAGGTGAGTGTGAATGTTGAAGGGATTATCTGCGTATTTTGTGTATAAGCATGGGGTTTTGCTCATGGAAAAAACCCAAAATGACACATATTTGTTACTGATAATGTTATCCAACAAATAAGTAAGGCATATGGATAATTTTGCAAGGACTGTGTTGCTCATCTTGCTTTGATCCTAAAACAGTGTAGTCACCTTTTAGTTTGTAA